>NC_081415.1:222059547-222371047 GCF_030272615.1 Cryptomeria japonica | reverse complement strand
TTCCCTTTTCACTATGTGCAAGAATAAGTACAGAGTTGCATTTCGAAGGAATGATAGGATTCATAGAGACGCATAGGTTCCCTTTTAGACGGAAAAATGTTAGGAGGACCAAGGAAACCACGACCACAGTCTTGACGATTCGTGTTGAATTCTTGGGAATGGATCCAAACCTTCATCTATTGCTCAGATCCAGGTTTGTGGCTTTAGTTGATGATTGTAGCTCATTGTTTATGCATAATTGCTTCAATAACTCACCATTGTACCCTAATCTTTAATTAATTCAAATTCAATTCAATTTATGGGAAAGAACAACCCTACTTAGGAGGCCTAGAATCAGATAAGAATCTAGCTCTATTAGGCTTAGATATATCAAATTCCTATCTTTCCCTAATGTGATGGTAATTAAGCAAAAAATAGTGGTTTTATTACATTCTATAGTGAAACCCTAATTTTTCACCATTACATTTTGGTGAACCCGATATCTTGCGCCTTAATTTTTAATTTGTGATCTCAGATCTGATTAGTTATACATTTACAAATTCAAATTTACAATTACAAGTTTAATTTTCACTTGAATTACAAAAATTTAGAGGTTAAATTCACACAAACCCTAATTTACAATTCTAAATATGAATTTGTGGGTTCACTAATTTGGATTCATTATTTCAGATCTGATTGTTTATGCAATTTAAATTTCAAATTTACATTCATAGATCTAATTTTTAATTGAATTACATAAATTTAGAGGTTAAATTAACAAAAACCTTAATTTATAATTCTAAAATTTACTTGTGGGTTGCATAATTTTTCAAATTTATTTTCAGATCTGATCTTTATGTTATGCTATGTTATAATTTAGAGGCATTTATCTTTCAAATTCACCAATCATATTGCTTAATTAATTGGTTAATCAATCACTTTTATAAAATTTTGCATTATTTAATAACAATTTTCAATTTGTGGATTCAAGTTTCCCTCCTTTTTTTAAGTCATGCCTATAATATTACCATGAGAAGAAGTTGTAGAATTAATTCTTCCTAAGGTTTAATTACTAAGCATATGGAGCTTAATTTGGAGATAATTTCATAGGTATAGAATATAATAGAAAACACATAAGCAAGTTGGATTTTGATAAGGTGTATGAGCATATTCGATAGACTTTTAAGATACAAGTAGATTGGATTTTGATTACGTAATAAAATATTATAGGCTCTTCCCCAACTACAATAAAATTAACTTTCTTTAGAAAGACTTCCAACTCAATAATTGGTTTTCCAACTATTATATTCTTGACACATTAAAAAAAACATCTCTCTCTAATAATTCAGTCTAACACACTTTGGTGACTGCCCACATCTCTCAATGATTAAAGTAGTTAGGGATGAGACACTATGGCTTCATGTTACTTTGGATATGTAGTGTGTCCGATATACTACTTTGACTGTTGTCCAAGTGTATGTACAAAAGAGTACAATTATTAGTCTAATATTTTTAACAATATTATATCAACAGTTGAACTTAAAACTTTCATGACGATGATAACCTATAAAAAAAACATGTTAATGTGACATTATATTTGATATTTTGGCCCTAAAACCTTAGATATAAGTATGGGACTAGTCAAATAAGTAGTCGTAAAATATTGAGAGTGATTTAAAATTTCCTAAGATGGTTATAGAAACCCTACCTATGCATGACTTGCAAAGGCCCTAGCTTCACATAGTTGTGATTTTTGGTTGACATGATAAATTCTGAGACATCATGAGGGAAAAAATGGTGGCCAAGGCCATGGGGGAAGCATCTTTTTCTAAATCAGGTGAAAAAACAAAGGAATCGTAGGGTAAATGTGAGAAAAATAACAGTGAAAATGTTGTTGAGGAAAAAGAATTTTTTGAGGGATCTGAATCTTTTGTGGAGAATAAAGATGCACTAGGGGTTGAGGCATCCATAGAGAAAGAGTCATATTTTATGAGTGTTGATCAAGATGAACCTATACAAGAAGATCACTCAAGTAAAACCTTGGAGATTCAACTCCATGATGTTTTCATTGAGGTTATTTTAGAATGCCAATCTAGAACCTTTATTTTGGTTTTTCTAAGAGGTGTTCCTTCTGAAATATATTTTTACAAATGGGCTCAGATGAGTTGGGAAAATAGGAGATGGGAGATTGAGGCTTTGAGAGGCTTGGGAAAAGGGTATGTGTCATGTCTGTTTAAATATATCGACCATGCCCAAGTTGTTTAATAATTCGACATTAGGGTAATTTGTGGAAAAAAAAATTATTTGCAAGCTTGGAGTTTCAACTTTCATCCTATAAAGGTCCCTCTCATTCACTTTACCCCATGTGGGTTGATCTTCCCTTCTTTTATCTTGCTTTTAGACCATTTTTTAAGGACATCGTAGTCCATTTGGGTAGAGTGATTTGGTGCAAACATAATTTTGATAAATTTTTAAGCTTGGGTGTATGCACAAAGTTGTGGTACCAAAAAGGTGCCAAACTTTAAAAAAAAAAAAAAAACATCATAATCTGTGTGCCCTATAAGGTGCATGCACTATAGGCACATTATAATGTTTTTTTTTTGTTAAACCTCAAACCTGCATTTTTGGATGCATTGTTTCCTCCAAAACCCGTGTTTTATGCTCTTTGTTTGTCATTTCCTGTGCTCACCCTTTGTAGAGCCTTGATTTTGGGCACTAAATTGTCCATCTCTCATCAAAATGCCACCACAGAATCGAAGAGCTCGAAGAGGTATGTATTTTTGTTTCCTTATTGTCATTTTTTTTATTAATTTGAAGATTAAACTAGGTTTCTTGATTTAAATTTATTTTCATTGTCAAAAAATGAGATTAGACAAGAAAATGTTGAAGACACTCAATCACCTCCTCATGAAGACCATATTGAAGAAAAAGCACATCAAGAAGATCCTACAATCCCTAGACATCCCATAGGTACACAAGAAAACTTATCAGGTCAAATAAAAAATAGCCAAAAAGAGCTTGAAGGTTTAATCACAAGGCTAAGAGATCCCATTGTAACAAACTCCCATAGGACAAACCTTTCCAATTCTTTGCAATCTATTGTATCTCACATACAATCCGTGAGTGGGCAAATCAATTTTTGGTCCAATAAGAAGGAAGAACAAAAGAAATTTTATGCTGACAAATTATCGTATGCGGTAGTGAAGAAAAATAAAATTAATAAATTTGACTTGTGTGCCCTTTCTACGGAATGAATCAACCTTTACACCCTGGATGTAGGAGATTCCCTATTCATTGGTGTCATCATGAAGGGATTAAGAATAATTTTTGGGATAGGTGGTGTAATGCCCCACCAGGAAACCCCGAAGGGATAAGCCAAAATAACAAGAATAGAGTGCAATTTTTTTTTTTTAAGGTTACAACACATAAGATGCAACAAGATACCAAAGATTCAGATTGCATAGCGGAAGACTTCAACTAACACCTAAAGAGTTTCCCAACGAGATTACTTAAATTTCACAATTCATTTAACTCACACAATTAATCCATTAAGCTAAATATCTTAACAACGAGATAATTCATAATCAGGATAATTTCTTTCAAAGGACGGAAATATAAATCACAACAAAGATTCATCCATTAAGATCCATTCATCAACCTCATTCAAGCTTTTCAATTTAAAATTACAAACCATACATCTACATTTTCTAATACACTAGGATTTCATCATAACATAAGAGATCTTTCCAAGCATATTAAATTCCTTAACAACAACTGAGTACAATTCATTACTCTAAGTTACATTCATTCATATTCCAACTTATTGCATTTCAAAAGACGATTACGTACATGCATCTATGATAAATCACATCTAAAACACTTATGCCTTCGATCAACATGGCATTCAAGAAAGAACTGAATATAAGCATTAATAGTTAATTCCAATTATCCACTTAACCATTTTACATAAATTAATCATACATGATAAAGCTGAATAAAGGAAACATAAGAGAATACACCACATAACACCATAATGATCTCGGAGTTCACCCCTAAAGGGCTACATCTCTGGGTCTGCGCAACTACAAGACCCCTCTGATAATTAATAAAGGTTAAGAATACAAGAGGTTACACCATTACAATCCAGCCATCAAGGCGATACTTAAACAATATACAAACGGCCGCATCGGTCAATTAATACAAAAACGATCCTTAAAAAGCACAGGATCCAGCTGAACAAATCAAAGCTAATACAAGAGGTCCATGAGAGCATCCATAAAACTGAGCCATCACCACCCAAGGTCTAACATGAAACCGACACTCACAAGGGCAGAGACAAAAGGATGACTCACAAAGGTACTCTTAACAGGATAAAACGACAACACACTAGCGAACGTAGGGACAAGTGTCATCACACAACCTGGTATGGTTACCATGGCAAGTCTTCATAGGTCCCGGCCCCATACACTGGGTTACCCTGGCAACCTAATCCGAGCTTCCGGCCCATCCTAGCCTCATGTGGACCCACACATCCTCTCGTGAAGACAAGGAAGATGGTTTGCCATTTCAGGCCTTCTCACAGCATGTCGAATCTATGATAGCACTCATCCCATGTGTGAGGCACATTATCTTATTTAGAGATTACATTCTAATCTATTGTTAGGTTATCACTTATTAGACTCACTTTTGACGGGTTACCTAGCAGCCAATCTGGGCGCGGCCCCCAATCGAAAGCCACTTTCCCATACAACACTAGACTAACTCAGACGAACTCAAACCAAGGAATACACATGGTCAGACGAACGGAGTTCAAGAAGGAGAGCAATCATCTGGTCAAACACGACTCAAAGATGCACACTTACTGACGGTACTCTAACTAGAGACCTGACAAACTAAGGTCAACCATGAATCATCATTCGACTCACACACAAGGAGGATATGATCAAGATGACACTACCACAATACAACCGTCAACTCAAAATCGAGGACTGAAACAGGTACCCCAAGTCAATCCATACGACGGGGTCCTACTAAACAAAGCAAAACATGCCATTTCATAATTAAAGGCGAATACAGAAATTAAACTCGCAAGGCAATAATCAAAAAAGACAATATTTCCTCAAATTGATTTAATCATTACAAGTCGATCAAGTTTTCTACAAGATCTAAAACAGATTACAGTTATCTACCTCAACTAGGGATAAGTTGTTCTTGGTTTTCTAACTCTTGAAGGTTCAAAGCATCGAACAGGCAAATTAAGCCATAAAGAGTTTTTTTTAAACCAAATTCATACTAATCAAATTCAGACAACCATTAAACAGTTAAAATAAGATATTTAATCTCCAACAAGCATCATAGACATACTGGTCTAAAATCAATCTCTACAGATTCATAATTTCAATTCCAGTTACATAATATGGATTACGGAAATAAAAATGTAGAAAGAGAATCTAAATGGAGATAGTCATTTCCAATGCATATCGTTAAATTTCTAATGCCCAACGATAAATATTTCACTACTTTACAATTACTCATATGATATGTTCTACGATAAAATTTAACATCATCAAGCAGTAATTACATCGTATTTCAACGATCAAGATCTAGATTCATTAATCCAAGATCGATCAGAATATAATCAATGATATTTAGTTGCGAAGTTAACAGTTGAAGAACTTAATTAGAAGGGGTGCACAAATCGTGAAATGAAATTGAATGATTAATTCACCTATAACTCCATTATATAATTAATCAATATCAAGTTAGCCTTTATCATGATATGCCCCCTTAATCATAGTTAAGAAGCTAATTGAAATTAACATTAAATAATAACTTCCATTAAAATGATAATAACATCATAGGTTTTTTTTTTTAAATACTAAACAAAATACATTAAAACAATCATTTTTTTTTTTAAACCATGTTTAAAACAACAAAAACGCATTAAAATAGCGGTGAGGGCGGCTGTAACCCTAACCCTAGCCGCCGGGCGTTACCGGAGCGGCGGCGCCGCTGCGGTGCCCGCAGGCTCCGCGGCGCCCTGCGGCCACCGCAGTGTGCCGCGGCCGGAGTTTTAACGCCAGCGGGTGGGGGAAGCGAAGGGAACGAGCGGGGAGAAGGGGGAAGAGTGGGGGAGGGGAGGGGAGTGGGTGGAGCTCCGCTCCCCGCTCTCCCAAACCCCAACCCACAGTTCAAAACAATAAAAAAAAACGCCCAGTTCGGTGCTTAACACAGCGCTAACCAAAAACAAAACACAGTTTGAAAATGATAGATTTTCTTCGAACACACAGTTCGGCATTTTTATATTATTTTTTTTTTGAAACACAGTTCATTTTCATAAACAACGGAAGACATGAAATGCTTCGAAAATTGTATATTTTGATTCAATCATACAAGAGGTTATTTCAAAACCCAAACCATTTCCATCAAGACCCATTTTGACCAAAAGGATCCATTTAACACAATGATACAGCCATAAAATCTTCTTGAAGAACACAACTAAAGCATGGATTTAAACCCACAATCCAAATTAAAACTGAAAGCAATCAAAGATTGGATTTGGCAACAAGAAAAGCAAATCAGAATCCTACCTTAATACGCAATCCTGGAATGGCTGAAGGAGAGCCCACCTGCCAGATCCAGCATCATTCCTTCCCCAAAAACTCCCATTTTCATTCCAAATTTTCTTTCCAACTAAAAATTCTCCAAATTTGTCCATCCCTCCATTTTTCCCCAAATTTGGGTTATATGGAAGAGTTGACCCAAAATTTCTATTTTGGAATTAAAAACTTTATTTACAAATAATTCTCCAAATTTAATACTTTCTAACTATAGCAACAAATTAACTTGCTATTCAAATTAAAAATCGATTTCTTCCTTTAATTCAATTAAACCTTTAAAATTTCAAAATCCAACAGAATACAATTATGTCTATTGCGATTAAATACCAAACTTTCTTTGTCAACCACATATATAAAATGCATTAAATATTCAAGATCAGACATTTAATCGAATTTACTCCCAATTAAAACCGAGCAATCCAATATCGACGAAAATCGCATAACGGAAACCAGATTAATTTAATCCACTAATCTTCAATGCACAAACGTATATATAATCTAAATAATTACTAAGGACTAATTAGTCAATTTAACCAATCACACCATGCACGCAAACCGAGAAGGTCAACCAAACAGACGACTCGCAAACCCAAACAAGAAGGGATACCCGACGACGACTGGCGATGCTCACTGGAGCACGACTAAGGTCAACTAGGGTCATACGACTACCAAAACCAACTCTAAGGATTAAAAAGGGTACACTCAAACCTGCACATCCAGGTGAAGACGAACCTCGCACTCATGCGGCATTGTACCTGAAAAATCCTGCAACCAAGAGTCATACATGCATACATATATAAAATTTACTGAAAGCGTTAGCTCGATGTTAATACCACGAAATAGGTACACTAACAACTTGCATACAACTAGTGTGAAAACCACATCAATAGCTATGCGTAAAATCAACATCTGACTTTAACATAATATTAAGATAAACTAATCAGGATTAAACCAAGGTTAGAAATAGATTAGGGTAGGGGTACTACAGGTGGTGGATGGTATTTGATCAACCCCCATGCAATAATCATGAGGTACCCCAATGCTTTTTGAGAAAACTGTATTGTGAGTTTGTCCTTAATGAGATCCCAAACTATTTTGGTTTTCTAGATTTCCAAGGTAGAGGTGGGGTTCCTCACATGATAGAGAGGGTGCACAACGTGACCCAAATCTCCCACCAAGACCCTTGCCCAGACCTATGGTGGAGCATGTTATTATTCCTTCCATTGTGAAGGAGAGTGTTGAGGTCAAAACTCTAGACTCCATTAGCTCACTCACTCAGACCCTTATACAGTATGTCAGGCCTCTAGTAGAGGGTGATTCAGGTGATGGTGGTGATTTTTCTAGGTATCAAGTTACAACTCATTTTTGTCACTCTTTTGGTTCTCTTTGCACTTATGGTCCTAATAGTACTGAGAATACACGTGCACAAGTGGAGTTTGCTACATAGAACATTGTCATGACAAAATACTTGCTGGACGAAACAATTGGCATTGATACCCAAGTTCATTTCATTACAAGTTCATTTCATTATTTTTTATTAAATCTTATATAGAAATTTGAGAATATATCTAAATTAGTAAATGAATATGATAAAAAACTAGGGTCAAAGTGTTGACAATACTAGCAACATTCATGTGGCACCCTTTTTCATGACTCCATCGACTCCACAAGTATACAATGAGTGCTGAAATATAATTATTATATGTGGGTAGTTGAACCTTATGTGAATGATTTTCTAAATACTCATTTTGGATGTCAAATAGTTTGATGTTGGAGCTTCAACATCAACACCTTGTAGTGTAGCTCATCGACAATCTTTCACCCAAGTAAGCAATTTATCTTTAATGTTGTTATTAAATAATATACATAGTTTTGGTGATTGATCAATATACTTTGTTTAATTTTCAGATGTTGACATCAGAGACTCCTCCTACTGTTCGTGCATCAATGGAGCGTGGTGTTGCTATAGTAGTAGCAAGTTCAACTGTTGTGACAGAAGTATGAGACATATTTGTAAATTTAGTAAATTTAGCATTACATTTGTTATCTTAATAATATATTATTGAAAATTTTAACGACACTTGCATTTAGTTTAATTTATATTATGATGCCTACAGGAGGGGCTTGCCACTCCACATCATGAACATGCACCCGTTGTGGATAAACATCATGATTATTTGTATGTGGTAAGTGACTATTCTATTATATGTCATTCTAAAATTCAATTTTTGTATATGCTAACGCCATTCTTTTCATTGTATCAGGTGGAGTTACAAAAACTTTTGGAGAGAAGGTCGAGTGAGCATACTCTAAAGACACCTACATCATATACATCTCCATCCCCCCGATAGACAAAGATATCTCATGATCTTTTTCCTTCCCCTAGAGGGAAATGACTGGAATAGGGTCCTGTGTTGTATGCCTATTTGGGAATTTTGAACATATGTTTTGTATTACAAATACATGACATTCTATATCCATACGACTTTTGGCAAGCTCTTATTTGACTTTATTGAATATCATGTTGTATGCCTATATGGCAATTTTGAACATATGTTTTGTATTACGAATACATGACATTCTATGTCCATATGGCTTTTGGCAAGCTCTTATTTGACTTTATTGGATATCATGTTGTATGCCTATATGGAAAATTTGAACATATGTTTTGTATTACGAATACATGACATTCTATGTCCATATGGCTTTTGGCAAGCTCCTATTTGACTTTATTGGATATCATGTTGTATGCATATATGGCAATTTTAAACATATGTTTTGTTCTATGAATACGTGACATTCTGTGTCCATATGGCTTTTGCCAAGCCTGTTTGTCGGTATTGTATATAGTTGATACTTTTATAGGTATACAATGTTGTATGGATTTGCAGGTTTTTGTCATGCCCAAACTTTTGGGCAAAAATGAAACAACAATTTTTTTTTTTTTTAAACATCCTAACAAAATTGATTATGCTAAAATAAAGATGCAATAATTAAGTCTTGGCTTAACTATGTTTTAACTTTGGAATATTAGAAGAGTTGTTTACTAAAGTTAATCTAATTAACTTAATCAAGCATGCGAAAAAATAAATAAAATGTGGAAGATAACTTCTCCAAAAGAATCATTTCTATATCCTTAATTAATAAATTAATTTAAACAAAAATCTCTAACTAAATTGACAAGAAATATTATTAATCTCAATTAATCTTTTATTTGCTCTAGGAATTAATTAAATTAATTCTTGTACTTAAATTATTGAAATTTTATAATCAAAGAGTAATAAATATAATGTGTCTCAAATTTGACAAAAGGGTTAAGTAAATTCATAATATAAATTGCCCTATAAAATCTATTTTCGAAAAGCCAAAATTACCCCCTATGGCTAAATAATAACAAAAGCACCTTATTAATACTTACCAATAAATTAATTCAAGAAAGATTTTAACTTATATATATATATATATATATATATATATATATATATATATATATATATATATATGTTGTGTATATAGCATATATAATATATATCTA
The DNA here is from genome assembly GCF_030272615.1 of Cryptomeria japonica. Classification (NCBI taxonomy): domain Eukaryota; kingdom Viridiplantae; phylum Streptophyta; class Pinopsida; order Cupressales; family Cupressaceae; genus Cryptomeria; species Cryptomeria japonica. The sequence goes on along the minus strand of NC_081415.1, from coordinate 222,360,913 downwards.
TAAATAAAAATACTCAATCTAAATCTATACCCTTAATCCAAACCTACACTTACACATCTATATATATATGAATGATATCATAAAAAAGAAATTAACTATACCACATAAAACCCAAATAAAAATAGGGATACCCTATTCAAATTTGAATCCCCCCCTTTTTATTTTCTAAACATAACAATATTAAAATATCCCCATCTAACCTAAACTAAAAGTTATAAAAACAAACTACTTTTTCTTTTAAACTAACTTATGTTTTACCCTAACCCGAACTTTGGGTTAGGGCTCGTGTTATGCAGGTTAGGAATTTTCCATGGCGGAAGGCTTTTTTTTACACAGCAATGGCCATGGGATACCGAAGTGTAGGCGGCCAAGGGTTTAATACTACGCAGGGCTCCCCACAGGAACAACCGTAGTCGTGCTTGTGGGTCGTAGCCCATAGCGCGGCTGTCGCCACTACTGTGGGGCACCGCCCACAAGGACGGTCGAAGCTACCCCCCTATGAGCTGCGGCCCACAGAGCGGTGGTGGTCGTTGTTGTGGGTCGCCACCCACAGGGAACAACCGAAGCTACCCCCCCGTGTGGGTTGCAACCCACAATGTAGGTTGTCTGCACCCGCAGGGAGCCGAAGGCTTCATCTTTTTTTTATATATATTTTTTTTATTATTTAAAATGCAAATAATTTTAATACATTTTAAATATAATATATATATACATGTGCATTTATATGTATATATATATATATATATATATATATATATATATATATATATATATATATATATATATATATCTCAAAAAAGATATCTAGGGTTAAATTATATATATATTTTCTTTTTCTTTTTTTTTTGCATGCAGGAAATTAATAAAATAATGACAACATATAAATAGATATACCTTTCATTTTTCAAGCATGATTTATTTTAATATGTAAACATTATATTTTATCCTTGTTTTATTCTTAATATAAAACATTTAAACTAACTATTTTCTTTTCAACATAAACTTAGCATTATGAAGATACATTATTCTCATTTGTCTAAGACTAATGTTTTTTACCTAAGAACATTAAAGCATACTAGAATAAATGCATTATTTTCTTTTATTTCTAATGTTATATAGTTAACTATAGGAAAAGATTAGTTTATCTACTTTTATTTTCTGCATTTATTTTTTTTAAATTATGACAGAAATAAATAATTTACAGCAGCACTAAAATAGTCTAGAAATCACTTAGAAACATTAAAATTGCAAAACTATTATTCCTCTAATATCTATTTAACCATATTTGCATTTGGAACTAAATAAATAGGACTAAATGCTTATTTCTAGCTTACTAACATACATGCTTTTCTACTTCATTTATTTCTATTATTTTCAATAAGCATAAGGAGATAGAATGTTTTTTCTTTTTTTTTTCAAGAAATAAAAGCAATAGATTTTAACTCAAACTATAGAAAACTTAACCCATAAATATATATTTCATTTAGCAATAACAACTTAAAAAAAGAATGCATTTCTTAAAAGAGTACTTTGAATACAATATGTCAACTTTACAAATAGGTGAAATACCCAACTTAGTCTCTCATTTCTAATAAATGTGGAATTTAAATAAATAAATACATTATTCTTTTGCAACACAAATAAATAATATTGTAGCAACTCCTAGCTTTCTTTTTTCTTTTTTTCCAAGCAAACCTGCATTACAAAATCTTAAGGTTGTGACCATGGAGGCTCACCTCCCAACCTAGGCTTACTAGAAGCTACCCCGAAGCTTGGAGAACCAAGACCTATACGGGTTACACTCAAGAAAACACAATCAAGCATGACAAACTTACAACAAACATATTCCCATCCCAAGGCTTAACATCATCACAAAATGTGATTTTTACATGGGTGGAGGTGGACTAAGCACCTTGAGGAGAAACTGCAAAATAGTAGAACACAAACCATCTCATGGCAACCAAGAAACACATCACAAGTCCAACTTGTCCCAACATCTTAATGACTCCCAAGGCATACAAGCCATAATATCTCCCCTTATGATCCCCAAATGCATAAACAATAACTATGCAACAAGGGTCACAAGAACAAACCCTTGAGATCACTCTCTTCCAAAGAGATCCTCTCACTCTAAGGATGTCATACAACCCTCCACCCCAAGGCCACTCTACCCTCCCAAGGGTGAGTTGGCCTTGGATACTCCCAAACCACAAATAAAATGCATAACCAAAACAATTGAAAGCTCACATATATTTCTTCACAAATTAAACACAAAGGAAGAAAACAAACTACATTCAAGCAATCTTTCAAAGCAAAGTTGTAACATACAAGGAAAGAGATTGAACCAACCTTGAATCTATGAAGGATTTACAAGGGATAGCTTGGAGAAGAGCAACCCAAATCCACACTTCTTTCCTTCAACACTTAGCCAAAATTTCCTATCCTAAGCTTGTTCAAAACTTCAAGAACTTGTCTCCAAAGATAGAGAGTGGGTGATTACCATCCTAAGCCTCAAACCCTTCCCTAAGAAGATTCCTCTCACTCTTTCCAACCTCTTGGATAGAGTGTGGGCTCACATTGGTTGGTCTTCCCAACCTCTTATAGACTTACTAAAACTGGCAACTGAAAAGGTAAGAGAAAGTGGGGAAGAGAAACTGACACAAGAAAGGAAGGTTATCTAACCTAGGAGGAATCCTCCCAGTGGATTTTCTCTCATCTTGGGAAAACCAATTTTTGAGGTGACTAAACATTCACATGGGAGTGGTCACATGCTTAAAAATACCCCTAACCCATAGGTATACCCTATGAACCTTTGGAAAAGCCCCTAAACTAACCCTAGGAGTCCATTTGACCCCTTAGAAACCCATCTGAAGTTAACCTACGGGTCAAACCTGAGTTGACCACTCCAAAGACTCTCTACCCAAGGAAAATTTGGGACCACACTCAAATATTTGAAAAAGGCTTTGGTTGAAACAATCTGCCCCCAAGAGACATGTCAAAATCAAAACATTATTCAACACATGTGTCAAGTGACACAATAAAATACATTACTTAATTACACATGGAAATTGTCTCTTGTTGGATTAAACAAATTAATAAATACAATTCAACACACATGCAAACATTTACATTTACAAATAAAATATGATACATACAGGGTGTTGTCTCTCCAAATAGACAACCTCTGGTTTTACAAACGTACATAGGTGTAGGCTTGATTCTCCATAATGTTTCCATGGTCACATGGATAATTTTCCTGCGCATCTCAATTACACATTAGTAATTCCCAAATAGACTCATATAATATTAAACACATAAATAAGAATACAAATCAATCACTTTGCATACAATTGACATCATACAAATCAATTTACCATAAATCCAATGCAATCCATATAAAGCAATTATCATAATCCTCATAAATTCCAACCATTCATAAGGCATGCATCATAATTTCTAACATCATAATAAAGTCCTACAAATCAAATGAAGGACATACACCATCTCAATGTTATCCTATCTTGGGATCATATAAAATTCAATATCCATAACACATCAAAATATACATCGCAAGGTGAAATGATTCTGTAACCTAGTTTAATTACTTTTCTCACCAATTTATCTGTCTAACATAGCCCATCCTATTGAATTATAGCATTTATTAATAAGGTCAACCATGGTCAACTAAGTTAACTAAAGCTTGATCGGGGAGGGGCTCTACATCCTCCTCCCCTAGAGTTCGACTTACTCCTGGAAGTTACATGAGTAGAATACGAAATAGGGACATAACATTTCCCACAATTTTGAATAAGTTACTCTAAATCTTATTTTGCCTACTAGAAAAATGCAATATCAAAACCAACTTATTATTGTAATTAGCTTACTATCCCCATAAGGTTAAATTCTTAGAATTTTTGTTACATTTCTCTTCAATCTCAGGTAGGTGTTTACAAAATTTTATCTATCATCAATTTACGTTAATGCACCATCCAAATCATATCAATAACACACATCAATTCCCATAATCAAGGTTACGCATAATAGTTTACTTATTTAATTTCTAGGAATCATACTTGTTTAGGATTCATTTTTAAAACATGTTTATCCCACTGCAATTCTCATCCATGCTTGCCACTAAAGAAAATTGACATCACAGTTTATCCAAAATGAATCTACTTATTTTACATCAAGATGCCTCATAAGGGTGTTAATTACATATTTGATAAACCACCCTAGGTGCATGATTTCTTCCAACATCCTTAGGCAACAAGGCATAATCAAATTTAAGTTCTTCAAATCCGCCCTTAAATAGGGTAGTTTTCTACCTCTAGGGCTTAAAATGTTTATTTTTCTAGGCACCAAGGTTTAAGTTACATAGGGTACATTATTCACAAACCCCAACATTAAGGTATAAACCAATCTCATTTTTAAGGAAGTGATGAAAAATAATAATACTTAATTTGGATATCATCCACGCAATCATCTCCATACACATGCCAAATTAACATGTCTGTAATTATCATCACTTTCACAATTCATTACATCTAGATCACACATTTCTTTTGTTATAAATTTTCTCTCTTAGATTACTCGCAAATAATTTTATTTATTAGGATATTCCTTTCTTTATCTTATTTCAAAATAACATTCTTTGTCTATTATTTGTGCCTAATTTCACTCCTTGCGGTATTCTCGCTTAACACACCATCAGTGGTTCAACAAACATGATAGACATTACACAAATCATATCACTAGGGCTAGCTATATCAACCATCAAAATGACCACTTGACACTTTAAAAGATCAAAATAAAAGCTACTTTTGCCAAGTCCAATAAAAAGAAGAAAAATGTCCGCAATTGAAAGATATTAAAACTAGCAACATGGCAAGTGTCATAGCTCCAATACAAAGAAACATAAATTTAGTGGTCCTTTCATCATAAAAAAAATATAAAAGATAGTACTAGCCCCTAGGTGACGATATACTATACAAAGAAAGTCGAAAACACTAACGAATCAAAACTCTAAACAAGATGACCATACTAGTCATACTATAGGGAGTAACCGCAACACATCACCTAGGATCACACGTCCTGAGTGTGTTAGGAAGCAATTATTAGACTCTTAAGGTTCTTAGATTATTTATATTCCTTTATTAATTTACGAAATAAAATCTTATACACAAGAGATTGCAATCATTTATAGATCATGTTCCATTTTAACCTTCACGTGATTGCTATTACAAGAAACACTTTCTGATACAATCTGCTATCTATTTCCGGGTTATTAACATCCATAATTAAATTCTAACAAGTGATTGCACTAACTCCATCCATTCTTCTTGGACTTCCATTAATTATCTAAGTATGCTAAACCTTGGTTCAATATTACGTGGTAACTCATGCATCGACACTTTCATGTCTTATTTAAACACGCAGTTGATAGTTCGGTACAAAATTGTCACTTGTTTACTTAGAAACACTTAGGATTTGTAAAATGTAATCATATAATTTTACTAGGGACCTCATTTGTTTTCTTAGCACCTTACGCTAGCTCCTTGTATTTTCACCTCTAACATTCACTTGCCTTCATTAGGCAGGAGCTTGTTGCCAAATTACTAACACTTATGGTTAAGAACCATTTGGGGTGGAATAATTGTCAAGTAAAATCAATAACGGTTGGCAACTAATTCCTACCCATGCATTTCATGACATATTTCAAACCATGCGGAGAGTTGACTTATTCTCTCCTACTTCAATTATGCAACTTATGAATTCAAGGGGGTGCGCACTCGATATGTGACCAACACCCACCTTATTAATTTAAAATTTGGTAAAAAGAGGTTATCACTTTCCATATTACTTATTTATATTAACTTACTATCTAATTTTGGCATATCGCAACTTATGATTTCCTTCAATCTACATAAGCCACCTTATCATCATAATATCTTTTTACCCAATTACAGTATAGCATAAAGCTGTCCAATAATTACCAACGTCTTAAGACTCCCATAATTTCCAAGTCCTCCCTTAGCTAACCACATAATTTAGCCCCTTATCATTGTTCTCATAAAGCATTATATACTACCAACTAATTCTCATTAAAACTTTGGTATTATAATACTAATATACTATCTTTCCATAAGCCCTTTCGAACTACATGTTGTTTCATCCATACTTAGTGTTTCGCATACTCTCACACTTGAGTGCCATAATTTATAAACCTACCTTGGTTGTACCATGCAGTTAAATTGTGTTTCATAATGTCTTGTACCTAGCGACTAGCCATGGCTGGGTTGCACTTTTCTCCTTAGGTTCTGAACGGATATAAGTTAATCATTCCTAGATTATTAGCCCATGATTTCTTCTACACTCCTTGTACTTCAATAGGGATTTTTCATGATTCCCACTTTATCTTTACTCTTTTCACCATTTTACTTAGTCCTTTCAAGACTATCTTCCCATAAGGGAACTAGTTGTGGCTTTACTTGCTTGTTTCCCCAATTTATATAATCTATAGATGAACTTAGGGTTTATTGAAATTTCATGTTTTAACCCAAGAAGTTCATGTCCCCATTCTTCTTATTTAATCCATCTATAGTTTTACTAGGGTTCTCTTATCAAGGAGATAGCCATCATCATTTTAGTCCTTATCTTCAGGGTTGTCCACACTAGCTTCTTCCATTGCTATGAGAATTCTCTAACATTTATTCTTAATAAGCAACCTAGCATGACCACACGCTTAAGGTACCTATTCATTAGGATAGGTTATTGCTTCTTTCTGATATTTGCAAGAGTACCTCTCAACTCTTCTTCATTGTTGTCTCAAATGGCGGTCCTGATTCTCGAACCACCATAATTTTCGCATAGCTTAAAAAGTTAACTTGAACTATCTCTATCTCAATTATCTTGTTTATTGTGCCTTCATCTCATGTCTAACTACCTTTCTTGACTTGCCATGTCCAGAACATACCTCGACGGATGGTATTCTCTTAGCTACCATCAAAGGTATTTTATTGAAGAATTAACTCCTCATACTTGATTTGATTAGGGCAATTATTGCGTTTAGGTTTCAAATTGAATGGTAACCTCATAAGTACTAATGATCTAAATTCCATTATTAACACCCAAAAAAAATAAAATCATACAAATAAATAATTTGAAAATTTTGTAGCCTTTGGGGTTTTATTTAAGCCATAAACATTATGACTAATAAGTTTCAAATTTCAGGGCTTTTAGTGACCCTTGGAACCCCTTGAATTGATATATGTTGATCTATTGGTTTAAAAGAATTTTCACTTATGTTTCACTTTGTTATTTCGCAAGTTTCCACCTAGGTGTTATTCTTCAAAGCCATAGTTTGGTTCAACTAAGTTATGAATGTAGCCCATGTTCATCAGTGTATGAACCTAGGGCTCTGATACCAAAATGTCATGCCCAAACTTTTGGGCAAAAATAGAACAACAATTTTTTATTTTTTTTAAACATCCTAACAAAACTAATTATGCTAAAATAAAGATGCAATAATTAAGTCTTGGCTTAACTATGTTTTAACTCTGGAAAATTAGAAGAGTTGTTTACTAAAGTTAATCTAATTAATTTAATCAAGCATGCAAAAAATAAATAAAATGTGGAATATAACTTCTCCAAATGAATCATTACTATATCCTTAATTAATAAATTAATTTAAACAAAAATCTCTAACTAAATTGACAAGAGATATTATTAATCTCAATTAATCTTTTATTTGCTATAGGAATTAATTAAATTAATTCTTGTACTTAAATTACTGAAATTTAATAATAAAGAGTAATAAATATAATGTGTCTCAAATTTGACAAAAGGGTTAAGTAAATTCATAATATAAATTGCCCTATAAAATCTATTTTTGAAAAGCCAAAATTACCCCCTATGGCTAAATAATAACAAAAGCATCTTATTAATACTTACCATTAAATTAATTCAAGAAAGATTTTAACTTATATATATATACACCTATATGTTGTGTATATAGCATATATAATATATATCTATAAATAAAAATACTCCCTTAATCCAAACCTACACGTATATATATATATATATATATATATATATATATATATATATATAATTAACTATACCACATAAAACCCAAATAAAAATGGGGATACCCTATTCAAATTTGAATAGGGTTCCCCTGCTTTTTATTTTCTAAACATAACAATATTAAAATATCCCCATCTAACCTAAACTAAAAGTTATAAAAAAAAACTACTTTTTCTTTTAAACTAACTTATGTTTTGCCCTATTCGGGCTCGTGTTATGCAGGTTAGGAATTTTCCATGGGGGAAGGCTTTTTTTTACACAGCGATGGCCATGGGATACTGAAGTGCAAGCAGTTGAGGGTTTAATACTATGTGGGGCTCCCCACAGGAACAGTCGTAGCCATGCCTGTGGGTCGCGGCCCACAGAGGCAGCCTTGGCCGCTACTGTGGGTTCCAGCCCATAGCGCGGCTGCCGCCGCTACTATGGGGCACTGCCCACAAGGACGACCGAAGTTGCCCCCCTGTAGGTTGCATCCCACAGCGTGGCGGTGGCCGCCACTGTGGGTCGCCGCCCACAAGGAATGGCTGAAGCTGCCCCCCTTATGGTTTGTGGCCCACAACGCGGGCTGCCCGCCCTACAGGTCTTCTCGCAGGGAGCCGAAGGCTTCATCTTTTTTTTATATTTTATATTTTTATTTTTATTTAAAATGCATAATAATTTTAATACGTTTTAAATATAATATATATATATATATGTATATATATATATATGTATATATATATATATGTATATATATATATATATATAGATATATATATATATATATATACATATACATATATACATACATATATATATACATATACATATATACATACATACATATATATATATATATATATAGATATAAAATATTCTCAAAAAAGATATCTAGGGTTAAATTATATATATTTTTTCTTTTTCTTTTTTTTTTGCATGCAGAAAATTAATAATATAATGACAGCATATAAATAGATATACCTTTCATTTCTCAAGCATGATTTATTTTAATATGTAAACATTAGTTTTTATCCTTGTTTTATTGTTAATATAAAACATTTAAACTAACTATTTTCTTTTCAACATAAACTTAGCATTATGAAGTTACATTATTCTCATTTGTCTAAGACTAATATTTTTTTCCTAAGAACATTAAGGCATACTAGAATAAATGCATTATTTTCTTTTATTTCTAATGTTATATAGTTAATTATAGGAAAAGACTAGTTTATCTGATTTTATTTTCTGCACTTAAAAAAAAAAAAAAGACAGAAATAAATAATTTACAACATCATTAAAATAGTCTAGAAATCACTTAGAAACATTAAAAATGCAAAACTATTATTCCTCTAATATCTATTTAACCATATTTGCATTTGGAACTAAATAAATAGGACTAAATGTTTATTTCTAGCTTACTAACATACATGCTTTTCTACTTCATTTATTTCTATTATTTTCAATAAGCATAAGGAGATAGAATGGATTTTTTTTTTTTTCAAGAAATAAAAGCAATAGATTTTAACTCAAGCTATAGAAAACTTAACCCATAAATATATATTTCATTTAGCAATAACAACTTAAAAAAAGAATGCATTTCTTAAAAGAGTACTTTGAATACAATATGTCAACTTTACAAATAGGTGAAATACCCAACTTAGTCTCTCATTTCTAATAAATGAGGACTTTAAATAAATAAATACATTATTCTTTTGCAACACAAATAAATAATATTGTAGCAACTCCTAGCTTTCTTTTTTCTTCTTTTCCAAGCAAACCTGCATTACAAAATCTTAAGGTTGTGACCATGGAGGCTCACTTGCCAACCTAGGCTTACTAGAAGCCACCCCCGAACTTGGAGAACCAAGACCTAGACGGGTTACACTCAAGCAAACACAATCAAGCATGACAAATTACAACAAACATATTCCCATCCCAAGGCTTAACATCATCACCAAATGTGATTTTTACATGGGTGGAGGTGGACTAAGCACCTTGAGGAGAAACTCCAAAATAGTATAACACAAGCCATCTCATGGAAACCAAGAAACACATCACAAGTCCAACTTGTCCCAACATCCTTATGACCCCCAAGGAATACAAGTCATAATATCTCCCTTTATGACCCCCAAATGCATAAACAATAACTATGGAGCAAGGGTCATAAGAACAAACCCTTGAGATCACTCTCTTCCAAAGAGAGCCTCTTACTCTAAGGTTGTCATACAACCCTCCACCCCAAGGCTACTCTACCCTCCCAAGGGTGAGTTGGCCTTGGATACTCCCAAAACACAAATAAAATGCATAACCAAAACAAGTGAAAGCTCACATATATTTCTTCACAAATTAAACTCAAAGGAAGAAAACAAACTACATTCAAGCAATCTTTCAAAGCAAAGTTGTAACATACAAGGAAAGAGATTGAACCAACCTTGAATCTTCCAAGGGTTTACAAGGGATAGCTTGGAGAATAGCAACCCAAATCCACACTTCTTTCCTTCAACACTCAGCCAAAATTTCCTATCCTAAGCTTGTTCAAAACTTCAAGAACTTGCCTCCAAAGATGGAGAGTGGGTGATTACCATCCTAAGCCTCAAACCCTTCCCTAAGAAGACTCCTCTCACTCTTTCCAAACTCTTTGATAGAGTGTGGGCTCACATTGGTTTGTCTTCCCAACCTCTTACAGACTTACTAAAATTGGCAAGTGAAAAGGTAAGCGAAAGTGGGGAAGAGAAACTGACACAAGAAAGGAAGGTTATCTAACCTAGGAGGAATCCTCCAAGTTGGATTTTCGCTCATCTTGGGAAAACCAATTTTTGAGGTGACTAAATAGTCACATGGGAGTGGTCACATGCTTAAAAATACCTTGAACCCATAGGTATACCCTATGGACCTTTGGAAAAGCCCCTAAACTAACCATAGGAGTCCATTTGACCCCTTAGAAAGCCATATGAAGTTAACCTACGGGTCAAACCTGAGTTGACCACTCCAAAGACTCTCTACCCAAGGCAAATTTGGGACCACACTCAAATATTTGAAAAGGCTTTGGTTGAAACAATCTCCCCCAAGAGACATGTCAAAATTAAAACACTATTCAGCACATGTCAAGTGACACAATAAAATACATTACTTAATTACACATGGAAATTGTCTTTTGTTGGATTAAAAAAATTAATAAATACAATTCAACACACATGCAAACATTTACGTTTACGAATAGAATACGATACATACGGGGTGTTGTCTCTCCAAATAGACAACCCCTGGTTTTACGAACATACATAGATCTAGCCTTGATTCTCCATAATGTTTCCATGGTCACATGGATAATTTTCCTGCGCATCTCAATTACACATTAGTAATTCCCAAATAGACTCATATAATATTAAACACATAAATAAGAATACAAATCAATCACTTTGCATACAATTGACATCATACAAATCAATTTACCATAAATCCAATGCAATCCATATAAAGCAATTATCATAATCCTCATAAATTCCAACCATTCATAAGGCATGCATCATAATTTTTAACATCATAATAAAGTCCTGCAAATCAATTGAAGGACATACACCATCTCAATGTTATTCTATCCTGGGATCATATAAAATTCTATATCCATAACACATCAAAATGTACACTGCAAGGTGAAATGATTCTGTAACCTGGTTCAATTAATTTTTTCACCAATCTATCTGTCTAACATAGCCCATCCTATTGAATTATAGCATTTATTAATAAGGTCAACCATGGTCAACTAAGTTAACCAGAGCTTGATCAGGGAGGGGCTCTACACTTTTTGGTTAATGCAAATCATTTATCATGGTTATCCATAATTACAGTACAAATGATTAAATGAATAATTGCACAAAGTTTATTGTTAATTAAGCTTCGAACTTAAAAGTATTTAGGCCTATTAAGCTAATGCATACCCTAATAGAGTGTCATTGTACAACTTTTTGTGCTTTGAGCACTTAAGTGGGATGGTCGGTAGGGTGTGGCCCAGATCGATCGAACTAGTTGCAAGGAAAAATGAAAGCAATGCCTAATGTAAACCTGACCAAACCAAAGTGTATGAGCTGACGGTTCGGTGCCATGGAGAGCATATTGAAAGTTAGGGCATTGTGCAACTTTACATTGAACTCATTTGAAACTTTTTGTCGCAACCGAGAAAGACTCGCCACAGAAAATTGGATTTGAGTCTTCCAAAATTGAGAGAGGCTTCTGTAGAGTGTTGTAAGATGACCCCGTAGGATCAGACGAATCATTCATATGATTCACAGGCATTGAGAAACACGTCATTGAAGTTTGACAACTTTTCGCACTTTTCGCACTTAAGTGGGATGGCCAGTAGGGTGTGGCTTGGATCGATCGAACAAGTTGGAGAGAAAAATGAAAGCATGCCTAGCGTAAACCCAACTACACACACACATACAAGCTAACGGTTTGGTGCCATGACAAGCAGATTGAAAGTTAGGGCATTGTACAACTTTACATTGAACTCATCTAATGCTTTTTGTTGCAATCCAGAGTGTCGCCACGAGAAATTGGATCTGAGTCCTCCAAAATCAAGAGAGGATTTTGTAGAGTGTCCTAAGATGACCTCATAGGATCAGAGGGCTCGTTCATATGATTCATGGGCGTCGAGAAACACGTCGATGAAGTTTGACAACTTTTCGTGCTTTGAGCATTTAAGTAGGATGGCTGGTAGGGTGTGGCCCGAATCTATCAGATGAGTTGGAGCCTAAAATGAAAGCATGCCTAGTGTAAACCTAACAACATGGACACGTACGAGCTGATGGTTCGGTACCATGACGAGCGGATTGAAAGTTAGGGCATTGTGCTACTTTACATTGAACTCATTTGACTCTTTCTGTCACAACTGAGAAAGTGTCGCCATGAGAAATAGGATCCTAGTCTTCCAAAATAGAGAGAGGATTTTGTAGAGTATCATAAGATGACCCCATAGGATTAGATGGCTTTTTCATATGATTCATGGGTGTCAAGAAATGCGTTGATGAAGTTTGACAACTTTTCGCGCTTTGAGCACTTAAGTGGGATGGCTACTATAGTGTGGCCTGAATCGATCTGACAAGTTGGTGAGTAAAACAAAGGCATTCCTAGGGTAAAATCAGCCACCCGAACATGTACAAGCTGATGGTTTGGTGCCATAACAAGCGGATTGAAAGTTAGGGCATTTTGCAACTTTTGAATGTACTCACGTGACACTTTTTTTTGCAACTGAGAAAGTGTCGCCATGAGCAATCAGATCTAAGTCCACCTAAATAGAGAGAGGCCTTTTTATAGTGCCTTAACACGACCCTGTAGGATAAAAAATCTCATTCATATGACTCACGGGCGTCGAGAAATGCGTCGATGAAGTTTGATAACTTTTGCGCTTTGAGCACTTAAGTGGGATGGCCAATAGGGTGTGGCCTGGATCGATCAGATGAGTTGGAGAGAAAAAAGAAAGCATTCCTAGAATAAAACCAGCCACATGGATTCATACAAGCTGACGGTTTGGTGCCACAACGAACAAATTGAAAGTTAGGGCATTGTGCAACTTTACATTGAACTCATCTGACGCTTTTTGTCTCAACCAAGAAAGTGTCGCCATGAGAAATTGGATCTGAGTCTTCCAAAATCAAGAGAGGCTTTTGTAGAGTGTCATAAGATGACCCTGTAGGATCATATGACTCATTCATATGATTCATGGGCATCAAGAAATACGTCAATGAAGTTTGACAACTTTTCATGCTTTGAGCACTTAAGTGGGATGGCCAATACAATGTGGCGTGAATCGATCAACAAATTGGTGAGAAAAATGAAGGCATGCCTAGGGTAAACTTAGCCACCTGAACGCGTATGAGCTAACGGTTAGGTGCCAGAACAAGGGGATTGAAAGTTAGGGCATTGTGCAACTTTTCAATGTAATCACGTGACGCTTTTTATCGCAATCGAGAAAGTGTTGCCACAACCAATCACATCTGATTCCACCTAAATGGATAGAGACTTTTTTAGAGTGCCTTAACATGACCCCGTAGGATTAGATGGCTCGTTATTATGTCTCATGAGTGCTGAAAAATGTGATACCAGATTTTGAAAATTTTGAGCACTTTGTGCACTTGTGTGATTTCACTGCTAGGGTGTGTCCCAAATCGATCGAGTGAGTTTGATAGAGGAACGAAGCCATTCCTAGGGTAAACCCAGCCACCTGGACATGTACGTGCTAACGATTCAGTTCCATGACAAGCAGATTGAAAGATGGGGCATTGTGCAACTTTTCATTGTACTCATGTGACGTTTTTTGTCACAAACGAGAAAGTGTCGCCACAAGAAATCAGATCTGATTCTACCTAAACTGAGAGAGTATTTTTTAGAGTGACTTAACATGACCCCATAGGATCAGAGGAATCATTATTACATGTCACCAATGTTGAGAAACATGATGCCAAATTCTGATAGTTTTTCACACTTAAGCAATTTCGCTGCTAGGGTGTGGCCCGCATCGATTGGGTGAGTTCGATAGAGCAAAAAGGGCATTCCTAGGGTAAACTCGACCATCCAAATGCGTGCGCATTGATGATTCAGTGCCACAATGAGCGGATTGAAAGATGGGACATTTTGCAACTTTTCATTGTACTCACATGATGCTTTTTGTCACAACTGAGAAAGTGTTTCTATGAGCAAACGGATCCCCAATTGATGAGGGTTTATGACCGAATTTAGAGAACTCGTTCATTCTCCCTTTAAAACCTATGACCAATGCTCCAAATGGATTCAAAACAAAGTTAACTCATTAAAATTTCACTCCAAATATGTTGAAGGGTTAATTCAATCCATTAACCAATAGAAATATTCAATATAGCAACAAAAAGGCATGACTGTCAACCAAAACCAGTTAGAAACTTGATCAAAAATAAAATTTTACTTATTGATCCTACAACACGAGTACATTACAAATGATTATCATGAAGTCACTTCCTTCCACAATCACTCTACCACCCATACATGAAATATTTCATTCAACATTGATACAAAACTCCATAACTATCACCTAAAAACCTGCAGATTATGTGACAGTCAGAGGTAAAAAAGATGTAACTGTTACAAAGCCTTCCTCTAACTTTGAGTGTATTTTTGCTTAATGACATTTTAAGACAGCTTCACAACTTTTGCATCTTAAATCCAAACTTAACCAAACTTTACATGGGCATTCTTAACACCTTAAAATGGACTAAACAAGACATATTACATCATCTTTAGGCTTCCTTGGGCATTTTTGCACAATTTGACCATATTTACCCTATTAGGACATTAATGCACTTTGTGAACAAAAAGAGTACATTACTTGATAAAATGTCTCATTATGCTTTGAATTACATTGAAATGACATTAAAGACTCAAACATAAATGAAATTGTACTTGGCATATCCTCTTGCCCTCCTAGTGTACCTTTGGTACTAGGTCCTCCTGCACCACCTTATTAGCCTAAAACTTCACAAAATGATCCATAGTGATCTCTAATGGTCCAAAATGACATTATTTACATAAAATAACACAAAAAAAGACAAAATCACATATTTTTATATTACAATTCCTTGAGTAGTCAAAAAATACAAGTCATATGTACATATATCAAAATATGATAGAGATTACAATTTTTTGCATTTACATTTAATCCAATGAACCATATGGACCTTCTCTACTCTTTATCGTGTCTAGTATGGCCTCATGGTCAAACTCATAAACCTTCCATAGGTTCTTGTTTAGTGGTCTACCCCCATATCTGATCAAATGAACATTAGAAGCTACAACAAGGTTAGAACAATGAAGAATCTTCCTATGTGTCTCAAAGTCCTCGAACAACCACAAGTAAGACTTCTTCATTAGATACCTTCTAAGACATGTATTAGTAACAACCACTAATCTTGTGGGGTACTCAATATTTTCTCCATCTACCACATAGCCATCCAATTTTATTTTTTTGCCTCCACACAATGACACAGGTAATAATGTGTTCCTTCTTCATTGTCTTCAACTACAATAACTACATAAACATGCCCTGCAATAATAAAGTGAGAAGAATTTAGCAAGCAACTAAGGTAAAATATTGAAGTACAAAAATTTGCTTGTATATTTACCTGGTTGGACTAAATTTGACACATAGTCAAAGTCAACTGATGCTTCCATCTGTGTGAGTTGTAGTGCACTCAGAGGTCAATATGTCTCAAGTGGGATTAGAGGCCTCATACACCATTTGTCCACCCACTCCTTTGACTCACACTCATTATAGGCACCATCTCTACATGAAAAACAATAACATGTCATTTGTCGCGTATGGATAGTCCATGAACCTGCATTAGAGCTTTTAAAAGAGTGTAGCTCACTCGATCCTGTCAATGTACAACAATCTTTGAATTTTGCAATGTTAGTATCATCTACCAACCAAAAAAATCTGCGAATTGAAGACTTACCTTTATTACCTAGACCCATTGTAGCATTGCACCACTAAACAATTGATTTTGCATCTTTCAAGTTTGCATTCTCTTTGTACTTTAACTCTTCTCATGTTAAAGCTCTTTTAATACATGCTCCTGCACCATCATGCTCCCCTTTTCCATGCCCAACCTTAGAGAAATTCCACATATGCTAAACAAAAGTCAACTTATGCATCCTACTCAACCAATAAAACATATGAGATTTATTGAATTGTGATGCACAATTATCTAACCATATGATATGTTGACGAAATGATATGCCTCGACTAGCCAAATCATCATAGAATATCTAAAAACAACCTTGCACAAACTCTATAGAGTGCCAATGATCATCACTGATGTAAAAATGATACTCCCTCAATATCTTCTTATCCTCCTCCACAATATCATGTGCATGAATGAATTCTATATGCACAAATATAGCAACTTGTGTGGAGTTGTAATATTGCGATTGCACGTGGCTGTAGTGTGTAGTTCATTGCAAAGTCAACAATTGAAATGATTGTATGAAGTGGAAATGTGTCCTTGCATAACTTAAATTGTGAGTCCAACCAATGAGCTCGATGGTTATGCCATGCATACTCATACACTATATTTTGTCGAAAGATGCCCATAAACGGATACACTAGAATCTTCTCACTAACCAATTCACAACTTTTTGCTTCTTTGCTATCTTTTAGCATGTAGGCCATTGTCTTATAATTTCCAAATTCCACTAATTCATTACCAATTCCTTGTGTAATATCCATATGTTGACAAATTTGTAAATGTCGCAATCCACCACAATGGACACATGTGCCATCCAAGCAACACTTATTGTAATATAGTTGACCATCTACTCTTTTACATAAGATGCTAGATATGAATTCCCTTGAAGATGTCGATGGACCATTTATGTTGCATTCCTGCAAAACATTGTTAGCATGCAAATCTATACATATGTGTTGATAAACATCATAATGGTTAGAAAATTCAATATGTACTCTACAACAACAAGTTGTGCATGTGTGATTTATTTTTACATAAAAAGGCTTTACCATTTCAAAGAATCTTTGACTAATTTTAATTTCAGGATACATACATTGAAACATGGCAAAAAATTGTGTTTGATTCATATCCAAAAAATGTTTTGGATGTGGATCATGGATTTTACTACCAATCCTCCTTCTTACAACATCTCTTTGATTTGGAGAGATTTGTGTGTTATTCTTCCCAAAATATTCAATTAGGGATCTCAAGGCTTCAACAATTGCTTTATCTTTCCACGGTAATCTGTTAGGATTCCCAAAGATACTAAGAGGGGGGGTGAATCAGTATCTAACTGGTTAATGGATTTTCTTAACTTATTAAATGAATTGCATTTCAAAACAGTGTACTGATAAGCAAGAACTAATGCAGTAAATAAGAATAGTAAACACAACATAAAAGGCACACCATAACACAATATTTTTAATGAGGAAACCTAGTGTGGTAAAAACCTGGGTGGGATTTGTGACCCACAATATTCGCTCACTGGCCAATAAGTGAATATTACTTACAAGTGTGGTGCCTGCACATGCAAGAAGGCTCACTTCCTAGAGCTCACTGCTTAAATACAAAAAGGAAGTCTCACTGACTTACAAAAGTGGATTATGGAAATCCAATATCATGTACTACTTCGGTTCAGCATTTGCTATACCAAGTTCAGTACTGGTTTAAGCTCATACAACTTCCATAAACCTTAATCCAAAATCTACCTTAATATTTGCATCTTCCTATTGCATTCCATCCATGCTTTTTCCTCTTACAAATAATTTACAAGATCTCATACTTATACGAGTCCTATTACAATTCGCCTTGTCGGCTTTACAAAAAGATTTTACAGTTAAATACAAAATATAGTAAACAATATCATGTCGGCTGGGGTGCCGGTGTTTGTCTTTGCCGGTGTCGGTAAACTGTCTGTTTGTGTCGGTGTCTGTTCCATAGGATTGTAAGGTTTCTATCAATGACAATACCTTCAATCACCTATAATTTCTTATTGGAGTGTGCATTTTCCAACATAATCTACTAGAAAATGCCCATAACTCATTGTTACATGGATCCTTCGCTCTTTGTCACCTTCCCATAGCTCTCATTAGAGTTTGTCTACTTATATTCAATTCTTTACTTGTCTTTCTAATGAGGGGATCTTTTTTAGTTTGAGTGCTTACAATTATTGATGCAATGACATGTCGTGTGTTGTTACTATCTATAGACACCTAAAAGTTGCACAATGAATTAAGTGAATTTTATTCATTTAATTATTCTTAATTCTTCCTATTAATTAAATTAAGATTTTTTAATTAATATACCCTTCTTCTACCTAAGCCATTTAATTAAATTCACATTTAATTAAATACCCCGCCCCCCCAACCATTTTAATTAAATTCACATTTAATTAAAAATATCAATTTATCCCCTTTCCCATTTTAATTAAATCTACATTTAATTAAAATCTCATTTGCATTTAAATAAATCTAAATTTATTTTAAAAATCTCCCCACTTGCATTTTCCTACATCTCCCACTTGCCTCCTAACCCTCTTCCTAAATTTTTCTAGAATCTCTCTAATCCTAATAAATTAACCTGAAACCCTTCAATTATCCCCTTTCCTTAAATTTGAGAAGGTCACTTCTCAAATTTGGAGCAAAGTCTTCAAAAGGCATTAAAGCCTTTATGCCTTCAACAAGCTAACTTGTTGAATACCCCCAAATTTGAAAGAACTCTTACAAATTTGTCCCCAAAGTCTTTCAAACCATTAATGGTTAACTAACCCTTAGTGGCATGGTTAGAGACTTTTTGCCTAACTCAACCCTCATCTAACCCAGGGGTCTCATCAAGCATTCATTGCTTTGACCATGGTTATCCCTTTAACCCTTGTACAAGAGTTTATCCTTTGGATAAAATCTTTATCCAATGGGTAACCTTAACCTAACCTTAACCCTTACCTCCTAAGGTAACCATGATGTCTTCTCAAGCATTTAATGCTTCTTACATCCCCTCTCAAGCAGTCTTGTGCTGACAATTGTCACCATTTCATTGGTGAGAATTGCAAACATGGATTGATAACTTTCAATCCTGATCCTTGATTAGATCATTTAATCCTGACCATCCATTGCCCTATTTCTTCTATAATTAGAGCCCTAATCCCTCCATTTCTATAATCCAAGTCTTTATCATCATACTTATACTCAATTTTAGCAAGCATTTAGCCTCTCTTTGTAATAGAAATAAATCTAATAATCATTTAGATGCATTTCTATCATCTTAGATTAAATCATATAACTAGTAAATCATATTAGGATAGTATTTTTTACTAACCTTGTCATCTTATCATCTAGTTTATTTCATTTGTTAGAATCATGCATAAATAGGATGCATTCATACTAAATTTGATCTAAAGCATCCCTCGTTCTTGCATTTGTCATCCCTAAGTCACTTTTCTCAGTGATCTGAGAGCAAAGGCATTGGCTTGAGGGACCTTGTGAGATGCAGAACCATGGAACACTCCTTGGGAAGTTGAGCTATTCCTCATGGCTCCATAACTTGGACCAAGAATCCCATGGGTGTTTGGGCAAGTCTTTGAATATTTTCACAATTTAAGTTTCATTGAACCACTTTTCCCGCATACACCATCTTTTGTGCGTGAGTTAGAACCCACACTATAATATGCATTCATCAAATTCTTCACAATAGATTTGTCGCTTGATTCACTCGATGTTCTTAGCCCAATAATCTTCATTATGGGCCTAAATTTCAGATTTCTCATCATTTGAACAAATAATTGACATCTTCCTGTCTCATTTAAAGGATCAAAAAATATTTTCCATATCCAATTAGCATGTCTTTGACAAGTATGCTTCAGAATCTTGTCAACCATTGGTTTCAAAATGTTAGCATCAATATCAATCAAATATTTAGGCTTTCTATGAAAAACTCTAGGAGGTGTTCTCAAACTTTGAGATACCTCAACATTAGGAATGCCAACAACATTAGGGATAGATGGCATACCTTTAACTGGAGATGAAAATGATGACATACATTAAAATTGAGGTGTACAAAATGGTGTAACTCCAACACTTATTTTCAATCATGATGTACTTGCAACGTTAAATGTCATAGAGGGAGTGCATTCAATATGAGATGTTGTAGATGCCAATGGTGTGCCAATAAGAGATGGCATGGCTTCAACTTGATATGTAAGAGATGGGGTGCCTTCAACTTGAATTGTGGTAGATGACATGCTCTCAACCTCGGGATTCAATCATCTCATTGCACGAAGGTTTTGCATTTGTTGCCTTTGTGTGGCCAATTATGTCTCTCTCTTAGATTGGATGAATATTTCATGTTCCTCTTCAATTGTCACCTCTTCTTCTATGGTATTCAATTTCCTTGCTTCACGAAGATGTCTCATTCCTTCTCTTTTGTTTTGCATTATTAGCTTCATGCTCTTTTGGTGTTACATTTTTTGGTCATTTCCTCAGCATGATGATGACTTCTAATGTACATGCACATAAAAGAGAATAAAGTTAGTTTATAAAGAGATTTCAAGAGGCGTAAGAGGCAGTTATAATGCATCTATGATTGTCCTAATGATGTTAGGGCAATCCTAAATGCATCTATGACTATCCTGATTATGCTAGGGAAGTCCTTATGCATCTATGATTGTTCTAATTATGTTAGGGCAGTCCTACATGCATCTATGACTGTCCTAATGACGTTAGGGTAAAAGTACAAAGTTGTGTCACACTTTTATAAAGGAAATGGTCAATGTTGATTCAAATTTTTAAATTAAATCAATAGAAAGTGAAATATATGTTTTGAATTTTTAAATTATGTAAACTAATCAAATTTATATTCTTTTGTCTATTTTATGTTTTTAATTTTAGTAAAAATTTAAAAAAATATTTGAATGTATTTTTTTTATAAAGTAAACACTATAATTTAATTGCCGATAAAATACTGAAATTCAAGTTATAGAAGCCACCACACTTTATTTAGTAAATTTTACCTTTTTTCTTCATTTTTTTGTGTATATTGATAACTTGAAACTTTAGTGCATGGATATATTTTTTAATATTTTTTATAAATATTTATTTTTCAATAAATTTGAAAAGTTACATGTGCTGAAATATGATTCTTTCCAATTCCCACCACCTTTTTTATTAACTATTTATCCAAATTAGAAAAAAAAATATCATCTTGACATAGATTCTTTTCTCTACTGCATCATATTTTTTTCAAAAATTTTAAATAAATTTTAGTATTTTTCCTTGACATGATAATAAACCTTATATTTTAGTGTTGATGACCTACTTTCAATAAAAATAAACTATAAAATATAAAAACTAATTAAAATATTAAAAGATATATATTTTGGAAAATTCACTTATAGATCTATAAAAGGCTATTTTTACATTTCAAAAAAATTATTATTTAAAAAAGTAGGAGTTGTTGAGACATCGGGTTTTTTTAATTTTTTTCTTTTGGTAATTAGACCCAAAGTTATCCATAAAAAAATTAGACCCAAAGTGGTATAAAATATACATTTAGTAGACACTTGCAATTGGAAAAGTTCTGGCCAATATATAAATTAGCTATAATGAATCTATATAGACCATATGTTTGACTAAAATTAATTTTTAGTTAGAATTACTTATATTCACTTGTGTTGATAAGTTGGCCTGAAACATGACACATTTTTGTGCTTTTACCCATTAAGGCAGTCCTAAATTCATCTATGACTGTCCTAATGATGTTAGGGCAGTCCTAAAAGCATCTATGATTGTCCTAATGAAGTTAGGGAAGTCCTAATGCATCTATAACTATCCTAATGACATTAGGGAAGTCCTAATGAAATAAAGTTTGTTCAATTCAATTAAAGGTGATTCAATTTAAGAACACGATTGGTTGTCCATTATATTATCATTGAAATTGGTCAAACTAACTAGGAACATGTAACATAATCAAAATAAAATCAAACATAAATTATAAAAAAAGAACAAAATCAAATAATTCTCTTATGCAATTTCAAATGCATTGTTAAATCTAATAAGATTATAATCAATTTTGACAACAACACTTTTATTCTAAAATTTAAACAAAATAACACTTAATAAGCATTAGAATTCTAAAAACACAAAAATATTGCCTCAATTATTCAAATTTGATCAAAAAAAGTGTGTTCTTCCTCTTCGATGTTGCCAAATGAAAAAAAAGGTGGTGGATAGCTGATGGAATATGTACAATAACCTTGCATCAAGTGCCAACACCATGCAAAAGCTTTTTTTTGTCTGATAATGTGCAGAAATTAGACAAAATATGGGCTTGGAACACGGGTCAAGGGTCCCATATGCCCCTTTCTTTTGGTAGCTCATTTGGCTAGCGCCAAATGACCTCCATTAAAAAAAAATTACCTTTATAAATTTGGATAAATTTTGGAGAGTGATAAGTGTTGGAAAATGCACACTCCAATGAGAAATTATAGGTGATTGAAGGTATTGTCATTGATGGCAACCTTACAATCATATAGCACCGGTACTGGTAGACTCTACATCGACATACAGAACACCGGCACCGAAAAGGAAGAATATTGGCACCTTGGCCGATAGGAATTTTGTGTATATATATTTTGTAATTAATTGTAAAATCTTTTTGTAAGACGACTTGGTGGATTGTAATATGACTCATATATGTATGAGATCATTGTAGATCATTTAGTGTGTGAAATAGGTGAAGTATGGGAAGATAATAGCAGACCTAATATGTGAATTATTGGATAAGGGTTTATGTATGTAGCAGAGCTTAAACTAGTACTGAATCTGGCATAGCAGATGCTAATCTAAAGCAGTACAAGACATTGGATTTGTATAATCCATTTTTGTAAGTCAGTGTGACTTCTTTTGTAATTGAGCAGTGAGCTCTAGGCACTTGGCCTTCTTGCATGTGCAGACCCCTATTGTAAGCAGTAATATTCCCTTATTGGCCAGTAAGGGAACATTGTGGGTCACAAATCCCACCGAGGTTTTTCCCACATCGGGTTTCCTCGTTAAAATATTGTGTTATGGTGTTCTTTTCATGTTGTGGTTATTATTCTTATTTGCTACATTATTTATGGTTTGCCGGTGCACGGTTTTAATATGTTTTTCATTTATAAGTTAAGAAAATTCTATAACCGGTCAGATACTAATTCACCCCCCCCCACCTCTCAGTATCTTTGGGAATCCTAACAATTGGTATCAGAGCTTGGTCCTCTATTTTCAAAAGCCTAACAGCTTGAGGAAGATCTTGACACCGATAGAGATGGAAATTTTGAAAAAGCAATTGGAAACAACTCTTTCAAACTATGATGCAGAAAAGGTAAAGAATATCAAACTTGAGGATGATCTAAAGGCTGCACAGGATATCATTTGAGGACTTCAAGAAAATTACACTATAGCAAGAAATAAAAGAAGAGAACTTTGTGAAAAGATGCAGAATGATGAAGATGAAAAGGAAACTCTTAATGATCTAGTGAACAAGCTAAGACAAGAAAACACTACAATGAAGAATGAGATGCAAGATATGACTATGAGATTTTGTAAAGAAACTGAAAATCGGAAGAAGAATGAAGAAGACTTCGTTAGAAGACTGAATGATGCTGGAAATGAAAACACAAGACTCAGTCATGAAAATGATATGTTGAAGACAGATCTGATGATACACAAAATGACAGAACTGAACTCATGAGACAGAAAGGAATCTTGGAGAATGAACTGACTGCTACAAATCAACACATAGAGAAATTCAAGAAAAGTTTAGAAGAACTTGTTGACATGTTGAAGAATCAAAAACCTAATGGTGATACAAATGGCCTTGGATTTGAAATTGGTGAAAGCTCTGGTACTGCAAACAATCTTGATCATATTAAACCGGTAAGACAACCTAATGCTTACAAATTCAATGGGAAATGCTTTAACTATAACAAGTATGGTCATAGAGCAAATCAGTGTAGATCTAGAAACTATAAGAACACTAATACACCCATCGGTCAATTCTCTAAATGCAACAAAGTTGGTCATAATTCAGAAAACTGTAGAATGAATGTAAGATGTTATGTTTGTGGAAGATTTGGACACCTATCTAATCAATGTAGAACACAAACCGACATAGGATATGGGAAAGCTATTCAAAAAAACAATGTGACTTGTTATGCTTGTAACAAAATTGGACATATTGCAAAATTTTGTAGAAGCAAGACTTCACCGGCAAATAACAAAGGTCCTAGCTTGAAAGGTAAAGAAAAGGTTGACAAGGTAAAGCAAGAATTCTCAAAAAAATGGATCAGAAAGTTAGATCAGAATGTTGATGGAAATACTCCTCCACCGGCAGAACAGAGTATCACTCCACCAGCAAGAGACTCTTCATCTAACTGAAGGAAAATCCTTTGGGGGTTTAGCAACAAATTGAAAAACATGCTATTATACCCTCGGTTGATGGTAAGAAGTCGAATTACTTCTATACCGGTAGATGATTTAAGTTGTGACTTAAACCGGCAAGCCTTAATGCAGTAGTTGGAGAAAATAACATTATAAAGCAAGTGTTTTGGCTCATTTTTCATTCACTGAGCTTTCAAATCTTCAAGAGCGCAAAAATTTTTGAGCAAAGACATCTTTAGCAAAGAAGTGAAGCAGTTCATCAAAGCATTCATCTTTAAGGTAGATTGAGGTATTTATAACTATGGCTTCTTCATCCACTCCTGAATTTATTGCAAATCTTACTATGATTGAGGTTATTAAGCACCCTAGACCCGTATTCAAACCGGTTCCCGAAATTGCAAAGAAAGATGATAGCATAGGTGCATTTTCTCAAATTCCTAAGGGAGTAGTATATTTTGAAGACCCTAGGATATACATACATTGTCATATAGAGGAATTAGGTGATAATGAGATCAAAAGCATGTATAGGACTGTGATTTGTGATGTAGATGGTAATGTCAAGCCGGAACACAAGATAATAGAAACCCTAGGCTTTGTGGATATTCTTAGCATTCCCAATTTTTCTGAAGATATAATAAGAATAGTTCTAAGCAGAGTCCATGGAAAATTCTTTTGGTTGGATTTCATCCATAAGATCACCAAAGAAGCAGTAAAAGTTGTAACAGGGTTACCTTCCACCGATAGCATGTCGGACAGAACAAAGAAGGTCCCAAATGACATAGTGATGAAACTAACCAGTGCAACTTTTGACAAAAGGTCTCTAAGGGTAAATGATGTAAAGGACATCAATGCCAGATTTGTTAGTATGATTTTAGGCTACAAGGCTACACATGCAAATAGGTTGAACTCAGTTTCTAGCCTATGTATCAAAAGTGCATATGACATGGTAAATGATAATGCTAGAATAGATGTGTGTGAATGGCTCAAAGATGAATTGATAGACAATCTAAAGAAGATTAAAGGAGATAAGAAAGGAACCTTTAGATTTGGAAATTTGCTTGTTTGCTTTATGTTGTACATTACTAAGCAAGTACCCGGTATTGGTAGAAGAGATTTTGGCTTTTATATTCTGGTAGGAAAGCAACTATAGGATTTATTAAACAACATGGGAGAAGATAGAGAGAAAAACATAAATGAAAATTTTCAAGCATTGAAGGCTCAAATGAAAACAAGAATAAGACTGTCACAGGCAATTGTAGATAAATCTCAGAAGGAAATATGTTTTGTAATCAAGAAAGATGGAATCTGGATGGAGGCAATTATCTCTAGAACTATCTGGGTAACTAAAATGGGCTATGAAACAGATGATAATTTCATAGAAACTTATGCAAAAGCCCTCCTTGAAGCACCAAAGGAACCCACTGAGAAAGTCTTTGGAAATGCAGAAATAATTGAAAGTGAAATTTAGTCAAGAAAAAGGGTTAAGAAGTTTGAAGAAATAGTAAGGAAAGGAACTCGACAGGCAAAAGCAATTAAGGAAAATGTTTTGAAACAAACTCGTATAAAAGAAAGTGATTTGGAAGGACTTCAATCGGAAGCTCATCTTTCATTGGTTGGAACTTGCTCTGAGAGTGATATACTAGCCGTATTTAAAAGGGTAGAAAGGAAAAGAAAACCCTCACTGGCACCCTCACCTACACCCAAGAAAACCAGACAAAAGCAATAGGCAGTTAGGCCTCCTGTTAAGAAAATGACTCCAAAGAAGAAGAAGATGAAACAAGATATTGCTCCACTAGATAAACTTCTTAGTGAAATAATAGAGGATGGTAAGTTGAAAAACATCAGCAAACTGTATAACACATTCTCCGTAGATGACAAAGAAAGCATAGAAAATAGTGTAATTTTACACTTGGATATTTACAAGAAATTTTTGTTAGAAATTGTTGATGAGATACCAAACGATTTGTATAGAAGATTAGAAGCCAGAAGGGAAGCCATTGTTGAGATGGATAAGAAAATAAAAATTGAAAAATTACTTACAGTGCATCCAGTTAACTCACCTGATGAAATAGACAAATTAATCAGTGAGGCTAACCAGACAGTGTTTTCAACCACTCACCGACATGTAGCACTGATGGCAGGTAGAGTGAATGAAGTCTCTGAGGAAACAACAGATGCATGGGACATATTCTTTGTAGAAAAAGAGAAATAGGAAGAACTCGGAAGACCCAAGACTATTAGAGTATATCAAAAGGACAAGGATAAGGGAAAAGGTAAGGTAGGTGGACCTCCAAGCCTTAAAATAACTGATAATGTAATCCCACCTCTTCCTAATACTCCACCGGCACATGCTACTAATAGTCAACCGGCCATTGAGAGCATGGAGACTCCACTAGAGGATACAAATCCTGAGTCTAATATTTTGTATACTATGAATATAGACACCCAAGAGGTGAATATTGTGGTAGACAAAGAGACCACTAAGGACAAAAAAAAAGATGTAACTACAGAGTCACCGGCTGCAAATGCTGAGGTTGAGGTTAATGATACTGTAAATATAAAAATAGAAAAACCTACTCAAACAGATCAACTGGTAGAGGACACCACTAGCAAACCATTAGAAGAATCAGTAGATAAAACTGAAAAACAATCAGGAGAACCATCAATGGATAGTACAGAGGTACAAACTAAAAAATTGGAAGTACATAAAGAGATTACATTAGAGAAACTAGTTGTTGAGAGCTCAGAGAAACCCTCTAAGACACAGATGGAGAAACTGGAACAGAAACAGGTTCAGACACAGGTTCAAACCGAAATAGTGCCACCGGGAAAAATTGATAAGCCTAAACCTTTGCAAATAGAAATGCAAACACAGACTGACCTACGAAAGGTCGAAGTAAGCAAGGCTATCACAACAACTGGTAGTAGGGAAATTGTGAAAACAGTTGGGCAGACATCTGGTACTTCAATGTCATAATTCTGGCCTACAAATGTGACAGAGGTCTTACTGGACTCCATAAAGAAGATCACAGAGTGCAACGCACAAGCCTATAAGGCTATTTATGACACAATTCCTATTCTTAAATTGACAGCACCCAAGTGCATTGTAGATAACAAAGATTCTTTAGGTCAACTAGACACATTGTCTAAATTTATCACCGGCAACATTTTGACAGTTGATCAAATAAATGAGGACACATTCAAAGAAAGGATGATTAAGGAGAAAGAGAAATTCTTTGAGGAAATAGTGAAAAAGAACAAGGAGAGAAGACACCCTATTACCGAAACTAGGAGAGATAATTTTGGATTTCAAGAAACTGTATAGAGATACTTGTAAAATAGATATTTTGACAGAAGACCTAGAGAAGGAAATCAGCAAAGCACAAGATGAGATTAACAATATTGCTGACAATCTGATAGGCACATCAGATTCATTTTTGGAGATAGAAAATTAAATTGTAGATCTTGAAGAGAAAATTGAGAAGTTCAAAAAGGATAAAGAGAGAATAAAGGATAAGGCAAAGAGCTTAAAATGCAAACTTGGTCCTAAACTAGATTACCTCATTTCTTTGAAAAAAGAAATTTTTGAGGCTCTGGTTCCCGGACTCAAGACACCGGAAGAGAAAATGCACATACTCACTGGTACAGTTCAGAGAACACAAGAGGCATTACAGGATAGCAAAAGATTCACCGATAGTTTAAATTTGGTTTTGGTAGATATTCTCCAGATTGTAACCCACCGATTACAAGAATCTAGGCAGGATACACACTCCACTGACAGTGAATGACAACCTTTGTCATTGATGTCAAAGGGGGAGTAGTGAGTTGAGAAAAATGATCAGAATGATCAGAACAGGACATCATCAGCTCAGGGGGAGCACACATTTTTGGGCACACAGTTTTGGTAAGACAATTTTGGCAAACCATTGTTGGATATATTCTTTTTGGATTTTTCTCGAGTGTTGCCATCAATGCCAAAGGGGGAGATTGTTGGCAAATGCACACTCCAATGAGAAATTGTAGGTGATTGAAGGTATTGTCATTGATGGAAACCTTACAATCATATGGCATCGGCACCGATAAACTCTACACCAGCATACAGAACACCGACACTGAAAAGGAAGAATACCGGCACCCTGGCCGACAGGAATTTTGTGTATATATATTTTGTAATTAATTGTAAAATATTTTTATAAGCCAACTTGGTGGATTGTAATATGACTCATATATGTATGAGATAATTGTAGATCATTTAGTGTGTGAAATAGGTGAAGTATGGGAAGGTAATAGAAGACCTAATATGCGAATTATTGGATAAGGGTTTATGTATGTAGCACAGCTTAAACTAGTACTGAATCTGTCATAGCAGATGCTAATCTGAAGCAGTACAAGACATTGGATTTCTATAATTCATTTTTGTAAGTCAGTGTGACTTCTTTTGTAATTGAGCAGTGAGCTCTAGGCACTTGGCCTTCCTGCATATGTAGGCCCCTATTTTAAGTACTAATATTCCCTTGTTGGCCAGTAAGCGAATATTGTGGGTCCTCATTAAAATATTGTGTTATGGTGTTCTTTTCATGTTGTGGTTGTTATTCTTATTTGTTGCATTATTTCTAGTTTACCAGTACACAGTTTTAATATGTTTTTCATGTTATAAGTTAAGAAAATTCTATAACTGGTTAGATACTGATTCACCCCCCCTCTCAGTATCTTTGGGAATCCTAACAATAAGAGGAAAACAAAAAGAGAGAAGGGAGGTGAAAAGTGAGAGACACACATACACACATGAACCTCACCCATAAACCTTTTGGCCTCAATCAAAAACTCCAAACTCTATACAATTACTCCAAAAGGTCAAGTATACGTCAAATATTGTAAACCATGTAATCAATACCCTTAACCCTAGAATCTATAATCTATACCCTATAGTTTGATAGCCATGACCATAAAACTTAAACCATTTAAACTCTATAACAAATACCCTAGACTGTATAACCCAATATGCTAAATCCTCGACCCTATACAATAACCATAGACCCTATAACCCCATATGCTAAACCACATGAGGTAAGGATGGAGGGTGAGATATGGAGGGAAGGAGGAATAAATGGGTTGAGACACTTATAGAGGGAGGAAGAAAGAAGAGGATGAATACAAGAACAAAGAGAGAGAACGGGGGATTGCAGGAGAGTTAGAGATAGGGGTAAGGAGGGAAGGGACATACCTAGAGAGGGGAAGGAATGAGGAATAAAGAAAGGGAGATACCTAGAGAGAGGAGAGAGTGAGGAAGAAAGTGATAGACAAACCTAGAGATGGAAGGGTGTGAGTAAGAAAGTGAGGTCAAGAGATTTGGATATAAAGGAAATAGAGGGGACTTGAAAGGTCAAAGTCCATAAGGAGGATGAGGGGGATACAAAGGTAAATATGAAGGACATGTGATACTTAGGGATAAAGGACACAAAGGGGAAGGGAGACCTGAGAGTCTTAGAGGAGAGAGAGAGAGAGGTGGGATAAAGGACATGTAAAGGGGAAGAGAGGTGAGAGGCTCAAAGGAGAGAGAGATGTGACATGGGGGTTTAAGGAAGGTTGGGGGATAGAGAGGTAAGCATGAAGAAAGTGTGGGAGATACCTAGAGAGAGGAGGGAGTGAGGAAGAAACTAAGGGAAAGAGGTGAGAGAGGGAATTAGATGGGTGTAAGGATGGAGAGGAAGATAGAGAGGGATAGGGGAATAAGGGAGTTGTGAGAGCTAGAGAGGGGAAGGACAAAGAAGAATATGAATCTATAAGAATGAAGAGAGAGAAGAGGTAAGGGAGGAGAGATAATGTGAGATCTAGATCATAGAGAGAGATGAAACTACGAGGGAAGGGAGATAAAGATGGACTAATCTAGGGAGATTTAACTAGTGATATAGATTTTGAGAGGTGAGAAACCTAGAGGGGAGAGAGGGGTCATATGGGAGTTCAAGGATGGTGGGGGGGATACAAAGGTAAACATTCAAAGGGAAAAAGAGACTTGGTGATAAAGGGCATAGAAGGGAATGGAGCTGAGAGGTCTAGAGGGGAGAGATAGATACTAAGGTTTAAGGAGGGTGGAGAGGACAGAGAGGTAAACATGAAGGGAATGAGAGACTTGGGGATAAAGGACATACAGGGGAAGGGAGGTCAAAGGCCTAGAGGGGAGAGAGAGGTTTGATGTGGGTTTGAGGATGGTGGGGGGATAGAGATGTAAACATGAAGGAAAAGACATATTTGTGGATGAAGAACATAGACACAAAGAGAGGTGAGAGGTATAGATGAGAGATTAAGGAGGATGAGGGGGATACAAAGGTAAACATTAAGCGAATGAGATACTTGGGGATAAAGGACATAGAGGGGAAGGGAGGTGAGAGGAAAGAGGGGAAAGAGAGGTGGGAGACTTGGGGATAATGGACATAGAGGGAAAGGGAGATGGGAAGCCAAGAGGGGAGGGGGAGGATAGATGGGGGTTTAAGGAGGGTTGGGGTGGTAGAGAGGTAAACATGAATGGAATGAGATGCACAGGGATAAAGGACCTAGAGGGGAAGGGAGGTGAGAAGCACAAAGGGGAGAGAGAGGTGAGATGGGGGTTTAAGGAGGGTGGGGGGATAGAGAGGTAAACATGAACAAAGTGGGGAAGAGACTGAGGGAAAGAGGTGAGAGAGGGAATGAGATGGTTGTAAGGATGGAGAAGGAGATATAGAGGGATAGTGGAATAAGGGAATTGTTAGAGCTAGAGAGGGGAGGGACAAAGAAGAGTAGGGATATAAGAATGGAGGGAGATAAGAGGTAAGGGGAGAGAGAATAAGAGATCTGGTTAATAAAGAGACATATAACTATGAGGCAAGGGAGATAAAGGTGGGTAATGGGATATCTATTTCATAGAGGAGGGTAATGGGACATGGATGAATATGGATACCTCAAGAGATCAATGTGAGATGGATAGAGGTGGATACTATTGGTTCCCAAAACCACAGATTGGAAAACTTAAGGATTTGCTAAGCCCTTAACTGATCCAACTAGCCTTGGCCAACGAAAAGGGATGGTCAAAGACCAAAGACCAAATCCCACTGCACTTAAGGCTCCATTGAACCTAGGTGGGTATACCTCTCCCTCTCAAGCACAAAAAGAGTTATTTAAAGTGGATTTAAGCTTTATGATTAGCAAATGCAAAATTGGCAAATGATTGTTCTGCAATTATGCTTTATTATGTGCTTTTAAATGAATGCTTTTAAAAAGAAATGAAAATGATTATGATTGTGTCTTAAGAATAAGAATGCTTTCAAGACTTAAAAGAAATATGCAAAGATAAGTTCATATAGGATTTGGGAAGAATGTTCCTGTATCAAGGACCTTAAATATATAGCAAACCAGGACCTTAAAAGATAAATAACAGACCAGTGCCTCTATCTAGGGGTATTTATGACACTTTGTGGACAAGAGATCTTATCAACTCCAGAGACAATATTAATCATCAACTATGAAGGTTTTAGTATGTGTTACACAAATAATGAAAACCCAATCTCACATTTAATGTAATAGCATGTGATGACACATCATAGCAAATCAAATGATAGATTTATCAAGAGGACAAAGATAACTCATCAACACAAAAGTATGCACAATATTTAGAAAAAGAAACAATGAACCTTGTATATTAATCTTTAAGAAATGATTGCATACATAAGATGCACTTGAAGATACTCCATTACAATTTGTTTGCACAAAAATATACTTCTTCTTCCTATAGACTTCCCTAATACATATAACGTACAACCCTTACAAGTAGAAGTGATTGTTCTTTTTTTTTTTAAGAATCCTAGATACTAGATGTCATCTACATACAAAATGACTCACTATAAATATGTGAATCAATAGGTATAGATGAAATGACACACCCTTTCATTTTACTAAACTAAAATCTAATTAAAACCTAACACCTAACTGCTTAACTGCTAAGATAACATAAGACAATTATAAAAACATGAGAAATAAAAACTTTAATTCTTTGGATCCAACTTCTTACCACAATTCCTAATGTGTTTTAGGTAGCCTTCATCTCTGTATGTAACTACATTAAATATTGTATCCCTAAGAACCATCTATATCTTGATTAGGTTCTCTAACTCGTCCACTATCTCATTCATATCTAGGGCATCTGCTTGGGTGACACTAAGGGTTGCAATAAGTAAAGCCTTACACTCTAAGAGCCATGAACTTTTGTCCTTGATAACCCCTACATCATCAACCAAATTGGGAATCTCACTCTGCAAAACCTCCTGGCACTCCTTCAACTCTTTAGTATACTTTTCGTGAATTTCAATTAATTTTGTTATCCTTCTAACAGTCTTTTCTTTCAATTTCTTATCCTGTAATAACATATTGAGTCTATCATAAATCCTTTGGTTAGAGACCATATTATCCATGTTCTTTTGATACACACCCCAAAATTCATCCAAAACATTTTCTAAATTTTCATATCTCCTTGTCATGAATACATAGGCAACATCCATCTTGATAGTTTTCATTTGCTTCTTCATCTTATTGTGTTCTAAGGCTAGTTTCTCAAACTTCTTCTTCCATTGGGAACTAGAGTCAGTGATTTGTGGTATTGGATGTCCTCCTCTTTTTAAAGCTTCTTCATACAATGCTTTGTATTTATGCTTTTCAGCAACTTCCCATTTCAATTGAGCCTTATTAAACTTAGAAATGTCAATCCCTATATCTACA
The DNA here is from genome assembly GCF_030272615.1 of Cryptomeria japonica. Taxonomy (NCBI): domain Eukaryota; kingdom Viridiplantae; phylum Streptophyta; class Pinopsida; order Cupressales; family Cupressaceae; genus Cryptomeria; species Cryptomeria japonica. The sequence goes on along the minus strand of NC_081415.1, from coordinate 222,327,156 downwards.
GTGACCATAGGATCCACCTCTTTGACTTTCAACCTCATCATATGACCAAAAGCCTTATCTACATATATTACCTTAGGTCTCTTATTGGGATGGTATAGGGCCCAAAGAAACATTTCTTCTTCATTTGGATCATACCTTGATCCAATAAAAATAGCTTTCACTCCTTGGATATCCAACTTCATATCCCTATTATCTGCATGCAGCAAAGTATCAAAGACAAACAAGGCACTCAAGTCCCATCCCAGAAACACAATTATACCAGCCTCCACTTGTAATTGCCTCCCCTACTATGGGGTCATGTTCTTAACTTTTGTATTGATGGCTTCCTTCAATCTCTGCTTCATTTCTGCTTCATTTTCGGGGGTAATATTTGGCACTTCTTACCTTAATTTCTTACCCTTGAAGTGATACAAGAATGACTTGAATTCTTTATATTTTATGAATTGATCATCTGATACAAAAGTGGTGTGCTCAATTATTCTATCATCTATCTCTGCACTCAAGGTTGTGATTAATTTGTCCTGTGCATCAGGTTGTTCTTCTCTGTTAGGTACCTGTAATTTTGATACAACTCCATTCTCTCCTGAGTCACTTTCTACACATTCCTCTTCTTCACCTTGTAAATCCTCCAGCCATTATTTTTTCTCCTATAACCTTCTCTCAAGATCTTCCATCACATCAGCCAATTCTTCCACTTCCTTATTTCTACACAGATCTTCCATATCATTAGTAAAATGGATATAACCTTTCAGGGCCTACCCTTTTCTGTACATGTTTATATATCCCTTAGGATCATAATTCTTCCTGGGTGTGTGTAACAACAAATTATATTCATCTAATAACTTTCTATCAATGGATTCATAAGCCCTAGTTGATACAATCCTGAAATCTCCAAACTCCAAAGTCCCTGGCAAAAAGGTCTGCTTATGTGCATCCCCAAAGTGACGAGCATTGGAAACACTAAGTTGTCTCATAATTTCTAAAAATGCAATATGATCAGGTGTCAGTTTAGGAAATACATATGGTGAACCCTCAAAACCAAACACTCTTACAAAATTGAAATTGACACAGGAAAACCAATAACCCCAATTATGATTCACTTTGGTATTATGATGCTCAAATGGCCAAAGAAACTTCTTAATAGTTTCCGAAAAAGATCCTTCAATAGTCTCATTGTACATTCTAAACAAGGGTTTGAGGAAAAATTCTTCAAACTTCACATAATGGGAATTCATATACCTAGAATCCCATAAAGAAACCCATAACTGCATAGGTTACTCCTATCCATCCTTTCCAAATTGGTTTACTCTCAAACCCTCTGGCCATGGTCCTCTGAATTGACCATAAAACAATATTATACACATTAACAGAGAGTAATTCTTGAAATGCTTATCAGGATTATTCTTCAGGTTCAAAAAACCCTCATGCAATCTGTCAGCCATATATGCAGCAAAATCAAATGCTTTGGGCTCATGTCTTTGGATATTGGCTACCAAAACCAACAGTCCCATTCTTGCTACGTCTGGAGCCTCGACTCCTCCAACTTGTCCACAAGCCATGTAGGTATATTGGAAATATTTTATGAAAATGTTGATATCATAAGGCGGCCCGTCCTCCTCCGTCGGTCTTCCTTTCTCAGCCTTATGAAACACCATATTCCACCCTTGATATGTGGTGTCCATCTTTCTGTATTCCTCCTCCAAATCATCGAAAGATAGAGGAAACTCCGCCTTATAATTCAAACCAAAGACTTCTTGAATCATCGTTGTTGTGAAGCAAATGAAAACAATCCCATCGGGTAATAGGATGCATCTTTTTGTGGCATGATAATTTTTGGCCATGAGCTTGAACAAGTCTATGTTTACAAACACATTAGGGACTGTGATTTTGCCTAGACCAGTGCTCCATGGGTTAGATATAGGCATCAGGTCATTTCTCCTTATGTAATGAAACAAGAACAATTTGTATCCTTGCACTTTGATCCATACATTGCCTATCTCCTTGTACCTATCCTCCAGTTGGTCACGAATTGGAAAATTTGTCTTCAACCTTCTAGACTTAGCTCCCGGAGAACTCATATGGTCGATCATGTCCTGATTTAGCTTCCTCTACTTCACAACCTCTCCTACCTTTGATTGTTTTGATGTGTCACTAGATATTTCTATGACCTTCCTTTTTCCTTTCACACTTGAACCCTCCATCTTGCAAATCCTCTGTTCTGCAGTAACTTCAATTATCACTCTAGAGCTAACAAACTGCTTATAGATTACTTTGCGAAAAACAATGTGCATGAGACCCCATATATAAGTTTATCTCCATTATAGTTAACATCTAAAATAAATCCTGGTTAGATTTGCTTCGTGCGACTTCAGGCCTATCCGTTGGATGCATTAAATAATGGTTGTCATGTTTGTTTTCACACTATATTTCTTAACGGCTAATCGGTGTAACTCTGCCCAAAAATTTATTTATTTGGTGCCACCTGTAATGTACACTTCTTAAATTTCCCTTTTGTCCTTTTGATCAGCATAGGTCACCCCGATAGATCCACCTTTTTTTTTCCTTTGTGACATCCTGCCCATCGGAAATTGGCATAACTCAAAAAATGCTCATCTGATAGTAAAAGATACCCCGATGAGTCCTCCTTTACGGTCCACACCTTTTTCCTCATCCGACTACTTTATCAGGTGTCGAAACAACTTGGCTGATGTTTTACTGATTCCCCGATGACACTGGCTACTATTTTGCAAACCTTTCCACCATTCTGCTCTATCGACACAGCATTTCCCGACAAAGTCTCCTTGTTTGCATTCTTCATCAGGCATTGAGACAACATGTAAACACATCTCTCCTATGGATATAAGTTACCCTGATAAGATCCTGAACTCTACATTCAAGACTTCTTTATCGGCATAACTCCAGCCGATATTGTCGTTCGCCTAGCTTTCCTCTATCGGGTATTGGTGTAGCTATTTTGGTTCCCTTCCGAAGGTTAACATTTTCTTCGATGAACCCATCTTACTTCTGGTCCACACCTTTTTCTTCTCGGCTCCCCTATTCATCCCATCAAACATCGGGGTAACCCAATATTCTCATCTCTCGATACTCCAATAATTAAAACATTTCATCCGCACTCTTCCTTATCGGTGAGGGTCATATCGATAGTTTCATCGGCTATCGGTATAACAAATTCTTCGCACTTCTAATATTGAATTCTTTTGCTGATGGATATACCCTCTTATTTACTCCTCGGTATAAGATACCCCAATGATAGCGCCTCATTTCTTTTGCACACCGATTTATTTGCCATCTAAAAAACCTACTTGGACCACATTCTAATAGATCGGCGGATGTTATGCCCATAAATCTCTCTATTGTTTTGGCTATGAAATCCTATTGGGATAACCTATGCCGATATTTTAAATTTTACAAATTTGAAAATTACCATAAATGTCAATGGCTCCAATTCTTCATAGAGGGTGTATGTAAGCCAAAGGCACTTCTAATTTCATCATACTGATTCCTCCTCTGATATCTGCCAGAATGTTGATATTATGGACTCTTTATGTAGTCTTTACTTAGTGCTCTCCCTCAATGTGCCCAAGTGATCCATTCATGAAACAATTGATCCTTGGATAGCTCCATTTTCTTCAGTGATACTCCTAAAAATAAAAAACAAGCAATAAATGCCCTTATGATGAAATTATATGTTAAAACATCCATATATATCACAAAAATATTTTGTAAAAATATGTGCTAATAGTGGCTCTTTCTAGGGATGTATGTTCCTTCTAGGGACATAGCAAGATCTCAGCTATCTCTAGAAAGTAGACCAAGACATGATTTGAAACGCATAACAGAAAAAGAAAACTATGTTATTATGATACAAGAAATACTCCCTGCTTGTCAAAAGAAAAAATGTTTGAGCTATTGTGCATGGACTGGAAATTCCTGCACCTCGCCACCAGTATCCTACAAGAAATATGAGTTTTCTCCATTTTTCTCAAAGATGATATAGGGTCCCAGCCAGATCGCATCAAAATTTCCATGTTTTCCTTTGTCTTGGTCTTTGGCATTCCATTTAAGTACCATTCTCCTTCAAATGTTCTATCACAAACTCTTTTATCATGTAAAGCCTTAACCATCTATTGCCTCTGAATGTTTCTTTCCTGAGCCTCTTTTCTACATTCATCCAACTCAGACAATGCCATCAACCTATCCCCTATGAATTTTACTTCTTCTGAACATTCTTCTGTAACAAATTTATAAACTAAAAGCAAATTATTTAAGGGTAATCTTGCTTCCTTTCCATATACAAGCTCATATGGGAAAATCCTGTGGACTTCTTGACTGTCACTCTATCAGCCCATACTGCTAAGACCAATTTTGAATCCCAAGCTCTTTAATTATCACCCAACATCCTTCTGAAAATCTTCAACAAGTTATTATTGTTTGATTCTACTTGTCCATTTCCTTGGGGATGGTAAGGTGATGAATAAGACAAAGTGATGCCATAATTTTCACAGAAATCAGAGAACTCCTTAAGTTTTCCAATCTATGGTTTTGGGAACTGACAGATACCTCAAAAGGTGGAGAGAGATGTCATTCGATGCTCTCCCAATTTGTTTCAATACCAAACATTTGGTGCTCTCCCTATTTGGCACATGCCAAATGGGAATTATGGGCCACATTTGGTGCGCGTCAAATGGGAAAAACTCATTGATTGATTTTGGTGCATGCCAAATAGGGCTAGCACCATATTTGGCATACACCAAATGGCCCACTTTGGGAAACACCAAACTTCTAGGTAGGATTTTCCTTGGGAATCCAACCCAAAGGTTTGGATGACCATTTAAGGCTAGAGATGTGTTTTTATCAAAATAATAAAAATTTTGACATATTTTTTGTTGTGCTATTCATCAGGTTTGCATGTGTTTCAATGATGTTAAAAAAAAAACACCATGGCAAACTTGAACTCCTTCTTAGCTATCCAACGATGTAATTTATTTTGAATTTTGATTTTGTTAAGTCTTTCATCTATAATTTATTTTGTTAGTGTGTCTATTTTTTGTCAAAAACCATCATGCACTATTTTGGGTATAGATTTTTACACGTTCATCGGATTTTAAAAAAACTTACATTTTTAGAAATTAGACTCCATTCTACACATTTTAACACAAAAATAAAATTGATTTTTGATTAGTTTTGAATGATTTTAGGGGGGATCACACTCAAATTTCAATTTTTCAAGATGTGTCCACTTCGAAAATTAGTAAAAAATCATATACTCATTAAAAAATTAGATAAAAAATCCAGCATAAACTACAAGGTGTTAGCTAATTTATCACCAAAGTGATTTTAATTTTTTTTTTTTTTAAGTTAACATTTTAGGGGGGCCACAACAAACGCTATGTTATGTTTTCTGCATAATAACAAGACCACTTTTTGTGGCCCCCCTTTTTGAAGCCCTTAATCTCCACCATTTTCAAAATAAATTAGTAGTTTAAAAAGTAGACTTGAAGAACTCCGACTCTTGTTCTTGTTGAATTTTCAAATTTGGAGTGTAATTATGTTCAATTTCTCATTGAAGTTCAGACTTTGCTGATTTCAGAAAAAAGTGGCATCTTAAGACCCCCTTTTGGTACCACCCCCTTTTGGTACCACAACTTGGTACATATACCCGCTTGAGAGTTCATCCTAGGGCCTATGTAGAAGTTGATCTTACTAAACCATTGCCAAATAACATTAAATTGTTGGCCTAGGCTTTAAATTGGACTAGCCATTATTTTATTTAAATAAGCCAAACACTTTCTTTTACTATCAAAATGGAGGAGATTTGATTTGTTATTACCCTATAAGAAGGAATAAATCAGCCCAATTACCTGTGAGCTCTTCTTCATCCAATGGTCATGTCTGGTCATGTCTCTTCCCCTAGTAGGGCTTATTCTCCTACCATAGTCTAGTTGTTTCCTAGTTCTTCACCTACCACTAAGAGTTCTTCTCCTCCTTCCTCCACTCCAATCTACCCTCTTGCTACTCTTGAAGTATCTTCCCCTTCTTTTAAAGATGTAGTTATATCCCATGGTTGGTGAATGGTCAAGAAGAGGAAGGAGCCACTTGTTTCTTTCACACATTCTTTAATTTGTTCTCTATCTTAAGTTCCTTCTTCTTCTCCTCCACCTTCCTCCCCTAAAGTTCGTGATGCCTCCCACTCCTCATCACTCATCTCCTCAACCTCACACTTTCAACCTCATGTCCCCTTATTATTTCTCCCATCATCATTCTCAATCTCCCTCCTCAAGAGCTATAACGGACAAGGATTTAAATTGAATCTTGATAATAGTTTTAGTGTTTTGTTTCAAATTGATCCTTCTCCTCAATAGCCTCATATCTTATAGGGTCCTTTCATGGAATGTATAAGGGATTTCTCTCCCTCATCACAAGTACAAAGTGAAAGAGATGGTCTCGAAATGGAAACTTGATGTGTTGTTTCTTCAAGAAGTTAAAATCAATAATACATATAATGTAGAGAGATATCACTTTTTTATACGCAAATCATCTTGATGGCAGAGGTGGAGTTGTTATTAGGCTTGCTCCTTGGGTTGTGAAATATGTCATTGATAAAGGTGAGGACCTTTCTCATAGTCATGTTTCTATCCTTACCTTTATCAATGGATAGATCATTAGATTTTGCTCCATTTATTCTCCTAACTTCACTAAATAATTCTTTGAGTTGTGGAACTGGATGGTTGAGAACCTTCATTCTATTGATTAGGTTTTAGGAGATTATTTTAATATTATGGAACACCACTTTGATCGTAGCTGGTCTAGATAATTTAATCTTAGTCGTGAAGAAATTTACAGTTGGCTATTTTGTCGTAATTCTTTGGGAGTAGTCGATCCTAGTCAAGATCACAATTGGTTTACTTGGTCTAATTATAAAATGGGAAATGATAGGAAAACGAGTAGGTTGGATAGATTTTATATTTCTCCTATGTTTCCTTTGGCTTATGAATCAATGGGGATGTGTGTTTAGATGGACTTATCCTCCACTTTGTTCTACCATCATCCCATTGTTTGCACCATTAAGCTGGACCAAACCTCAAGCAATAACAATTCTTGCACCTTCAAACTCAATTTTTCTCCTCTAAAGAACCTTATCTTTTTAGCATCTCTTTCAATGATTTGGAGCTCTCTCTCCACTCCTTTATATGGGGGAGTCTTGGGTTGATTGGTGGTGTGTAGCCCTTTCACAATGTACTAATTTTTTATGCTCATTTGGCAAAAGAATGGCTTGGCAACACAGACTTAAGGAAAGATCTCTCTAGGGAAAACTTATTTGGGATAAATTGCTTCTTATTAATGATCCTAGAAATGTCAGTATTCAATCTTCCATTTCTTTCATTGAAGCATAGTTACACAAATTATAGACAGCTATAAAGGACAAGGGGCAAAAGTCAAATCTACACTTAATTGGATAAAAGAGGAGAATAAGGGCACCAATACTTTTTAAGCTTCCTCAACTACTAACATAAAAAAAATAATTGATGCAATAAGGGATGAGTTTGAAGTTCTTCAATCCAATCCTTCTGATATATATATAATGTGTTTAAAGGATTCTATGAGAATTTATTTAAGGATGATTATTGGCAAGATATTCAGCAAAATCTAGAAGATATGGTCAAAGATTACATTCCTAACAAAATAGACTCATTATAGCCTCAACCTTGATAAAATTCTAACTTTAGAAGAGATGGAAAATGCTCTCTTTTCAATATCTCCTTACAAAATTATGGGCAACGATGGGCTTCCTATGGATTTCTACAAAGCTATATGGTTGGACATTAAGGAGGATTTAAAACTATTTACATTTTTATGCCTTTGAGAAACAATCATTGGGTCCTACCATTAAAAATGGTATAATTAGACTACTTCCCAAAAGGAAAAAGGAAGACACTATATCTAGTTGGTGTCCTATCACTTTTCTTAATACATCTTATAAAATCATAGCGAAAGCTTTGGCTAATAGGATCAAACCTATAGTGAAAGAAATTGTTAGAGTTGAGTAGACAAAATTCATTGTTGTTAGATTTATTCCTGATAATCTTGTGTTGGCATGGGAGACTTACAAATGGGCTCAACAAATAGGTCAAAATGTTATTTTAGTCAAACTTGATTTTGATAAAGCTTATGACAAGATTCGTTGGAGTTTTATTCTTAAAATACTTCAATGGTTAGGATTTGGCCCTAAGTTTGGAGCTCATGTTAAAATGTTGTTCCAAGATGTTAATGCTCAAATCATCATTAATAATATGATAGGAGAAACATTCCAACTGTGCTTTTGGTGGGAGCGTGTTTTCTATTGTTGTTTTGTTGTTTCTATTTGTGTCTAGTTTTCGGCTTTGTCTTTGGGTGGGTTTGTGTTTTGGTGTCTGTTTGGTCTACTTAGCAGAAAGTTTTTGATTATGGGTTCTCACTCCTCGTGAGTCCCTAGATTTGTTGCCTTTGTTTTAGGTATGTAAGGTTTGGGCCTCTCCTAGCTTTAATATTATCATAGCGTTCATGTTACAAAGGTCTATCTGACAAGGTTTCACTCTTATGACTGGTGCATGGGGATATATGCTCCAATATGCCAATAAATTGAATTTGATTTTAGGAATCTCCATTTTGTGTGATGTTGTTGTTACTAATTCACATTATGCTAATGACAACCTTTTGTTCTTACAAAATTCTAAGAATGGCATATCTAATACGATAGAGATTTTGGAGTTGTATTGTGTTAGCCATTTGGTGGAATTGATTATGTGTTGCATTGATGTTTTGTCATTGATGCCAACACTAGTTGTTTGGATGCTTTACCGACACCCTTCTGGTCCTGGTAGGTTGAGTGGTTTTTGGTTAACTTGGATCCGGTAGGCTCCGGTATAGTCTGGTGATGGAATTGGCTTGTTCGTGATACTTATACTCATATTTGGTCAGTTGGTTTTGGTCTAGAGATCGGATGCTATCCTTCTTTCTTAGAAGATTGGTTTTTGGTTCCAGTGAGGATTTCTCCGGTAGATCTTTTGATAGAGATATTTGATAAATTGTATAAGTGGTGTTGGTGCAGCTTCTGGTGGAGTTTTAGGATGTTGATGGTGATCATATTCAAGACTTGGTAGATGGAGATCATTGTTGTAGCGTGTGGACCTATACTTGGTCCCGGTTGATCTAGGTTATGGACCGACTTTAATGTAACGTGTGGATAGGACTTATTAATGTATTTCTGGGATGTCTTATGTATTGATATTATTTTTTTGGTCTAATTCTGACATGGTTTGTAATTATGTAACTGGTTTATTATCTGGTGGTCGACCTGATTGTTTGTGGTCGAGGGTTTGTATAAATATAAGTAAGATCTCATTGTAGATCATCATGGTTATTGTTAGAGGTCATGGTCAAGGAATGTAATGTGCGAATAATGTAATATCATTTAGGTAGAGGAGTTGGTCGATCATTGGAGATCAAATTGGATTTATATAAGAGGATTTAGTCCTCTGGTATTGAGCTTAACCAAAACTGTACTCATGCATAGGAGATACTATCTTTTGCAGTTCAACACTTCTCTGGATTATAGTCTAGATTTCTATGTAGTTAGTGAGGCTCCTTTTGTGATGAGCAGTGCGCTCTAGGTTGTTGGCCCTCCTGCAAGTGTAGGCCCCTCAATTGTAATTTACATACTTACTGCAAAAGTATTAGCTGACTGTGGGTAGGATTCCCAAGGTGGTTTTTCCCTTTACCGGTTTTCCATGTACAAATATTGGTGTCATGTGGATGGTTTTTATTCTGTGATTATTGTTTATGCTTAATGGTTTATCTTCTATTCCGGTATTAATGTTTTGGGTTTCGGTATTAAAGTTTAAATTGTTAATGGTTCTGGCATTTTGTGACAACTAATTTACCCTCCCCCTCTCAGTTGTCTTCCGGTTATTTGAACTGTCTAACAATTGGTATCAGAGCTTTGGTCCTCTCTACAAAAATCTTAACTGCTTGAGGAAGATCCTATGGTGACTAACAGTTCAAGTTCATGCATATTCTAGAGCTATCTTTCGAAGGGATATTCGAAGGCTTGATGGAACAAATTACACAGTATGGAAGATTCAGATGAAGACTCATCTAAGATCTCTTGGCAAGGAGATTTGGGAGATCACACAAAATGGTGTCACACCCTATAATCTAGGATCTGGCAATCCTCCTCTGACAAACCTGGACAAGGAGCTTGAGAATGATTGTAGAGAAAGAGAAGCCCTCTTGTGTGCACTTTCTAATCAGCAAATAATGGGATTAATCAACAAATCATCTGGAAAGGGTATATGGGATAAGTTAGAGACTCTTAATGAAGGTGACCCTACAGTGAAGATTGCTAAACTTGTTGGTTACCGAGTGAGATATGAAAATCTAAAGATGGAAGAAGACGAAAGGATTACTACATTCATGGAAAGGGTAAATGAGATTGTTATGGGAATTCAATGTTGTGGTGAAACTCTAAGCGAAGATGAAATTATTTCTAAAGTCCTAAGAGCCCTACAACTGGCTTACAAAATGAAGACTATTGCTATTAATGAGTTGAGAAAAATGGCTAATACATCTGTCAACAGAGATACTTTGGTTGGGAAACTATCTACTTTTGAGCTTGAAGAATTTGGACCTTCTGGAGCTGTGAAGTTTGAACCTTCTTTTCATGCATCTACATCTACAACCGGTAAGCTAGACTGGAAATCTTTATAGGCAAAGGAATTGGAAGATATGAAGAGAGAAGATGATGAGTTTGAGAAATTTGAAGCACTATTTGCTAGAAGAGTACCTAAAGGACCAGTAGAAAGTAAGTATGAAGGAAAAGAACCTTTTAAATGTTTTGCATGTAATTAAATTGGTCATTTTGCATCTAGATGTCCTGAAAGGAATTCAAGATTTGAAGAAAGAGATAGAAGATCATTTAAGCCTAACCCAAGATATCAGAACAAGTATAAATACAAGAAAAACAGAGACAAATCATGCTACATAGCAGATGAGGAAGACATTACTGATTCTGATGATGAACCAACAGAAGACTCTGCTAGTGGATCCAAAAATGGGAAGGAATGTGTATTCCTAGCTATCAAGGAAGATGATCCAACACTGGAAGAGAATGTACCTGAAGAGAAGAAACTTTCTGCTAAAATTGAAGACAAGGATGAATGGGTAATTGATAGTGGTTGTTCACATCATATGACTGGAGATGAAGGGAAGTTTTTGTCTTTGCAAGAACTTGATGGTGGTCTAGTTAGATATGGAGATGACAAGGCATGTATGATCAAAGGAAAAGAAATTATATCATTCGATGGTAAGAACAATACTGACAATATTTATTATGTTGAAGGTTTAAGGCATAATCTTTTGAGTGTAGGACAATTGGTAGATAAGGGATTTCAATTACAGTTCAAGGATGGGAAATGCAAAATCATTAACAGATCTGGCTTGGAAATTACAACCGATACACAAACAAAAGGTAATATATTTCATTTGAATCCTGGTAAGAAGACATGTTTGATTACACAGATTGATGAGAGTTGGCCATGGCATAAAAGGTCGTGTCATGTGAATTTTGATTACATTGTGAAGATCAGTTCAACTAAGGTAGTTAGGGATATACCTAAGATTATGAAGCCCTATAATCCGATATGTAAAGAATGTCAAATGGGTAAATATGTCAGAACCTCTTTTAGGAGTATACAAGATAAATCAAATGATGTTCTTGATCTTATTCATACTGATTTGTGTGGCCCTGCTAGAGATAAAAGTTTTCAAGGTGATAGATATTTAATGCTGTAGTCACACAAATCTGTCCAGCTTAATTAAATAAATATTCGCTATTTATTTAATTAAAAATCTACTAGCCATCAGTTAATTAAATTAATATTTAATTAATTCATCCCCAAACATTCTTCTATTAATTAAATAAATTATTCAATTTATTTTAATTAATTCATTAAATCAAATTACATTCAATTAAATAAATAAAATCTATTTATTTAATAAAATCCCCTTTTCCTCTTTTAAATAAATTAAATAAAACATTTATTTAAATCATTATCCCCACCCCACTTGCATTTTCCTACAAATGCAACTTGCACATATTTATTGAAATAAATGAATTTTTATTTTTAATAAAATCCTATTTTCCCTCACCCACCAAATCCACTTGCAAAATCTAATCCCCTTCTAGATTCTTCTAACCCCTTCCTAATTGGCCTAATCCATCCCCTAATTATTGTCACATTCCTAAGCAAAATGGAGTCACTTAATTCCTCAAAGTCTTTGATAGCCATTAAAGGCTTTCAACCTTCAACCACTAAATGTCTCAAAGTCTTGGATAAACTTTGAAAGCTTCCAACCTTCAACCACTTAATCCACAAAGTCTTCAAAAACCATTAATGGTTAACCCAAACCCTCCTACATGGTTAAAACATTTGTTTTGACTCAACCTTTACCCAACCCAAGGGTCTCATCAGGCCTTTAATGCTTTGACCATGATTATCTCTTAATCATTTGCACAAAGGTTTATCCTTGGATTAACTCTTAATCCAATGGGTAATCTTAATTTAGGCTTGACCCTTACCTTCTAGATAACCATGAGGTCTTCTCAGGCATTCAATGCCTCCAACCCCTTTCTTTCAACCCAACCCTATGTTGACACTTGTCACCATTTTATTGGTGCAAATTGTACACATGGATCCCCAACTTTCAAGCTTGATCCTTGATTAAACCTTTCAATCCTGGCCATCCATTGCTCCTTTTTTCCTATAAATAGAGCCCATTCCTTCATAATCCAGATCCTGAAAACTTGTATGCATTTAGGCTATAGACATTTTTAGAGAGCATTTAGCATAAACAATCTAACATCTTATCATTTTGGTTAAAATATATCATTTTAGCATCAATAGATTAGTATTAGCTTTTCATTTCACATTTAGAGCTATACTACAATCTCAATCCTCCATAAGCATCCATAGTACAAAAAGCTGTTGAAAGCTACACTATTTTGGAACTTGGAGAGGAGAGGAACAAGGGAGAAGAAGCTAAGGCCATGCTAAGAGGCAGTTGGAGATGCCTCATAATCTTTGTTTTGTTTATTAGATATATTAGCATGCTTTTAGTGTCTCTTTTGTTATGCCTTTTTAGATTAGTTTTTGATTGACTAACACTAACGGTTTTTGTGTCTTTTGTGTTATTCTATCATTGACTAACCTTGTGCCATTTAGGAGGGCATCATTTGGTGAACCCGACGTGAATCAAACACCAAAAACATATCCTTTTTTTTTTTTAACTCACATGTTTGCTTGTTGAAAGTGCCACACAGGTTGCGCTTCGGCGCTATTGAACACGTTCTAGCGCTACCAACACTTTTTCTTTCAGCGCTATTGTCCCTACAATAGTGCTATTGTAAAAGTTTCAGTGCTTTAGACATTATTCTAGTGCTTATGTTCTTTTTTTAGCGCTATTGGAAAACTTCTAGTGCTTTTGCCTCTCTGTCTCACACCTTCTTTCAGCACTTCTATGTGAAATAGTGCTTCTGTTTAAAATGCAGACTAGCGCTATTGCAACAGAGTGTCATCCAAATCACATTGTAACCACAAAAATGGAAATTATTAGGCTTGTGGAAGCACCCCTTGAACAACGATTTTACTAACATGTTTTTGTTTGTGCAGGTTAAAAACTCATCACTAAAATCACAAATTTTCCTTTGGTTCTCTTAAAACACTTTAAAACAAACATTTACTTCCATTGCTAGTTAGGATTCATCTTTATATTGGTGCTTAAAATCAACACACAAAGTTTCTTTTCTTGCATCAAACTAAAGAATTTACAAGCCACACTTCAAATTTTGTTGCAATTAAAAACTGACAATCCACTTGTTCCAATTCTCGCAAGCGATTTACTTCAAGCAAAACGTGCTTTTTGTTAAGTTGACCAGGATTTTTGAATTCTAGATTACACAACACATTGCTTTTGAAGTTAAAAAGAACACCATGCCTGTTGGAGCAACATCTCCAAATAGTTAGATCACATTGCAATGGTGGATTAAAAAGAACAAGTGTCTTTCATGCTTGGCACACTTGTGCAAAAAGGTCAGTCGAGTGGTCCTACCTCTAACACACACTATCCTCTCCCTTGGCTCTCGTGGTCCTAGGTGCAAGAGAAAAGTGTTAGTAACACTCAAATTTTATCTTTTTAAGAGGGGCCTGCCAAGGGATCGATACTCTTGGGAACGACCTCGAGCGGTAAATCCTTCGAGCTGCTATAGAAATCAGGTGAAAGCGAAAGTTGTAGCCTTGGGTATAGCTGTTCCTACAGTGTAACTGGCCGAAAGGACAAATGGGCCCCACCACCAGTTACAAGGCTCTTAAGTGAGTCACTGCAGAATGAACTTATGTCCAAAAACATCGAACATGACTAAACACCTTTAAGTAGTAGCCCACCCATTCTATTGATTGAGGATATTTGCGATATAATTTAGTGCAAGAGCATAGATGGTTTTGCTCCCAAGATACTCACCATACATATTTCCTTGAGTAGAAACATAGCTTTTTGAAAAGGCACTTGTGGCTTGATAAAAGTGGTGACTCCCCCATCATAGGGATCATCTATTTATTATGCTCGTGCAAGACTTAGTATATCACATCCTTACCTGCCAAGGTGGGATTCATAAGGTATGTAATACCAAAGTCGAAGAAATATCAAGATGTGGGCTAAATTTATCACAACTGGCCATTTGACCTTAGGGATAAAAAGTGTTTGAAGTGTGTTCATTTTAGTCAAGACCAAGTGCAAATTGAGCCGACTTCAGGCTTTGGAAATACACCTTAAAATACATCTAAAGGAAGGGTTATATAAAAGTCCAAGGATTGGGTTGATCTAGACCCATACTCATTTGTGCCTTTGGGGCAACATTCTTGTGTTTGTGTGCTTGATTTGTTTTCTTGTCAAAGAAAAATCAGAAAATCACTTCCCAAAAACAAAGTATTCATCCAACCAAACATCTGTCAAAACAACCAAAAACATAAAAAACAAGGTACAAACAACAAAGAGTCAAATTGTATGACCATTCTTCACATCTTGCGAAAGAAGAAGCATCATCAGAATATCAACTTGAAAAGAAGACCATTGAGCTCAAAGGCTTTGATCAAAAGGAAGAAATTCTTCTATATAAATAGACAAATCTTTGTCTCACAGAGAGTCTTTCTGCGTCACATGCGTCTCTACCTTCAAGGAAAAACAAATGAATTTGATTCTGAATCATTGAACCGCAGAGCTTTTATGCAATATAGAGCTCTGAGTTATCACAAAAACCAAGGAGGAAAGATTAATCCCAACTTCTTCCCAAATGTCTGTATCACATACAACATAGCTCGAGAAATACCACCAACACCCGAAAGGGAAGAGATAGAGTTTGTCCCATTTGTAACACAAAGTTTTTATTGAAGTTGAAAACATTTTCATCCATCATCTCACTCATACATCATCACTTCATCATCAATCCATCCCAACTCTCAAAACATTAAGAGGTTCTTGTCCCAAGATTCCTTTTTAGATATTGCTTGAATCAAAAACATCACATCACTTTTAGATTGTTTCTACATCTAGGATAAACGCATCCTAAGAGACACATCTACGCAAGTTAAAACTAGTTCATGAGTGAATCCTCTCATTGCTAGGTAGTCAAAATCTGTAACACATCTCAGATTTCTCTACACCTTATCACATCCAAACTTATCAAACAAGCAAGCAATTCAAAGAAGGAATTTCGGTTACATCTACCTTAAAGTGCTAGAGATCCACATACAACACAAATCACCAATCATCAATCTTTCATTTCATCAACAACTCATCATCATCTTCAATCAACTTCAACAAAAACTTGCAAGCAAAATGGCTCAAACCCGATCACGGTCAAGGCAATGAGAAATAGAAATTGAGGAAGAAGAAGACGAAAATCTCAATGAATTTCAAGAAGCACTTGGAGGAAATGCGAATGACGAAAACCCAAGTACTCCTACTCCTGCAACAATAGAAAGGGCCCAGCATAACCCTCTCTTTAACAGACTTTTTGACGAAATACTCAAGAGCAATGCGGATGCTCACTTCTTAAAACTCGCTCAAGAAGGAGCAAAACTCCCCTCTGACTTTGATCTTGCCCAATTAAGACAAGCATCAGAAAGACAAAGTCGCCATGAAGAGGAAAGAGGTAGAGATCCCATCAGATATAACATTCCTCGAGGTGACCCACCACCTCCTCCTCCAAATGAAATGGAGATGTTGCGGCAACAAGTCGAGAATCTCACCCAACAACTTCATATTGGTGTCAAAACTAACCAATTCTCACTCAATGACATATGTCCCTATCCTTTTGATAGGAATCTTTATATGCCACCCTTTCCCCAAGGATTTGAAACACCCAAATTTGAAAAATATAGAGGAAAGGGAGATCCCCGTGATCATGTCAGAGAATTTCATTCTGCTTGCCTCGAAGTGGCATATGAAGACACATACCTAATGCGCCTTTTTCCCCAAAGCTTGGGAGGAACAACCACATCATGGTTTTCCCGACTATCAGGTGGCATTAGAACATTTGAGGAACTCATCTAGAAGTTCCTAGCTCATTACTCTCATAACATTGAACGCGACATCACCATGGCTGATCTATGCAACACTAAACAAAAACCAGGTGAACTATTCTCAGTATTTCTGAAACGATGGCATCAAATGTCTAGCAGATGTTCTCTTCAATTACCTGAATGAGAACTAGTTGAAATATTCATTTCCAACTTAAACGAAGAAATGGAATTTCACCTGGATGTCAAAGACACAGACTCCTTTAATGATATGATCACCAAGGGTTTGAAATGTGAAAGGGCACTTATCAAGAAAGGACTCATCAAAATCTATAATGAACCAAAGGATGGTCCTCGCCTATGCTTCAATAGTGATAAACCAAGCTTCTGGAACAAAAACAAGAATATCGTCAATGATGGGGTTGTGGATGCCCGGACTATCCAAAATGCACAACCTGTGGTTCGATTTGCAAGATAGAATCCTCCACCTTAGAATAACACAAATGTTCCTTCAAATCAAAGTCACATCACATCTCACTGTGAACCAAGACCTCGTCAGCAAAAACAGAAACGCACATACACTCCCTTAGGAGAACCCATTGAAACAGTATTGTGACAACTCATTTCTTAAAATTTGGTCACTCTCCCTAAAACATCAAACTATGAACCTCAGGTCAAACCCGCATGGTGGCGAGATATTGAACTCTACAATTTCCACCAAGGGAGAGGACACAAGACAAGTAATTGTCACCGATTGAAAAATCTTATTCAGGATCTTATTGACCGAGGAGAAATTGAAATAGAAGGACATGACCCAAAAACAACAAATAATGATCATCTAATGTTCAAAAATCCACTTCCATCACAAGATCAAAGGGGTCCTTCCACTTCTAGGAGAGGCACTGATACCACTGATTATACACAGGTTGCGTATAATTATACTGTAAATCACTTGTATGATGCCAGTGAACAAGTTGCAACTATAACCTTCAAAAATCCCAACTCAAATTGCAATGTTGTTACACGTCGTGGCAAGGTCACCATCAAGGCAGCTCCACAAGACACCACCTCCATCCCAAAGCAATACAATCTTGTGGAACAATTAGACAAAACCCCTGTGCTTATATCCATTTTAGAACTATTGCGCCTATCACCATCCCATAAAACTATCTTAGATCAAGCACTCCAAGAGGCATCAGTCCCTACAAATCTGAATATAGACCAATTTCAAGCCATGGTTGGAAGTCTCAAGTCATCACCTTGTCTCACTTTTTCCGAAAATGACAACTCTTCCTTCCAACAACCTCATAACGCTTCACTACACATTGAAGGCTTTATTAACCAGCATAGGATCAAGCGAGTCTTGATCGATAATGGAGTAGGCCTGAATATTTGTACACTACAGTTGGTCATAGCATTGGGATATGCAGTAGAATCAGTGGATCCTCGTAAGAAGATCACAATCAAAGCCTATGATGATGCAGAGCGTTCATCCAAAGGAGCTGTGGTACTACCAATCTGAGTGGGCCCTACGGTAAAGCACATCATTTGTCAGGTTTTGGACCTTCCTCTGCCATACAATCTATTATTAGGAAGACCTTGGATACATGCCATGCAAGCCGTTCCATCTACCTACCATCAATGTATCAAGTTCCCACATAACGGTGTAGAGATCACAATCGTGGGCGATGCAAATCCCTTTGCGTATTGCCATAATATCAGCCATCAACCAGAGATTATCGTTCCTAATAATAGAGAAGCCATTTCCTCCACATCATATATAAGTCCCGCCTCTCTTGCCAGTTCAAACACCACTATACCAAAGCAAGAAAAGCTTAAAATGAAGATAGCAGAGGAAGGTCCTAGGGAATAAAACTTGAGTCAACTCTTTTGTGTGGGACAAATGCCCACTTCTCCTCGAACACAAGGTAAACCACAGCAGTTACTCCAGCAACCACTAAACACGCCTGCATGTGCTTTGACGCCTTTCATCCTTGGAAAGAGTCAAGAAGAAGAAAGCCAAGATGAGGACTTAGCGGATTGGATCTATAAAGATCCCATCACCACTAATATACCGCAAGTTAGACTTCCTACAGATCAGTATGGCAAAGGTCTCCTCATTATGCAAAGAATGGGATATGATGGTCAGAGTGCTTTAGGATATTGCAAACAAGGACGACATGAACCTCTGCTACCAGAATTAAAGCCCAAAGATAATATAGGCCTAGGCTTTGAAAAGGAGATATTTCCTAAGCTCAAATTCAAAGGAAAACCCAACAAACCATTATGTTAGCCTACTGCAAAAAGGACACCTTTCATTATCAAACCAGCCTCAAGCACCATCCCAACTACCCCATCGAGGCTCAAAACCCCAACACAACTATCACCAATGCCAATCATCCCACCAATCGAACCAGTAATCCCATCAGCAGCACCATTAGCAGTAGCAACTATATCAGAACCCACAGCAACATCTATGGCACCAGCCGTTCCAACAGAAGCCACTAAGTCAACACTGTCGATACTTCCAGTAACAAATCCTTTAATCCCCATCAAAAGTCCTGCAGCACCGATCACTACAAAGGTACATAAACCAATCATGCCTGCAATATTCAACTCCAAAGACATCCCAGTATGGTATAGTAATCGGATGCTGGAAAGTGACTCAGAGACCGACTCACATGAGTGGGAATTTGATTCTGTACAGCTTAACACTTCAGATGAGGAAGACACATCACCACCTCCACCATGCAAAGACATCCCTGTTTACAGAGAAGCATAGATAAAGACCACTTGGGTTCCTGAATTGGAAACATCTTCCACAGACCCTACGTCTCATCCTATGCTTGATTATGACAGGGAGAGTACCATTAACGACCTTCACCACACTGTCTTAACCCTTACTGATACATCTAACGCACTTAACCTAATCGATGAAGTAATGCCCATTATCCACCCTGAACTCATCGAATGGACCCAATCAAATCCCCCATGTCTTGACCTCTTCCAAAATGATGAGGCTATCATTGACTTTTTGGAATTAAGGGATAATCTACCAAGCGGGGATCACAAAGCCGGATTCGCCATTCAACTTAATAGCGTAGCATACTTCGGGGCGGATGCCAAACCCTTCAGCTGCAAAAATATAACAATAAAACATGGGTCTTCCAATGAAAACCACACTGTGGCGCTGTTTGATCCGACAAAAGTAAAAAGAAAGAGTGTATCTAATGGTGAAAACCTCTCTGAGGCGCCTGAGGATGAAGGGTTTGACATTCTCCCTGCTAGTACACAATAGGAACGATCAACGATTCTCATTAAGGAGACCAAAGAATACAATGTGGGGACTCCTGAAAATCCTCATATCATACATCTGGCATCTCTTCTCACTCCAGAGGAACAGCCTAAATTTATAGAGTTCTTCCAGCAGCGTCAGATCAACTTTGCATGGTCATATGCAGACATGCCTGGGCTTGATCCTGATTTAGTTATGCATCATCTCACAGTAGCAGAAGGAGCCAAACCTATCAAGCAGAAGCTTCGTAAGATGCATCTTCAGATTGCAGTGCTAGTCAAAACAGAACTCAAGAAACTCCTGGATGTTGGTTTCATTAGACCAATTGATTATGCAGAATGGATCTCCAACATTGTGCCAGTTGGCAAACCAAAAGGGGGCATCCGCATTTGTACCAACTTCAGAGATCTAAATAAGGCCTGTCCTAAGGATGATTTCCCCCTACCAAATATCGACATCATAGTGGATCTAACAGCAGGACATGCGATGCTTTCACTCATGGATGGCTTTTCCGGCTACAATCAGATAAAGATCGCACCCGAAGATCAACATAAGATAGCCTTCACATGTCCATGGAGCACATATTGCTGGAATGTAATGCCTTTTGGTCTAAAGAATGCAGGAGCAACCTATCAAAGAGCAATGACCACCATCTTCCATGAAATGATGCATACTATGATGGAAGAATATGTGGATGACTTACTAGCAAAATCACTCACTAGAGAAGGGCATCTCCACATCTTAGATAAAATCTTTGATAGATTGGAACAATACCATGTTCGACTCAACCCAAAGAAATGTGTCTTTGGAGTAATCTTCGGGAAGCTTCTAGGATACATTGTCTCAAGTAAAGGTATTGAGGTTGACCCAGCAAAGGTAAAAGCAATCATGGACATGCCACCTCCAAAGAATATCAGTCAGCTAAGGACATTACAAGGACGGATTCAATCCATTCAAAGATTCATTGCACAACTGGCTGATAAGTGTCACCCATTCACACACTTGCTACACAAGAACATCTGCTTTTAGTGGGATGCCCGATGTCAGCAAGCATTTCAGACGCTTAAAGACTATCTCATGAATGCACCATTGCTGATCCCACCAGATCCAAGTAGACCGTTGTTACTCTATATCTTAGCAACAAGTACAGCATTGGGTGTACTATTGGCACAACATAATACAGAAGGAAAAGAGTGTGCTGTATACTACATCTCTCGCACACTGGTTGGCTATGAACTCAATTACACACCTGTTGAGCGAGCTTGCCTAGCAGTAATCTTAGCAGCCACTAAACTGAGGCACTATCTGTTGACACCCAAGGTACAACTCATCGTAAAGATTGATCCACTCAAGTACTTACTTAGCAAAGCAGCATTGACAGGTCGCTTGGCCAAATGGGTAATGATTCTAAGTGAATTTGACATTGAGTATGTCGACCGTAAAGCTATCAAAGGTCAAGTTATTGCAGATCAATTGGCTGATGCACCACTCATAGGCGATCATCCTCTCATTTCCAATTTTCCAGATGAAGAGATATTCATGATCACAACAACACAACCATGGAAGCTATATTTTGATGGTTCATACACTAGGCACGGCTTGGGGGCAGGCATTCTATTTATCACACCTCAAGGTGACAGCATACCGAAGTCTTACAGGCTCACATTTCCATGCACCAACAACATAACAGAGTATGAGGCCTTGATCACGGGACTTAGGCTAGCCATACAATGGAAATTACAAGAACTGCAAGTATATGGCGATTCCCAACTGGTTATTCGACAAGCAATAGATGAATATCAGACCAAGGATGATAAACTCATGCCATATAAGCAAATGGTGGACAATCTAAAGACATCATTTACTACTATCACTTTTGAGCAGATACCAAGAGATCAGAATCGAGCTGCTGACGCTATGGCTACTATCGCATCTCTCCTAGATCTTCCGCAAAATTCAACACGCTACGAGTTCTTGGTAGAACAACTTTGGATCCCCGCTTATGATATCCCCAAATCTGAAATGATATGTCGCCTTGTCGGTTCTGAATCCCCATGGTACGGTGAATTCTACACCTATCTCCGTGATCACACCCTTCCTCTTAACCAATCGAATAACCAACGTAAAACCTTCATTCGCCAAACTGCTTGATATACCATTATTGTCGAAACCCTATACCAACGCGGTCTTGATGGTACTCTCCTTCGATGTCTGGAACAGGATGAGATAACAAAGGTTTTGGAAGAGGTACATGAAGGAATTTGTGGGACTCACTCAAGTGGTCCATCACTAGCCAAGAAGATCATGTGAGCTGGATACTATTGGCCATCTATGGAAAAGGATTCCTACTACTTTGTCAGGAAGTCCAAAAAATGTCAAGTTCATGGCAACCTAATACATGCACCAACTCAAGAACTGCAACCAATCACAACACCATGGCCTTTTTGTCAATGGGGCCTTGACCTTGTGGGTAAGATTCATCCATCTTCGTCTAACGACCATAAATTTATCATTACCGCTACCAAATATTTCACAAAGTGGATCAAAGTTGTTCCACTTACCCAAGTCACCGGCAAGCAGATCGCCTCATTCATCCTTAACTACATCATCTACCAGTATAGTGTGCCCATTCCATCATCACAGATAATGGTCTTCCTTTCAAAAATCAGGATGTTCGCGAGCTTTGTGAAAAATTTCATATCCAACACCACTTTTCCACTCCCTATTACCCACAAGGCAATGGTCAGGCCGAAGCATCCAATAAAAACATATTGAGAATCCTAAAAAAGACAGTCAATGATGCCGGTCGTGATTGGCATGTTCAATTGAATCCAGCATTATGGGCATATCGAACTAGCATTCGAACCCCTACAAGCGCAACTCCCTACTCATTGGTCTATGGTGCTGAAGCTATCTTACCTATTGAGGTCGAGATACCATCCTTACGGGTTTCCTTGCACAATCTCATCGATGATGAAGCATACAGAGTATCCCATCTTTAGGACTTGGAGTTACTAGATGAGAAGCGACAAGTGGCATACAATCACCTCAAAGCCTATCAGCAGCGCATGAGTAGAAGCTACAATCACCGAATTAGATCTCGTACATTTGAGGTAGGTGATCTTGTTCTTCGAGAGAATCCTCGCAACCAACCAAACAGAGAACATCAAGGCAAGTTTGAATCAAACTGACTGGGCCCATATGTTGTCACTGTTGTCTTCGGGTCCGGGGCATATCAGTTGGCTACATCAGAAGGAGAACTGCTCGCAGATCCAATCAACAACATGCACCTCAAACGGTTTTATACCTAAGTTGTACAGAGCATCAGGCTCCCCTGCATACCAGAAAATACCAAAAACATTCAAAAAAAAAAAAAATGTCCTGAAGAAATACAAAAACATTCAAAAAAAGTAAAGAACAATCATGCATCCAAACGGTGAACAACCACTCCGATGGCACCTTGGGTAAGTGCGATGGTGAAAACCTGGCAAACAGGCACCACTCGTAAAGGCAATGGCTCCAGTATCTTTCAGGTTCGTTGCGATCACATTCATACACACATCCATCCATCTAAACCATGGCTTGTTAATTGATCTGTAATCAAAGAAAGTACTCCATGCGTCTTGCATCCCGCTTTTTCATAGTCATGTCTAAACTGGGGGAAATGCCCTTAACCTATTGATGGAAGTGGATTCTACATTGTCTTATGATTCATTAAAGTTCTTCATTCAAAACAATCATCAAAATACCAAAAACATTGGAAAATGTCTCACAAAATACCAAAAACATTCAAAAAAACAATACAAATTCCAAAAACATTAGAAAACACCAAAAATCAATCAAAAACATGGCAACACATTGTACATACTCATCTGCGCAGATACCAAACAAACATTGTGATATACTCCACAAAATGACCATTTACCAATCAACCACACAATCAACATCAACAAATCGGAAATTATCTTTAAAGGATGCATCCTTCCTTACCAAAACAAAGACAAAAAGTGACGTTTTCTTTGACAAGAAAATTATGTTAAGCTATCAAATACTTGGTTGATTTGTGAGTACAATCATTCGTTTATCTGTATTGGGATCTTTCAGCATTATTTTGTATTGTTTGCACATTATTTCCGATGAAGTTATGGGGCATGTACTAATGGTGTCTACGTGGGAAGTTCACCAAGCTACGTGATCTTATGCCAAACGCAGTCATAGATCATTACGGCTTGCTGACTACAGCATATACCTCGACCATATGAGCATGAACCATTACCAAGGATCCATATTCTTTATTCTTTATATATATACTGTTTGTTTGCAGGTACAATGCTCTTTCTTTAGTTCCTCCTACCTTATCCAAACTGGATAAAGGTTTTATCTCTTATTACAGTATGCACTTGTCTCAGGATATGATCAGCCTAAGATCAAGGAGAACGATCCAAGTCATGCATGAGAGGAGATAATCCTTGTCTGTTCCACGAGCAATACTCAGGTCAACTTGATCCACTATATCAAGTTGCTTGTATTAACTTGCTATATCAAATCCATGTAAGAAATACTATGGTCATCTTGAATCTTTATGTCAAGTTGCTTGTATTTTCTTACAACATTTTAAAGCTCAATGATGAAAATAAAGCCCTATGGATCGTCATCTCATCTCATCTGTATATATTGCATTTTGTTGCATTCCACCCATCCATACCTTAATAATAGCGGCATATCATGCATACATAGTCATAATAATGCATACTCTATTTTACTCATCTTCTTCCATAGGACTCGGTCCTAGTCCTCCATATCTTCTATCTAACATCAAATCCCCCCTCACCCTCCCTATCTTGATCATCAACATCATCCTAATCCCTTCATCGCTTCCCATCCTAACTCATCCACAAAATTAAGCCAGTTACTCTATCTACACAGATACATCGACTCCCACACACCTAGACTATCAATAGATACTCTGATCAAGTATCTTCGGGTCTCAACAGGTAATCGATTATTGTAATCCTAGACTACATCAGGCATTTATCACAATGACCTAATCTCAACGGGGTTGCCATGATTCCCCACAACCATCCATCACATGCACATACTATCAATTGATCAACCAATCAAACACAATCCAATGGACAATTACATCAATTGTCTACGTCTCAACGAGTATTTTGCTTCATATACCTTGACTTCATCGGGCAATTACATCAATTGTCTAAGTCACATTGGGTCACTTTGATTCACTTACTCAAACTTTATCTTGTCCAAGTGACCAACTGACATCAACTGTCATGCTTTGACTTGACCGGGGCAATTAAACTGATTGCACCAGATTGTCCAACCAATTTTGATCAATTGTATAGCATCAATCCAAACCCCACACTACATCTGCTATGTATCTCTTGCATGACCTCGGGGTACTCATTGGCTTGTTGTTTCTTCATATTCACTCCATTTTCTCCCATTCTTTCATCATTAGTTCTAATTTCTTCTATTCTACCTCCCCTCCACTTTTCATTCTTTTTCAAGAGATCACCCGATTTTTCAAAAAAAATCGGCCCATCTCTCGAGGGGGCATACCACCCATTAAATTTATATTTTATGGGGCATTTCTTCACACCTATTTTTCTTATACCACCCATTAAATTTACATTTTATGGGGCATTTCTTCACACCTATTTTTCTTTCTTCATCACATAAATCATCTCATCATTATATTGCAATAGGAAACAACAAAATCCTATTCATAAAATCATCATAAGCATACATCATCATCATCGCATTACATACATAAAAGCATTGCATCCAAAAAAAATCAAAAACCAAATCATACATATATAAACCTGCATTCATATGTTAGTATCCCACATCATAAATCATCATAAAAACATGCATAAAAGAAACATCTCATCAAAATGCATACATGTACACACATCCATCTAAACATAAATCATCATCATGCATAAACATCCATACATAAATCAAATGCATATCATCACAATATGGGATCTCCTCATATATATCATCTCATATATCAGAGTACAATGAAGTCTACAAAATCGGCTACCAAGAGCCATCCAAGATATAGTCCATAAATAAATAATGATACAATACATATATGCATAAATGCTCTCTCAAATATCGCTCTGACCAGATGTTGTACCACCACCACCAGCGCCACCTGCTCTCCCACTAGTGCCTGCACCACCTGATCCATCTCTCCGTGGAGGCCTCATCGAACCCCCACTCCCTCCTACATCCCCTGATCTCTCCTGCCGTAGAGGACCCATCACACTCCCACTACTCTGTGCCCTCTATGATCGCTCGGATCTGGCCTGCCGCATCTGCGAATAGCTGAGAGATCGCTGGCTAACTGGTACAACCTGCTCATATAAGCCCCGCCAGTACTCTATCTATGCCTGCGCTCGCCGCATCTCCCTCATCACCTCCCCTGTAGGACCCTGTGCTCCTACCCCGATCCGAACCCTCTCCTGTAGCTCAGCCAATCTCTCCACCGCAGTATCTCTCTCCCGCAGCACCACCGTTAGCTCTGACTCTCGTGCAAATAACTGCACATCCCTAGCTGCTACCTCCTCCTCTAAACTCTCTATCCGGGTCTGCAACTGAACTATCATATGATCCCGCAGATCTCCAGTAGCTCCCTCCCCGGTGTCCATCACTGCCTCACCTGTATCACCCTCTCTAGTAGGTCCATCCCCTGCACCACCCTCTCCAGTAGTCCCCTCTCCTCTATCCATCGGGATCTCTCTCTCCATCCCCCTCCCACTCAGCTGCACTCCTCCCTGCATCAAAGGTCCCTATGATATCTGAAGAGGTAGTCCACCTCTCCCTCTCCGCTGCCTCTGCAACCCTAACCCACCTCCTCCTCCTCCTCCACCTCCTCCTCCGCCACCTCCATCTCCTCCTCCTCCTCCTCCTCCTCCATCACCTCGACCTCCTACCCTCCTCTGTCCTCATCCCCATCCCCTCTCATCCTCAAACGTTGGGATCGGCTCAGCTGGGTTTGATATACGTAGGACCAGGTGCGCTGCTCGATACTGTGTGTACTCATCTGTCACCCCTGCATCAACGACCCTCGGTCGTAGATCCCATGGCCTCACCTGCAGTGTCCGAAACTCTGCCAGTGCCTGATCATAAGGTAGCACTAGACCCCATGCATACCTCTCTCGAATCACCCGTGCATACTCCCCTGATCCGCTAGGCAGTCCCTGTTGCTGTCCGAACTGCCTCATCACTCGTCCAGGCACCTGTCTCTCCACATGGTATGAGGTCCTCCCAATGAGGAATCGGGTCATGAACACATAAGGTAGTGCCTCTGCATCATCATCCCATGGCTCACACTCCAAGTATGGCCACCATATCACTACATCTAAGTCATCCAATGCCCATCGCCACCACTCTAACTTCCCCAAGCGGGGTTGACTCATCATACCACTATACATAAACATGTACGGCTGATCCACCGCACGGAATCTAAGGCTCACCGGTCGAGTCACTGGTAGGTGCTCCCATGCCCAAATATGTAGCAGCATCATGCCCACTGCTAGAGAACCCCTCCCTCGGTACACTACCTCATGGAGCTCCTGATACATGTGCGTCAGGACGCACGGCCCCCATGCAAATCGGGTCCCCTCGGTCATCATCATCTCTATCACCTGTCCCTATCCCACTGCCAATCCATGTGACCGCCTGTCTGGACACAAAAAACCTCCCACGATCCCTGACAAAACTACTGGAAGAGGGTCATGTAGTGCCGCTATATCCTCCCATGCGATCGAGCCATCGTCAATATATACGTCATCATCAAAAATCCTCTAACATGAAAGAGTCCCCCAGGATCTGTCATATGTGACCAGCTCCCCTCGAATCAGAATCCGAAGGATGCGCCACACGTCCTCCAAGGTCACAGTCATCTCCCCCTGTGCCAAATGAAAGGTGCACGTCTCACTGTGCCACCGCTCTGCCAATGCTGTGATCAGGCCGTGATTCATCCGAATCACGGGCATGTGCATCACCTCGCAGAGACCAGTCGCTGCAATACAATCAATCTCTGTCTGCATCAAGCAGTCCCGCAACCCCTGTGTCGCTGGATGACGCTCATGTAACTGCAACACGCACAGATCCTCCTACACATAGACATTCATCAAATCACCATCAATTGTTTTGTTTTCAAACTTTCTTAAGTTTAAACCTAGACTATCATCAAATACTTTGATCAAGTATCTTCAGGTCTCAACAGGTAAGCAATCATGGCCACCTAGACTTCAACAGGCATTTATCCTAACAAATGACCTAAGTCTCATCAGGCTGCTATGGTTCAAAACAACTCCCACTTCACCTCGCCATCCCTCAATCATTGGCATCGGGAGTTTTTCTTCATTCAAAACTGGGGCATCTCTTTATCCTAAGGTAAAAGCGCTATTATACCAACAAAAGCGCTAGTTTTAAAACAATAGCGCTCCAATCCTAACAAAAGCACTCAAAAAGCTATACAACAGTGCTACAACTACAAACGCGCTAAACCAGCTATACAATAGCGCTCCTTAGCAACAATAGCGCTCAATTAACCCTCCCATAGCGCTACTTAGTCAATAGCGCTAATACTTTCATATAGTAGCGCTAATTAAATACAAAAGTGCTCAAACAAGAGTACAATAACGTCATTACGGCACAATAGCGCTAATTTATAGAGCAAAAGTGCTAAAACCAGAGTTCCATCGCTCTTGCTCTGACTTGACTTGGACTCAGCTAAAAACCTATCCAAAATGCATGAAAATTAAGTTTTCGAATTTGCGTACCGCTGGTCCGTAATCCTCTGGGCGCTGGAACCGTCGGACTCTCTCGAATCTGTGCTCGGTGATCGGAATCGGCATCGTAGCTACTCCTTGCTCCTCCAAATGTCACTATCAGAGCTCTCGTTTTCAACTGGTCGCGGTCACAAATGATCCTGTTTTCACCCCTTTCACCTCATTTATACCCCTCGCCGTCACCGTAACTTTGCCCCACTCATCGCCATGGTCCCCATGAACTTCCCGAGCCCCCCATTTCTCCATGTTTCCCCCGCTTTCTTCTATTTTTCACCAATATACCTAACTTCTTCTCTTCTACCACCCTGCCAATTTTCATTCTTTTTCGAGAGATCGCCCGATTTTTCGAAATTTTTGTGGCCCATCTCTCGAGGGGGGCATACCACCCATTAAATTTACATTTTATGGGGCATTTCTTCACATCAATTTTTCTTTCTTTGAAACGACGTGATAAACCGCACCGTCTCAAAGAGGGGCAAATGTAGTCACACAAATCTGTCCAGCTTAATTAAATAAATATTCGCTATTTATTTAATTAAAAATCTACTAGCCATCAATTAATTAGATTAATATTTAATTAATTCATCCCCAAACATTCTTCTATTAATTAAATAAATTATTCAATTTATTTTAATTAATTCATTAAATCAAATTCCATTCAATTAAATAAATAAAATCTATTTATTTAATAAAATCCCCTTTTCCTCTTTTAAATAAATTAAATAAAATATTTATTTAAATCATTATCCCCACCCCACTTGCATTTTCCTACAAATGCAACTTGCACATATTTATTGAAATAAATGAATTTTTATTTTTAATAAAATCCTATTTTCCCTCACCCACCAAATCCACTTGCAAAATCTAATCCCCTTCTAGATTCTTCTAACCCCTTCCTAATTGGCCTAATCCATCCCCTAATTATTGTCACATTCCTAAGCAAAATGGAGTCACTTAATTCCTCAAAGTCTTTGATAGCCATTAAAGACTTTCAACCTTCAACCACTAAATGTCTCAAAGTCTTGGATAAACTTTGAAAGCTTCCAACCTTCAACCACTTAATCCACAAAGTCTTCAAAAACCATTAATGGTTAACCCAAACCCTCCTACATAAATCTGTCCACTTAATTAAAATGAATATTTAGTATTTATTTGATTATTTAACCATCAATCAATAATTAATTAAATTAATATATTTAATTAATTCATCTTAACCCTCTTCTCCTATTAATTAAATAAATTATTCAATTTATTTGATTTAATTCACTTAACCAAATTCAGACCATTAATTAAATAAATAAATCATATTTATTTAATTAAATTTTCTCTCACATTTAAATACATTAATATTTATTTAAATTCCCCCAAAATCCCACCTCTCACATTTAAATAAATTAACATTTATTTAAATCACCTTTATCCTCTACCCACTTGTATTTTCCTACAAATGCAAGTTGCACAACTATTTTAAATAAATCATTTATTTAAATCACCTTTATCCTCCACCCACTTGCATTTTGCACAACTATTTTAAATAAATTATTTATTTAAAATCTTGTTTATCCTCACCCACTTGAAACCTTTAATGGTTTCCCTTAAAGTCTTCAAACTTAATGGCTTCCTTCTAGAGTCTTCTCAAACCTTTAATGGTTTCCTTTAAAGTCTTCAAAACTTAATGGCTTTAAAGTCTTCAAACTTGATGGCTTCCTTCTATAGTCTTCTTAAGCCTTTAATGGTTTCCCTTAAAGTCTTCAAACTTAATGGCTTCCCTTAAAGTCTTCAAGCCTTTAATGGTTTCCCTCAAAGTCTTCAAGCATTTTAATGTTTTATCTTCCTTTTTCTCATTTAAATAAATTAATATTTATTTGAATATTTACCCAAATGCAAATTACACCATTTAATTGAAATAAATGATTTTATTTTAATTGAAAATACCAAAATTCCTCCCACTTGCATTTTCCTACAAAATCCACTTGCATGCCTAAACCCCTTCTAGATTCTTCTAAACCCTTCCTAATTAACCTAATCCATCCCCTAAATATTGTCACATTCCTAAGCAAATTGGAGTCACTTCTCAAAGACTCCAAAGTCTTTGAAAAGCAATTAATACTTTGTGTGTTCAACAAATTAACCTCTAAAGTCTTCCAAACCACTTAAGGCTCTTACATGACCATTAATGGTTAATTCCACTTGCACCTATGGTTAAGGACTTTGACCCCTAACTTAACCCTCATGTAACCCATGTGTCTCTTCAAAGCATTTATTTCTTTGACTAGGGTAACCATCATGTCCCCTCAAGCATTTAATGCTCCTTATCACTCTTCTCAAGCCTCCTCATGGTGACACTTGTCAACATGGGATTGGGTTGAAAGTCTCACATGGATTGAATATCTTTCTATCCTAACCCTTGTTAAGATTACTCAATCTTAACCCTTCATTTCCCCATTTCTTCTATAAATAGAACCCTTCTCCTCAAACAAAAAAAAGCATTAGAGTATTGTTGTTATACTGACATTAGCATAGGGCTTTCTCATAGCATCACTATCTACACTTGCATAGCATTTGCTTATCATATTCAACTATCTTGAATCTCCATATGGCATCCATGGCTAGTGCTAAAAGCTGAGAGCTACACTCATTTGGGACTTGGAGAGGAGAGGAACAAGGGAGGAGCAACTATGAGCATCTTGATTAGCTATTTTATTCTATGTTTATATGCTTTCTATTTCATGTTTAATATCTCTCTTGATATGCCTATTTAGGATAATCTTTTGTTGCTAACACTAACATTTGTTTCTTGTGCTCTTGTGTGTGTTGCCATCAAACAGATTTTCTAATCCTTTTTGCAGAGCATCAAATGCTAATCATTGATGATTATTCTAGAATGATGTGGGTTACTTTTATGAGAGAAAAATATGAAGCATTTGAATAGTTTAAAATCTTTAAGGAAAAAGTAGAAACTGAGACACGATTGAAGATTAAATGTTTGAGATCAGATCATGGTGGATAATTCACATCCGGTGAGTTTAATAACTTTTATGACAAGCATGGTATAGGAAGACAATTTTTTGCTCGTCGGACACCTCAGCAAAATGGAGCTGTGGAAAGGAAGAGTAGAGCTATCTTGGATGCTGCTAGAACAATGATGATGGAAGCTAGTCTACCTCATATCTACTAGAGAGAAGTAGTGAGCACAACAGTTTATACATTCAACAAAGTACATATCAAAGGGGAAACTGGTAAGACACCTTACGAACTATGGTTTGGCAATAGACCTACAGTTAAGTATTTTAGAATTTTTGGTAGTAAATGTTATATCAGGAAAGATGATATTATTGGAAAATTTGATCCTAGATGTGATGAAGGCATATTTCTTGGTTATTCTAATGAAAGCAAAGCATATAGATGTTATAACAAGAGATTGTAGAGAATTGTGGAGAGTGCTAATGTCAAAGCAGATGAGCTGAACAGAAGTCAAATCAGAGTTTATGAGAAGGGACTGACGGTGGTAATGATTATATCTGAATTGGTAGCACCTTTAGTGGAACAGAGAGTTGAACCAGTTACTCCAACAGTATCAGAGAAGTCTACAGTAACTGAAGAACAGGGAAGAGGAACAGAAAGACAAAAGACTCCTAGGTATATGAGATTAAATCATTCAAAAGATCAAATCATTGGGGATAAGAGAAATGGAGTGATGATAAGAAGAATATTGGCAACTAATGAGGTGTGTTTAATTTCACAAGTTGAACTGGTATCAGTAATTGAGGCATGTAAAGATGAATATTGATTGAAAGCTATGGAAGAAGAATTAGATCATATTGATAAAAATAACACATGGACCTTGGTTTCCTGACCTAAAAATAAAAATGTTATTGGAACTAAATGGGTTTTAGGAATAAATTGAATGAGGATGGTCAAGTTATAAGGAATAAGGCTAGATTGGTTTGTAAAGGATATTCTCAAAAGGAAGGAATTGATTATGGAGAGACTTTTGCACCTATAGCTAGGATTGAAGCTGTAAGATTATTTCTTGCTTATGTTGCTTATAAAAACTACAAGGTTTATCAGATGGATGTTAAATGTACATTTTTCAATGGGGATCTTGATGAGGAAGTTTATATTGAGCAACTTGTGGTTTTTCACTATCAGATGATACAGATATAGTTTGCAAGTTAAGGAAAGCTTTATATGGATTGAAACAAGCACCTAGAGCTTGGTATGCAAGGTTGGATAAATATATTTTGAAGCTTGGTTTTACTAAGGGCAGTGCTAACAGTAATTTATATCATAAAATCACTGATGATGATATATTGATTATTGAAGTATTTGTTGATGACATTATTTTTGGAGGTGAAGATAAGTTATGCATAGAATTTTTTAAAAATATGGAGAAATAATTTGAGATGTCTATGATTGGTAAGATGCAATTTTTCTTAGGTTTGCAAATTACTCAAACTGACAAAGGTATTTTCATTTGTAAAACTAAATATGCTAAGGAATTGTTGAACAAATTTGGTATGGGAGATTCTAAACTGGTAAGTACTCCTATGGTTACAAGTGAGAAATTGACAAGAAAAGATGTTTCTGCACCGGTAAATCCTACAAGATACAAATCTATGATTGGAAGTCTACTTTATTTGACTCAGACTAGGCCTACCACTATGAATGTTGTTTGTATTGTTTCAAGATTTCAGAGTGATCCTAGAGAAAATCATGAGATGGTGGTGAAAAGGATTTTTAGATACTTGCAAGGTACATCATAATATGGCTTGTGGTACCCTAAGGATGATAACTTTACTTTATGTGCATATACAGATGTTGATGACCGGAAAAGTACTTCTAGTGGAGCTTTCTTTCTTGGAAAGAAGTTGGTTTCATGGATCAACAAAAAACAGTCATGTACTTCTTTATCTACTGCTAAAGCTGAGTATGTTGTTGTTGCTACTAACTGTACACAATTTTTATGGATGAAGCAAATGTTGAAGGATATAAAGGTGGATTGTGATGCACCGGTAGTTATTCACTATGATAACAATGTTGCTATTGAAATATCAAAGAATCTGGTATTTGATTCTAAAACAAAGCATATATCTATCAAGTATAACTTTTTGAAGGAGAAGGTGGAAGCAAATGAAGTTAGATTGGTTTATGTGAACACTAAAGAGAATATTACAAACATTTTCACTAAACCTTTGTCCAAGGAATCATTTGAGTACTTGAGAGACAGATTGGGAGTTTCTGCCCCTCTGGTAGAGACTTGATTGATGTGGTTTGGCATCAATCTGGCATACATTATTAGAGATACTATTCATTCTGACACTGATGTGGGGATGCTACTACTCAGGGGGATTACTCAGCTTTGCGATTCAGTGGTTTACGTCTTTGCTTTAATATTTTTGTCAGATTTTTGGCATTGATGTCAAAGGGGGAGTGATATTGATGTGAAAAAGAAAAAGAAAGTGAAAAAGGAAAAGAAAGAGAAATTCAGAGCTTTACATCGATAGTATTCATAGGGGAGAGATATTGATATTGATAGCTATATGTGGGAGATTGTTGGCTATCTTCTATTGGGGGAGACTTGTTTGGCATTTCTTGGTACTTAGACGTTTTTCACATCTAGTGTTGTCATCAATGCCAAAGGGGGAAATTGTTGTCCATTTGGTGGAATTGATTATGTGTTGCATTGATGTTTTGTCATTGATGCCAACACTAGCTGTTTGGATGCTTTACTGACACCCTTCTGGTCCTGGTAGGTTGAGTGGTTTTTGGTTAACTTGGATCCAACATGATCTGGTAGGATCCGGTATAGTCTAGTGATGGAATTGGCTTGTTCATGATACTTATACTTATATTTGGTCAGTTGGTTTTGGTCTGGAGATCGGATGCTATCCTGCTTGCTTAGAAGATTGGTTTCTGGTTCCAGTGAGGGTTTCTCCGGTAGAGATTTTGATAGAGATCTTTGATGAATTGCATAAGTGGTGTTGGTGGAGCTTTTGGTAGATTTTTAGGATGCTGATGGTGATCATGTTCGAGACTTGGCTGATGGAGATCATTGTTGTGGCGTGTGGACCTATACTTGGTCCCAGTTGATCTAGGTTATGGACTGACTTTAATGTAACATGTGGATAAGACCTATTAATGTATTTTCGGGATGTCTTATATATTGATATTATTTGTTTGGTCTAAGGCCAGCATGGTTTGTAATTATGTAACTAGTTTATTATCTAGCGGCTGACCTGATTGTTTATGGTCGAGGGTTTGTATAAATAGATGTAAGATCTCATTGTAGATCATCATGGTTATTGTTAGAGTTCATGGTCAATGAATGTAATATCATTCAAGAAGAGGAGTTGGTCGATCATTGGAGATTGAATTGGGTTTATGTAAGAGAATTTAGTCCTCTAGTATTGAGCTTAACCGAAACTATACTCAGGCATAGGAGATGTTATCTTTTGTAGTTCAACACTTCTTTGGATTGTAGTCTGGATTTTTATATAGTCAGTGAGGCTCTTTTTGTGATGAGAAGTTCTCTCTAGGATGTTGCCCTCCCTACAAGTGCAAGCCCCTCAATTGTAATTCACATACTTACTATAGAAGTATTATCTAACTGTGGGTAGGCTTCCCACCGTGGTTTTTCCCTTTACCGAGTTTTCCACGTACAAATCCTTGTGTCATGTGGATGGTTTTTATTCTGTGATTATTATTTATGCTTTATTGGTTTATCTATTAATGGTTCTGGTAATCTGTGGCAACTGATTCACCCCCCCCCCCCCCCCTCTCAGTTGTCTTCCGCTTATTTGAACTGTCTAACATATTGTGTTGTTTCCGAGTCCAAACTTGGTCACAATAAAACTGATTTATTAACAACTCAATCTGGACCTATTCCACATTGGATTCCCCGTGAATAGAAATAAATGAAACATGGAGAGATTATGAGATACCTTGGTATTCCATTCAGAAAATTGGATTTTCCCTCTCTAGTATGTGGAATTGTTATCTTAATAAAGTAAGAAATAAACATTTTACTTGGGGAAATAAGTTCCTTTCTTTGGTTGGTAAAATACATGTTGCTAATAAAATATTGCTTACATCACATGTTTATTATTTGTCATGTCGGATTCCTTCTAAGAAGGGGTATGATGGTTTAACTAAAATTATTTGTCAATTCCTTTGGGCTAAAAGGGATGGTACTAGGGGATTTGTGTCTACACCATGGAGCCATTGTATACTAGTTTAGAGTTGCAACACTATTTTGGTTGGTCTATGTGGACCATTTGTAGTTTATTTTGTTATTGGGCTCTATTCTTGCATTTTCTAACTACATTTTTTCTGTAATTTGCATTTATTCAATAAAAAAAAGAAATATTTTGAGAAGCATGAAGTTAGGGTGCTCAACTATTGGATCCTCTCCCATAACCTAGATGTATAGTTTTTTTGACAAGAATACACCATCATTATGTATTTGTAGATGCAATATTTTATCTTGATAAGTGTGTCTTTTTTGTTAAAAATATATGAGATAAGGGAGAGGGTACAATAGTCATCCACCCTAATTATCACATTTTAAGATTTTAAATGGCATAGGAGATTTCATCACACATGACTCAAGAGCTTAAAGTCTTCATTTTAGGTCTTCATCACTTACAATGAATATGGTATGACACAATATGTGTACGTAGGTCTAAAAATGGTAATTTGGAGGTGTTGCCTGATACCCACACAAACACCCCAATTTGACCTTTGATATTGCCACCAAAAAAATTGTAAGTGATTCAATTATTAATTGTAAGTAATATACACTTTATAAAATTAATTAATCATTTAGTACCCTATTAAATTATTTTTTAAACATTAAAAATTATGTTGTATTTGTGACATACAACCTCACAGAACCTAGTGAACACCTACATGCAAATAACTTGTCAATATACAAACAAGGTGCTCTCAAAGCCTGAAGCAAAAAAGTATATTTAGTAATCAATAATGTGATTACAAATCATCAATTCTTATAAAAGGGGATCAAAACCTAAAGTAAAAACCCTAAAAGTATCAATTAATAATTAATAATGAATTAATTATTAATATACCTAAATTTATCTTCCTAAGTTTAGCTTAAGTGAAAATAAAGTAAAAGGTGACTTATTAATTAAATCAATATGATTTAATTAATTAAGTAAATAACCTTATTACTCCAACACCCCCGCTTGAGATGAACTTAGGGAGAAGCTAAAAAACTAAGAACTAGATGCATGAAAGCAAAAAATGGGTCCCGACAACAAAGCTTGATGTGGTACCCAAGTACAATGAAATCACTACAAAGTGGAGAAAAGGAGAAAATCTTGTGGGAACAAAACTCCTCTCCAAGAAGAGAAACACAAGTGAAGGACTATGAAGCCTCCAAACAAGAATGTTCTAAAAGATAGCAACAAAAGATGAGCATGAAGAATCATTGAAGCATGAAGAAGTTGCAAACACTATCATAGAATGACTACTATGATGCTGAAATAAGAACCTCCTCTGAAACAAAATATGATCAGGATCAAGAAGACATGAATCTGCATGAGTGCCCTTAATGACACTACTCGAATTTGAATCAGATGACAAACATAGGCAAAACATCTGGAAATCGAAGATACAGATGACACAAGTACCAATAGTCCGAAGAACTGATCAAGTGGAAAATAGAAGGTCTCCTCCAAAAATAGGAATGCACGAGTGTCCATATGGTAAGTGCTCCATCTCACCAAAATGCATGGGTAACCAGCCATTGCATCTGTCTAGTACATAGGAACAAATACTAAATACATAGCTCACTCCAATGCGAAACCAAGGAAGCATTAGCACCAATAGTAGAACCCCCCCCCTCCCCCCCCAATAATGTTGATAAGGAAGAGTTATGACAGGTACACTGAATTTGAATGCCATAATGTAGTGCATGAAGAAGAACCAAGAACATTTGAATGTGTAAACATGAAAGTATAAGAAAATACAAAGGGTGTGCAAACCAAGGCACACACGCATGAGAAATGGATGAAGGCAAAACAAAGGAAAACATCAAACCCCCATGACACTTTATATCATAGTGCGAGTACAATAAAGCACACAAAATGATGTGCAAGATCCCATAATACATGTGCAATATAGAGGCACTTCATCTCAATGTGTTTACAAAATAATAAGTGCTTACAATGAAAGCTCAAAAAATCCAAAATAGACACAAGACTAGAAATACATGTAGAATAGCCAAAAAATGAGTCATCCCATGCAAATGAGAAGTCTCCATGAGCTCATATGTCCAAGTAATTCGCTAGAGTGTGAAAACACAAAAAACTACTAAAATGTAACTAGAGTAAAATTTGGAAAAAGTGCATGGATGGTTATGTAGAGCTTTGAAACACAGTCTCGATATTGCTGGAATCACGAAAAAATGGACAAAATGGTGAAAAGTTATGAGCTCAAGACTAAAAACAACACCTCTAACTTCAAATGGTTATAGAATGCACCTGCAATAAAAATGGGTGATGAGACCCACATCACTAGAAAGTTGACAAAACTAGCTTTCCAACAATATCTCATTTGCCAAAAAATGATATCCTACGCCCAAGTTATGTCCAAAAGAAAAAAAAACCCTATTTTAGGGCACAAAGAGGGTCAAAGCGACCATACACAACATTCCGTATGGTTGACGTCAGTGGAATAGTTAGAGAATATTCGCCATGCCAGCAAAAACATCCCTATGCCGGGAAAAAAATTGCAGCAATCGGAAAGAGAGGCAGTGGCTGGGGGGCTGGTAAAGGTCTGCAACTGGCTACAGGCCATATAGACTTGCAAGGGGGCGTACCCGCTTTTTCCCTTTTTAGTAAAAAATTTTGTAAATAAAGTTTGTTTTAATTGACTTTTTTCGAATGTAATTTTTTTTTTTTTCTAGAAAAAAAAAATCAAAAAGAAATTTTTTTAAAATACCAAGTTTATTCTCGAAGTGCATGCACAAGCGGTCATATGGTCGTTCAAGCAAAAAAAATTCCTGAGAGGTCAATTGCTCGAATTTTGACGATTTGACAGTTAATCTTAGGGCTTTTGACCATTGTGGATGTAATGGTGAGGTCCATTTGGTCTCAAAATTCCTCAAAATTGTAGGTACCCTCTAGATCTGGAAACGCACTGTAAAGTCTTCAAACCCTCATAGATCTAGCATTGTGAAGCCAAAATTGACAAACTATAGGTCATTCTTGACTAATTTGAGTATTCCAGACACAATGTAGAGGTCAAAAAGGACTGAAAATGCACAAAAAACTTCACTTTCAAGACAAGATCCCTCAAAAGATGAAGAGGAAGCGGTAGATTTGAAGCTCTGATACCATGTTGAAGTTGTGAAATACAACCTCATAGAACCCAGTGAATACCTACATGCAAATAACCTTGTTTGTGTTTCAGTGTCTCTTATACGTGACAAGTTATTTGCATGCTAGGTTCTGTGAAGTTGTATTTCACAAGTTTAACAAATTCATGGTGTCCTTTTTGTAATTTAAAACATTGTATTAGGATATATGTTGGCATGGATCACACTCCTATTATAACTAATTTTATTTCCTTCTAAATCTGAGTAGAGGATTATTTCCCACGCATTTGTCAACATTCATCACTTGAGGTCACTTGCAGTCTCCATTATCTAAGATACAGTTTGTGAAATCATTTTCTAGATAATGTCAAGCTATATAGGAGGTTTATGTTCAAATCTCATAGTAAGTGTATTTTTTTTGTTGAAAATTATATGAGATATGGGAGAGGGTCTAGTACTTGCCCATCCTAACTAGGCACATATTAAGTTCTTTTAAATGGTATATGAGATGTCGATGATATTTATTGGGTTTCTTCACACATGATTTAAGAGATTAAAGCTTTTGTTTCAACATTTAGGTTCTGGAAAATATGAGAGAACTCGGTGTGTACACATAGGTCAAAAAATGATAAATTAGAGGTTTCGCTCAAAACCCATGCATAATCAGTTCAACATAATCATAAAAGGCACAATATGTCATCATGCATCTCAATGAAATTGCATATTGCAAATCATCATAACACAATCCAACACATGATGGGTCCAAAATAATCATTGAACATATATCAAACAAGGTATAAGATAGGCACTCATAGTCATATACTGTAAAAATGAAGCATTTAGTTAATATCAAAGCACCATAGAAAGATTTACATTCAACTTGCAAAATGACACTACCATAGTCACATAACCAAATTCACATCAAGAACTAAGAATGTAGAAGAGATAAGAATGCGTTTAAGTTGTCCGAAGATGCAGATATGGTCTGTAGACTCAAGAAGACACTTTATGGACTCAGACAAGCTCCTAGAGCTCAGTATGCACTTGAAGTTGGATACGTATTTTTTGTAGTAGAACTTTGAGAAAGGTACAACGAATAGTAATCTTTACTTTAAGGTTGATGGTAATATATTATTGATAGTGGTGGTATATGTTTATGATATCATTTTTGGAGGAGATGTTGATGTTTGCAAAAGGTTTGCAAAAAGAATTTTGAGATGCCAATGATTGGTGAGTTGTCATTTTTCCTTCATCTTGAGGTAACATAGTCAGTAGATGTTATATTCATTTCTCAGGCCAATTATCTCAAGGAAATAGTGAAAAAGTTTGGAATGGAGAATCGTAAACTAGTTGCGACCCCATGGCTACTGTTTGTAAGTTAAGCAAGGATGAATAATCTACGGAAGTTGATCAGAAACAATATAGGTCTATGATTAGAGGGTTGTTATACTTGACTTTTTCCATGTTGTTTGTTTGATTTTTAGATATCAAGCTAATCCAAAGCAATCTCATGACCAAGCAGTGAAAAGGATATTTAGATATTTGAAAGGGACTCTGAATTTTGGTTTGTGGTATAAAAATAATGTTGATTTCTCTTTGAAATCATACACGGATGCTGATTAGGTCATATGTGTTGATGCTATTAGAAGTACAAGTGGTGGTGCATTTTTCTTAGGAGACAGATTGGTCTCTTAGTTAAGCAAGAAGTAGGATTCAGTGTCATTATGCACAACAAAAGAAAAAAATATTGTAACAACATCTTGCTACATTCAATTCATGTTGATGAAGCAAAACCTTAGAGATATTAAGGTGATGTAAGATGAGGAAATTCCTATTATATGTGATATTTCAAAGAAACTAGTGATGCATTCAAGGACTAAGCACATTTCTATCTAGTATCATTTCTTAAGAGAGAAGGTTACAAAGACGGATGTCAAATTGGAATATGTGCCTACAAAGGATCATATTGTAGATATTTTTATCAAGGCAATACGAAGGATACTTTTGAGTACCTTCGACAAAAGTTAGGGGTTATTGGGCCCCTCCTTCATCAAACTACATGCATAGAAGTGGTGCATCTTTCTAGGGGGATATTTAAAGTTTATAATTTGACTTTGGATTGATGTAATGGCTACTCTCAAGGGGAGCAATGAAGATTGTAGTTTCTTTGTTAAAAGAAAACAGTTGCAGAAGAAAGTTATCCCTTACTGAGGTAGCGTTCCAAATATCAAAATTATACTTATAAGGTGGAGAGAGTTATAGAGGTCAATACAAAAAGTTATTGTTTGTACTATTATGTCCTTTCTCCTTGATGTGAAAGGGGAGAGAGTTTAGTGAGAAGATTTTATTGGTGTTTGATGGTATAAGTATTGTCATCAATGACAAAGGTGGAGATTGTTGAAAATTTGAGGTATCTTGTCATTGATGTCAAACTCGTTTGGTGTTGGTGTTGATGTCACTATCTGTGATGTTTGTAATTGTGTGTTCTATTGGCTGAAGTGAAGTGGAAGTCATGGTTTTTTAGTTGTGTGGATATAGTATATGGTCCAAAAATGAGTGTTCAAATACATTGCTATGTTGTCTTGTGGTGACGTTGAGTAAGTATCAAGGTGTTTCCAGAAGTCTACACCAGTGGAAGTTTCAATGTGTAGGAAAGAGTATTTAAAGTCCATATGGAATAATTCTCTACGTATCTTTGATTTCTAAAGATTATGGCTTGCGATTCTCGATATAATGTCTATGTTTTGTAGATATTGCACTATCAATTTTTTAGGTCCTCAGTTGTTCAGATGATGAAGTTGGTTATTGTTGTTATTTGCTGATAGTAAGAGTATTTGTCAAGACTGGTACAAAGAATACTCTACATTTCTCTACGATTTTGATTGGAGTGTTGCAGTTTGGAGGATAATTTCATATGGTTCATGCAGTGTTCTAGTTCAGTTTCCTAGTGTGGTTTGATCAACAAGTGAAGTTATGCTGCTCTATGTTCACCACTACCAGTTGTGTTGGTCTCTGGCTGACTCAGTTAATTTGTCATATTTGGATCATGCTCTTTTGGTCTAGATATGTATTGGAGATTGAGTTAGAATGTTGGTATAGATCTTATTGTGATGTTTGTAGATCTACATTGAGTGATATTTTTTGGGCTAACTGTTTAATGTGCTTCTTTGATTTTCTATATGTTATATTTGATGTTGACTTTGGAGGATGTGTTAGTGTGTGGAGTTTGTTTGATTCAACTTAGAAAGATGTGTGACGATGTGTTTGGGTTCCC
Organism: Cryptomeria japonica; assembly: GCF_030272615.1. Taxonomy (NCBI): domain Eukaryota; kingdom Viridiplantae; phylum Streptophyta; class Pinopsida; order Cupressales; family Cupressaceae; genus Cryptomeria; species Cryptomeria japonica. The sequence continues at coordinate 222,284,786 of NC_081415.1, read as the reverse complement.
ATTATCTCCTAGAGTGAACCACATTGTGTGTTATTTGTCTAGTTGGTCGAATTTATGTAATGCATGTATATTTTATCTACTCAACCTACTTGAGAGTTTCAATGAATGACCTAGTATAAATAGAAGTGTGGATGTATGAATTGAAGTGTGGATTGTCGTGAATTGGATGTGAATTATGCACATGCATATGTGGTATAGAAGAAGTATGAATTTTAGTTTGTAATGAGCTTTGGTGATCATCTCTTCGGTATGATAGTGTTTTGAGATAGTGTTTTGTGACAGTGGGATGTGTTTGCCATGATATTGTTTGCTTGAAATAGTGGTTCAAGGACAGCTTCATGATCAAGAGATCTTATTCATTTCAATCCTTCATTTCCCTATACCAGTCAATAGACAGTGAGTCCTTCTAGTAGCTTGTGTAGTCTATGTATCTTGCCCTAGAGTTGTGCACTTTAGTAATGAAAGTCCTTTGTATCTTACCTTGAGATTGTGTGGCTCAATAATGCAATTCCCTTGTATATTTCCCAAAGGTTGTGTGGCTTAGTCTCACAAGTCCATATCAGGTGCAATGAGCTCCTTGGCCCTTGGCCTAAAAAATTGTTATCAATTATTCATATTGTGATTGTAATTCTCCCTATGATTTTTCCCTTCTTAGGTTTTACACATAAATTTTGTGTTGTTCTATGCATTGTGTCTTTTTCTCTCATGTTTAATTATTGCAAAGATAAGTTAATTTTGGTTTGAAGTTTAAAGGATAAAAAGTAAATTGATTTAAGGTCTGAACTGATTCACCCTCCCTCTCTATCCCGTTGTGTGTTCAATAAGTGGAATGCATATAGTTAACTCTTATATAACAATTATGAAGTTTAAATTGATGCCAATGAGAACTTAGTCACATAAGTATAGAAAGAAAGGTATCCTTCTTACATGCTAACAATTTAAAATTTTGTGTAGACCTATGACTCTCTATGGGTTGATTTCATGACTTTGAAATAATTTTGTATGATTTAGATCTAATTTAGGCATAGTCTTGATCTATTGTATTGCAAACATCTATTATCCAATTTGTGTGATATTTACTCCTCACTGATTGTTAAGAGCTAATTTTATTTAGAAATACCTTATTGAGATGGCTTAATCTCTAGTAGCCAGAAACATATAGCCATGTCCCACTTGTGAGACATTTCACAAAAGTGATCCATTGGAGGAAAAAATGATGAATATCTTTGAATGAAGAACCTTCATCAAAGTTATAGGAAGTTTGAAAAAGGGGTTCAAATGAAGGTAGCTTGAAATGGAGGTTAAGGGGCTTTAAATGGAGGTAATTTTTAGTGTTTAAATAAAAAATCTACATAGAACTAGGTATTCAACTACATGTACCTTTGAATGAAGGACCTCGTCCAATGACCCTTCATTATAAAGCCCTTTTTTGAACCCCCTCATTTGGTCAGCCATTTTTTCACAAAAAAAATATCAAATTGGGTAATTTTTGGGAATTTATAGAAGTCACCATGACCCACAATTTTTCTTAATTGTATCTTCCATAGTAATGTTTTGAAATATATAAAAAATAATCACACAAACGTGTGTAAACTTCACTTGCATCAATTAGTCGATAAGTGCATAGGCCAATAATTTGAACTTAAAAAATGAATGCACCTCAATCATGTGGGACCACTCCCATGCATAATAGAAATTCCCTAGAATAAATAAATCTAACTATTAAGATAAGGATTGAGCATGTAGGATTTAAAGCTAAGAAAATATGTGAATAAATGTAGAATGGGAAGAGATGAAGTCAAATGAATGAAAATGCATGGAAGTGAGTAAAAAAGTGTGGCTAGTGATTCTAGGAAGGAGACAAACTTAGCACAAAATGTGCAATATGTAATTATGTAATTATATTAAGACATCTTCTCAAATGGACTCAAAAATATTGGGAATCAACATAAGTGTGAAAATTTTCCATTAAAAAAATTCAATGATTTGGAAAAAAATAAATTCACTTATTTATGTATCTTTAAAATTTCTTAAATGTTGGTTATTCCAAATAATATTTTTGTAAAGGAATGTAAGTTTTCCCTAAAGATTAATTTTTAGGCTAATCTAATAAAATGCATACAAGTATGCATTATTAACCTAGATTGGCCATGAATATGATTATGGGAGATTAAAATTCTAATATTAAATTTAAAGCAAGTAACTCCCAATTTCCCTACCATATTCAATTTTTTGGGCCTTTAAATTTCAATTTTTTTAAATAGAGAAAAAAACTAATAACAATTAAGAGGATTAGTTTGTACTTTTTTAATTACATCATTACAACCTAAAATAACTACAATTGTATGAGCATGATTGTGGAAAATTATTATTCTAATATGATTGTGGAAAATCAATATTCTAATATTAATTATTTTTTTGTTTAACAATAATAACCTTACAATATAAAATAACTACAATTGTAGTAGCTTTAATCATAACAAATACCCATCTATAGTCCTTTACAAAGACCAAAGAAGTTAAAGACTTATTGTAGAACTAAATTGCATTTTCATTCAAAAATATTTCATACAATGTTAACAAGCATAAACCGAGTTAGAACAATGCCAAGATAAAATTATAGATACAAATTTTATTACTATATATAGGTTTCCCCAAGTTTTATTACTATATATAGGTTTCCTCAATTTCTATATATAGGTTTACCCAATTTAAACCAAATAGCCTTTAAACCCTCAACTTAAGAGACATGAGGATTAAATTATTACAATGCTATGTAGAGATTTTATTTTATATACGTCTCATTTTCTATTGCAACTATGCTATTATTATGGTCCATTGATATCAATTTAACATTAAACATGGTCATCTATAAGAGAGTTTAGAGTGTCATTGAGGAAGTTATACACATTCAACTTGAAGTTAAAGAACAATTAGAAAGGATTTCAATATGGTATTGACATGTGTACAAGGTATTAATTCAAAGATCTAAAAAATGACTTAGTAGTAAAATTTCATGTTGAAGTCTCATAAGAGATAATTTAGTAGTACTTTATCATGATTGAACATTTAAAGGTAGGAAAGAACCAAAAAATGTATGAGAACACCATCTCATATTTGTTACACAATATTTATACTAAGAAGCTAAATAATACCATATTTAAAAATCAAAATGAGATCAAGCAACAAAATAGTAAAAACATCTCTTGACTATATTCTAAAGATCTTTAATTAATCACTTTAGATAGCTTGCAACATCTCAAAAAACTAAACAAAAATTAATAATTTAAAATAAACTACATCTTCACATCTAAAACACCAGATAAAACTTACGTATCTGTCCATACATTACTGTTTGTGTTTCAATGAATATTTTCGAAATTATCCATTTGTATGAACCACAACCGTTCATTTTAAAAAGCAAAGGGAAAAAAAGAATAGCCGTTAGGTACCCTGCTCCTAACCCAACGGCACTCAAATTATACTTAAATTTGATTTCTCCTTCTCATTTTGTCATTTTCTTTCTCTGTTTGTGCTCTGTTTTTTCATCATTTTAATTTTAGTTTTTTCTGCATCGTTATGTGATCTTTTTTCTTTTAGTTTATGTTGGGTGAGAATACAGATTATCTTTACAAGGGACTGCATAATCGGGAATTCCAAGCGTTGATAAGACTCTTCTTACAACATTCAAAGCTCTGGTATGTGTTCAACTTCGCTTTGGATTGTTCTGAAATGCTTGCTTGCAGGATTAATTTGGAACATGTAGAGAAAAATTGCTTTTATTTTCTAATAGGTTTCCATACCCTGTCAATTCTTCTTGCTTAAGAATCTCCATGGAATTCTTAGTAAACCCAATTTGTGGATGCCCATCCATGATTACAGAGCATGCCCATCCGGAATTATTGAACGAGGCCTTATTGTTCCTCTGAATTTCTTTGTCCTTCTTCCTCTGACTTTCTTTCCCATTCTTCCACCTATTTTCTAGGTTTCTCAGCATTAATGTCGCTCTCTATCTCTATGTCTGTTGAATTATTCAGGTTTTATATTGCCAGGGACTATGCTTCCTTTTTATCTGTCTGTGAAGAACTTTGGAAGGCATTTGCTTTTGTGCTTTCTGAATTTTTCTCTAATTCTGCCTCTTCAGATTTCGCCAATATTTCTATGTTATTGGTTTGTACGCTCGCAAATTCTGCCTCAAATTTTACTTTCTCTAGAGTTTGTAGCGGATTCTAGATTGCCTGTGATGTTTATTTCATCGTCCATGTAATTCACAGTGTTTTTCATGTCTAGGTTCATGGAATTCACCAGGGTTCAGCTTGCTCCTGTGATTTGATATTTATGGCATTCTGTCCTTTGGTGCCTTCATAATCCCTCAGGTTTCAGACTGATGTCTGTTGAAATATTTAGTGTTTCAGCTTCATGGTCTTCAAATTTTTGCATTCCGATTTATGTTTTGTTATCCACTGAATCTATTTGCGTTTCACCTTCATTGCTTTTAATTTCCTGTATTTCAATTTTTGTAGGACGTGCTGTATTTTTGTTTTGTATACTTAATTTTGTTGCCATGGATATGGTCTGGTCCTTGGCATTCCTGTTGCAAGAAAGTAGACCAAAACCATCAGAAACACTCCAACCACTGTAAGAAACACAAAAAATGCCTCGCACATGTCGTCTCATTAGGCAGTCTCAGAAACGCAGAACTGATAGCAGAAAATTTCCGTGAAAGGATTTTATGAATTTGTGCTGCATGTCCTGTAAATGCAGAGAACCCCACAAACATATATTCATTCAAATAGTTGGAAATATCAAGTCCAGCTGAATAAAGTGGCTTGTTGGGCATTGGGGATCCATCATCTCTAGCAAGGCTTAGCTCAATCCTTTGATTAATTCCGTCATATTCAATCCAAGCTCTGACATTGAATCCATCTCTGAAGAAAATTACTGCAACACCATCATCTATAGTCACATTTAACACTATGCTTCCCAAATTTATGCCAATATGATTGTCATTGGGATCACCGAATTCTTCATTTTTTAAGGTGTCGAATTCTACTTCAAGAACCTTTGATGGAGGAGCATCTTGCCAGAATCTGCCAAAATGGGGAGCTTTTAAAATAACACAATCTGCACATCCATCAATGCAGGGCAGAGTGGGAATTTTCGGCAGATATGATATTTAAATTTCACTGTCAAAATGTGGGAGTATAGACCTGGCATGTAACTGTTGATAGAATGACTCAATGGAATATGGAAATACTCAATAAGTATTTGTAAAGGATGCTTTGGACACTTGGCAGGTATAATACCAAATTCCACAACCGTTACCAACACTCTTCCTAAAGTAAGGCATTGATACGGCAGGGGCAGCTTAAGGGACAAAATTTTAATGCACCATGAGGAGAGATAGATCATGGGGAGAATCGTGGGGAAAGGCCGTGGGAAAGGCTGTGCAGAGAAACAAATAAAAACAGAGGCATTGACACATAATGGGGGATTGCGCAAATGATGGGGTGGAGAGAGGTAGTAATAAGGAGTATTGACCGATAAGGATTTGGGGGTATTATGGATGGGGTGCCAATCCAGCATCTAGAAAGAAAGCTGTAGAAATATATGTGTAGCTGTATGGTGTGAGGAAAAGTTGCAGGTTATAATTTGTGGGAGAAAGCAGAGGCCCATGCAAATAGCATTATTTTTGAATGGTTAATATGATGTATCGACTTAGAATTTTGTTTGAATAAAATTGTTTCGTGTGAATTTAAGTTTTGTATAAGAATAGAGAGTCTCTGTTCTGTCCATGTATGTTGAGTTCTTTGAGTTCTTAGTTTGTGCTGAGGTTGGTTTCTTGTTGCATCAACCTTATATTTCTCATCGCAGGCATCGTTGAGCATCCCCAGCCAGCCTCCAGGTCTTCCCACGGTGCTTTCATCAGGTACGATTACGAAAGCTAAGCCACTAGAAGATCCAGAGTTGGAATCTATTTGGAAGGAGAATGTTGTGTGAAATGAAATGAAGCAGAAGTGTCTGTGTCAGGATCCAACATCCTGATGGGAGAGTAATACAGAGCTTTTCCAGCCTGAAAGGAAAGATTATGATTAAGATCATTGGTACTGGGTATCCGATGATGCCTTCACTTTCTTGCAGCCCTGCACAGCCCAGAAACCTTATTTCATGATTTATTCATTGTGGGCTCTGAACTCTAAAATCTGGGAAAATCGGTTGCTTTTAGACATTGCTTGCAGAACCCAATTTGCTACAGGACACTAATTCTGAGTATTGGACACCTCTGACAGTGCAAGGTAAATGGGCTATAATATTTTGCATATGAAAGTAGGATTTTATTTGTGAATTATTCTTGCAGGATCAAAATGCATCTTTGACTGAATTTATTAATTTATTAATTTTTTTTATTAACATATATATAGATTGGTTCCCTTTCCAACAGCTGGATAGTAGTTATCTGGAACAGAATCCAAGATCTAAAATTCCTGCCAAGCAATGAGAATATATTAGACTGTATCCATCTGTTTCATTCTGAATAGAACTAAGAAAACACATTTCAGCTTTGAATGCTCAATTCAGTTTCAGCAATGCACATTTTCTTCTGCCGATCCATTGTGTTGGTATATCTGGGTCTGTTTTCCATTTGTTCTTTTTGAATTTACTTTATTTCTTCATTAGTGAACTATGATTGTCTACATGTGCATGGTTTTAAATTATTTCCCTTGCCTAGGTAGGAAAATATGTGTGGCTGACATATCAGGGAAGCATATGACTTATCAATTCAAATTGGATCAACTTTGAGGAGCTGTGATGTTAGTTCGGTGAGTATTATTTGAAGTTTTTATTTTGTTAATTTGATTAAAATTATTTGGTTTTAGATGATGTTTTTTATTATATGGTGATAAAAACATGTATTTGTAGTAAATTATGTAATCTTTTTGTATCAATATTTTCAATCACATTCCATCATTAGGATGAGGAAGAAAAGTAAATTAGATTGTATTTAGGGAGACTAATCTACAATCCAATCTAGTTTCATCTTTATCTTGATGGTAGATCTTTTGATATAATCTAAAATATTGACACAAATAAATTACACAATTTATTAAAAAAACGTAATCTTATTATTTGATTTGTTATAAAAAATGAACTTAATTTATTATAATAGTTTCAAAGAATTAAAAATATTTCATAAATACAAGGCTTCATTCCAAAATCCACTTGAGATGTTAATCTTGTTCCTATCCCCTCTCATTAAATTAACAATGACAACAACAAATTGTCATAGGTTGCCAGTTTCTAAACTTTCCAAGAAGCTAACAACTTAATGACATGTTTGTATATCATAAAAGGAAATGCTTTGCAATGTAACCATTTATTTTGCAGATATTAATTAATAAAAGTGGTCCTTAAAAAAGTAATTTCAATATAACATACTTAACAAGTCAGAATTGATAAACCTGTCTTGGCATTCATTGTTGGTTCTGAAATCCAAAGGGTTGCATATGAATTCCCACCAATCATTTGAGTGTAATTATTTGTGTTTGTTGGTACCAAACTATAATCACAATTATTTAGATATTTTTTAATTTCATAATTATCTCCATTGGAGCTATGGTAGTGGGGATAATTCCACTTCAGATGTCCCTATTGGGAATTGAACTATTGGTTGCATATGAATTCCCACCAATCATTTGAGTGTAATTATTTGTGTTTGTTGGTACCAAACTATAATCACAATTATTTAGATATTTTTTAATTTCATAATTATCCCCATTGGAGCTATGGTAGTGGGGATAATTCCACTTCAGATGTCCCTATTGGGAATTGAACTATTGGTTGCATATGAATTCCCACCAATCATTTGAGTGTAATTATTTGTGTTTGTTGGTACCAAACTATAATCACAATTATTTAGATATTTTTTAATTTCATAATTATCCCCATTGGAGCTATGGTAGTGGGGATAATTCCACTTCAGATGTCCCTATTGGGAATTGAACTATTGGTTGCATATGAATTCCCACCAATCATTTGAGTGTAATTATTTGTGTTTGTTGGTACCAAACTATAATCACAATTATTTAGATATTTTTTAATTTCATAATTATCCCCATTGGAGCTATGGTAGTGGGGATAATTCCACTTCAGATGTCCCTATTGGGAATTGAACTATTGGTTGCATATGAATTCCCACCAATCATTTGAGTGTAATTATTTGTGTTTGTTGGTACCAAACTATAATCACAATTATTTAGATATTTTTTAATTTCATAATTATCCCCATTGGAGCTATGGTAGTGGGGATAATTCCACTTCAGATGTCCCTATTGGGAATTGAACTATTGGGAATTGAACTTGGGTCTCCACAATGAGAACCCAGTGTTTTAACCACCCCTTGAACAATTTAAAAAATTTATTAATATTTTATTTCTTTTAGAAATTCAAATTACAAATTGTTTTATTTAGGTTTTTTATAATTAAAAATGAGTTATTATGTATTAATTTTATTTTTGAATTTTTTTTGAGATATATGCTTATTTATCTCATAAGTTTTATGATTATTCCCTAACATTATGATTGATTCTTCCTCTATTCTAAATATATTATATTTGTAATCTACTTTAACTATAGAAATTCAAGTTACACATTATTTTATTTAGGTTTTTGTTATAATTAAAAATGAGTTATTCATGAATAGATTTTATTCCTGATTTATTTTTTAGATATATGCTTATTTATCTCATAAGCTTTAGAGTCTATTAAAAGAATATAAATGGCAAGTGAAACAAATATTTTTGGATGGTAATTGTATGCATTGTCTCACGATTTTGATATTTAAAGGTTTATTAATATTAGGTGTGAAATGTGAAATGTGCAGTGTTCATTTGGATAGGAAGAAATAATACAAAAACAAATACCAAGGAGTGCTAATTTAAAAGATGTCCAAAAACTCCTACATCCTTAAAGAGGTATTTATTGTTCTTTTTATGTTTTTTTTTTTTTTTAAAATTTAATTTAATTAAATCATTTTGCTAATTAAATATTTATTCCTAATTAAACAATTGTAAATATATCTTTTATAGGTATGATCCCTGAAATTTTAGAACAATATCTACTTTCACAAACATTTAATAGAAATATTTCAAGTTTTATTTTTATGATTTTTGAATATTTTTTAAATTATCTAATTATTTAATTTATGATGCATTTGTAATGGTTGAATAACATTAATTTGTATGCATCATCAATCATGATTAATGACATTTATGTTCTAGTGTGCTAAATTGTATGTTTAGTGTGCTTAATTGTATGTTTAGTGTGCTTAATCATGAATAATGACTAATTGCATTTATGTTCTAATGTTCTAAATTGTATGGGTTTCATTTTTAGTCTGGATGTTGTGTATATCATTGAGTTGTATGGGTTTTGTTTAAAGGTTATATCTAATTCCTACCATGTGTTCTTATTGCACTTGTTTATTCATCATGGTTGCATGAAATTTACTCTTCTACATGATGATTGTATAGCTTTTGTATGAAGGTTTTAATGATGCATCTAATTTATTTGTATGGGTTTGTTTGAATGTTTTAATAGCACATGTCATTGAGTTAAATGGGTTTTGTTTGATGGTTGCGTCAAACTTTTATGGCTTGTTTAATGTGCTTTTTAAAGGTTGTATCTAATTTCTACCATGTTTTCTTAACGCACTTGTTTATTCATCATGGTTGCATGATATTTACTCTTCTATATGATTATTGTATAGCTTTTTGTATAAAGGTTTTAATGTTGCATCTAATTTATTTGTATGGATTTGTTTGAATGTTTTAAAGCACATGCCATTGAGTTGAATGGGTTTTGTTTGAAGGTTGTATCAAACTTTTATGGTGTGCTTAGTGTGTTTGTCCATGCATCATGGTTGACAAGATTGACTCTTGTGCATGATTCTTTTATAAATTTCTATGATGGGCATTATAATATATGTGTCATTAGGTTAATTATATATGTTTATTTGAAGGTTCTAATGATATATGATTTTTGCTTTAAAAATAAAATTAAACTCTTATGGACTATCTAGTGTTCTTATTCATACATCATGGTCAAGTGAGGGTAACTCTTGTGCATGACAATTGTATGAATCTCGTCATTAACTTTAATACACAATAAAGTTATGCATCTATAATGTGTAGATGTAGATTCACAATGATGAGTATGCTTATTCATTCATTGACAATTGTGACATTCACTCTTGTGCATTATGATTACATGGCTTTTGTGTGAAGAGTATAATAAAACATCATTAAGTTGTATATATTTCTTTTTAAAAGTTTATAGTGGTATATATGTGATTGAGTTGAGTAGATTTTGTTTGAAACTTGCATGAAACTCATATGAATAGAGCTTATATGGGATGAAATTATATATCTATAAGAGGTAGGAAATTTGGATCCTTCACCACATATTCTAAAATCTAAAAGGTGGTTTTGCCAAACTGGAAGCTCCTTGAAAATTTAACGAGAGTGGATAGTGGTCTGACCCTGAGCACAGTAAAAATTTGCACTCCAGAGAGAAAAGAAAGGAGGAGAAGTCCCCCATCCAAAAGAATCTATCAATTTTTTCTACAATATTGTTGAAGCCTTGTAATGTCCCCTTTTGAGAATTTCCTTAATTTAATCTTGGAACAACAATTTCAACTTAAAGTGAAAACTGTAATACAAAATTTACCCAACCTGAAGACATTTCATTATGATATTTAACTTATAATGCTAAGAATAGTTTCTGGAAGAAAGAACCTATCTTTATAAATTTCCCAATTTATATACTTGAGAGTAGTTCATCTGTATCATAAACTTCAGCTCTATTAAAAGAGATCCAAATCAAGGATCAAGATGTTACTGCCTATAACTTAATAACAATTTTGATCTAATCTGCTGCTCTTACTGAGTGCTTTCCTGTGAAATAAGAACATATATCTAAGATCTCCCTGTTGTAATGATGTGACTTATGTAATGAATCTTTCCCAGTGATAATGTCGATATCAAATGTTGTATCTGTTGTGAAGAAACCTTGGTTTCATGCACCCGTTATTGGGCCTATGACCCGGTCTCCTTGAGTTCTTCTAAACTGGAATAAGGAACCATATATAAACACCATCCCTCCTGGAAATTGACTAATTTGATTGGTTTTATATATTCCCAAAACCGAAATGTTAGCATCCTTTGGTAACAATGAGATACTACCCTCCATTATCACACTTCTCCATGATTATTAATTACATTAATAACAAATGCTGATTGTTGTATGTCGATCGGACCTTTTCATTATAATGCTAATTGCTTAAGCCTTCTTACTAAATCAATATCTTTAATTGATATTAGTAATTCTCTTCTTATTGAGTTGTAATTGACTTTGAGTAATGTTGATAGCAATCTCCTTAATTAATATTTTAATCAATCATCAGATAGTCACTAACTCTGACAGATATTTGTGGTTGCATCTGGAACTTATTACATATAATTCCTTCCATTGTTAAGACAATCCAGATTGGAGTAATCCAAGGTGTTGTTCGTTTATGGAGACCACGTAGTCTACGTATCCATCAATATGTGCTCCTCATTAGCCATTTTTATATTGAATTCGTTGTGTCTTCTTATAGCACATGATAATCGCTGATTATATTTGACCAAACCCCTGCCTTGGCAAATAGTTATTGTGCCATCTCAATATCTAGTCATTGTCCATATTGTAAGAGATGTCGATAACTTCATGGTCCAACGATGATTTCCACGATAGTCCATCTATAATTCTTTCTCAACTTGGTGAATTGTTATACCAACGGTACTCTGGATATAATACTTGTGATAGACTTGTTGAATGTAGCCTCCAGGTGGATTACCTTTGCTGAGGTAGTCTCTATTAAGTTGTAATATTGATAAGGATCTTGAATTCTCAATGATTTAAGTTATTCCTTAATCACTATTGTGGAAGACTTGGTATTACTTGTTACCTTCTCATATTTCTTATTTTCTAATCTTAGCCACGTCACTTTAGATAATTCATCATTTATGCGAACATTGATGTATTGAGGAAATTGTTTGCTCTTTGCTTGATAGATTTGATTTTCCATGGGATAGGGCATCGACTATATGGGATGAAATTATATGTCTGTGAGACTTAGCCTCTTCCTTATATGTTCCTCTTTAACATGAGTCACTGCTTTGTGAGACTTAGCCTCTTCCTTATATGTTCCTCTTTAACATGAGTCATTGCTTAATAGAGTAATTGCAATGCTCCTGACACTAATTCAGTTGCTTATAAGTGTCCTCCCTTGGTATATGTGGTTTGTCTTCATATTAATAGAGCTCACAAGTATTATTGTTGTGTGTAAGATGGTTTATTAGCAAGGTTACCATCATGACAATAAAGCTTGGATGCTTGCAAGTTCTTATGCCTTTGTAATTTTGGTCTTATTGATAAGGATCATATACCCAGATTGATCACTCCCTTATTCACATCATTTATAGAAATAATACAAGGAGCTTTCTTAATTTTTTTGGTCCTAGAGATTTAGCATTTGAGTTGGGGACATCACAAACCTAGTCTCCTGTTATTCCAAGTATAGATATTGTCCACCAATTCCACCTCAAGGAATCCATTTCTTTCAATCCAATCATTGAATTCTTGTTGGGATCTTCCAAGTCTAATTAGATCCCCTCTTTTGTCTTTCAAACATCTAATGGCATTAAAATCTCCTCCAATAAACAAGTTTTCATACTGATATTGAGATATAGCTCCATCCAAGTCTAACCAAAAGGTGTACTTTGAGGCCATAGATATGGGACCATAGACATTAATCAACAAGAAGGAAAAATTTGATGAGAGAATCTTTACTGCTACTAACAACCAATTTTTATCTGAGGCTACCCTCTCAATCTTCACCATGGAAGGTTTCCAAATAATAAGTAGGCCCTTAGAAGCACTATTTGCTTGAACTGCTACATGTTTGCAACCGTTATATTGATTCCTAAGACATTCTCCAACAGATTCTTCCTATTGAAGGTTAAGTTTTGTTTCTTGGAGCATTATGATCTTTGCATTGACCAAAACGATTCTTCTTTTGATCAAACATCTCTTGCTAGGGGTGTTGAGGCCCCTAATATTCCAAGTTAGGATTTTCATTTATGTTCAGGAAGGGATCATCCCTTCCTTACTTTCAATATATCAGTTATCTTGATTTGACCTTGATCTTCTCCCTCTATTGATTGGTGCTCACTCAAAAAAATTCTTCCTCTCTTAGGTGAGACAATACCAAATTAAGGCTTGGTTTTGCAGTCAAAAAGTTGTCTGATGCCCAACTTCCTCTTTTCTTTCACTTGTGAGTAAAGGACAACAAGAGGAGTTTCCATAACTTGTTCAGAGTCGTCATCCTCTTCCATAAATTTTTTTAGAAGACTATGAGTATTGGAATCTAACCTGATGTCTGGGAACCAAATAAGAAATTTGGGGATTCAACGAAAGGATTTGGATTCTCTGAAGAAAGACTAATATTCCTTGTCTTCATAAATTCATTTCTGGGAGGGGAAGAAAATGGCAATGGTGGGTTGAAGCAGGGGGAATCTGTAGAATTATCTAACTCCACTATTCTGATTTGAGGATATTGAAGCTCTAAGGAATTTGGTTTATCTAAAGCCTGATGTGGGGCTTGTTGGTTATCATTATTTGGGATATCCATCTTCTAAAGTAAAGCTCCATCTCTTTTTGATGCAATCAAATCTTGCATCATATCTTCTTTTAGGCTTTTTGTCTCAGAAAGGAGTTCTGAGAGGGATTGTTCCTTTGATTTTTTAAGGTCCCTTTGAATATGATTAGTGTCATCCTTGACATTCTTGGATCATTTCCTTTTCCTAGAAACCTTCTTAGATTTGGTTATAAAGGATTTGCAAGCTCCTTGAATAGGGATGGTCCTCTTCTTTAAGGCTTTCTTCCTTTGGATCCACCATCTGAGGACCCAATACCAGAGGGACGACAAGGGCTAAGAATAGGTGAATTTTTTGTGATCTCTCTATGAGTAGGATTTTGAATATCTAATGAGGGGGAGACCAAAATTTCTTTCCCATTCTATGGTAAGTCCTTGTTGTTTTCTTTAATTTCAAGGCCTTCTCCTAGAATTTGCAATCAGGTCTCAATTGTTTGGATAGCAGGCCAATTCAACCTTTCAGAGAATAACCAGAGATAATCTAATCTCTAAGAAGGTATTTGCTTGGGTTTTTGTTTGTTAGCCTCTTGACTTTTTGCTTCCACCTGCCTACTTCTAAGACCATTTCCAGTTCTCCATAGAAACCTAAACCTAAATCTATTTCTATAAATATTGGCCACATCCCTTGTTTCCCATTTAGAATATCCTCTTCTATTCCCAACAGAGAACCCAAAGCATCTACAATCTTCAAGAGGGCATCAACACACCAGAACTCTGTAGGGAGTCCCACCAAACTTAACCAGACCAAGGATCTCCTAATTCTATAGGTTTGAGAGTCAAATCCAAGCTCTAGTATATCAAATGGAAGGAGGAACCAAGGTAGAAAATTGGGCTTCCATGGAGAATGCAATGCTTCAGGGTAGAATCTATACATTCAATGAAGAAAAAAACATTCTGCAAGGATCGAACAGATACCATACTTGGAAAGGATTGAAGCCACTAGTCCATGATATCTTGGTTGCTAGCACCAATGCTGCACCATTTTTGCAAACAAAGATTTGTCTTGAAGGTAGCTGATAGCAGGGTTAATGGCATCTGAAGGCAAGATGAAGAGTTTGCTACCAAGCCCTTTCTTTCTCCATTCTTTGGTTGTTGACTTTGTTTGTACTCCATACAAAAGATTGAAGGCTCACTCATTCTGAAACCTTGATTCAGTTTGGGAACATTTCATTGCAACTTGGAGCCTATCTTCATCTGCGAATCATGGATTTGACCCAGAGTTTTGGTACTGGTTGATGTAAGGAAGTTAAGTAGCGAAACAACTTCCTACACTAACCTTGAGAGAAGGGTAATGCAAATTTTTTTACAAATCCTTATAGAAGTTACCGAAACTTAACAGATATAGACACAATAACATGCATACTATAACACATTGATTTATGTGGGGAAAACTCTTTCGAGAGAAAAATCCCACACTCCAAAAGAAGCTCAATATATTATTCAATAATCAACAATAGATTACAATATATTTGTAGATAAAGCTCTTCATAGGAGTACCACTAATGAGAGATTCAGAGGTAAATCAATAGCCATAAGACTCTTACACACAACCTCTATCTCACACATCTCATATATAGGAGATATAATATAAGAAACCGTTAAATAGTATTACAAAACCGTGGGCTAAAACCACCTAATAAGGTATATCCGACCTTATCTCCAATCTAGATGCCTTATGACGTGTTAAAACACATATCAACATGTGTCCCTCCCTTTCACAACTCATTTGTGTGTCCAATACATTTTATATTTCATATTTCAGGAGTACAAACTTCTAGAGGCCATAACTTGAGAATTGTGTGTCCTATTGACGAACTGTTTGAAGCATCGGAAATCTTGTGAAGTTCTCTATTGCCTCATAAACCACTACATCGTTTACACCCACTTTTTAGGGTATTTTAGGGCCTTTCAAGTCCTCAAAATTAAATTTAAACCTTCCATTGCACCCCTCCAAAATGAAAACTTTAATATCTTCAAAACTGGTTGTGACCTTGCAACGTGACTTTACCAGAATGCTTATCTAGATAACCAAAAGCTTCAGGGAGAATTTCACACCATTTCATGCCCAAATGAAAACTTACTATAAATAGTAATTATTTGTAATTTTTGTGCCAACCCTTGTAGAGATCAGTTCAAAGTTTTCAGTGTGACTAACACATTGTGTGAGTCAGTGCGTTAACAAGTTGTGTTATCATACTCAACAGAGTTAGTTGCTTCTTTATTTTTTTAGAAAATCATATAACATGAGGGTTAAATGTGTGTCAATAACACAAGGGTTATTGACCTATGCCTTGCAGTTACACTAGCATCTCATGCGAATAATACATTGTGTTATTTGCCATCTTGTTAATCACACTGTGTGTTATTAAGTTGCAACGGGCTATGATTGTTTTGGTAGGCATAGGTTTTGCTCATACGGGATGGTAGGAAAGGCAAGGAACTTAGTTCCTTTCTTTCCTCGCATAGGCATAGATAAAAGGAAATGATGCTTGCAAGATAAGAGGAAGCGAAGTGCGGATGATGTTTCCGCTATCTTGCAAGCAAAAAGTGCTATAGAAAGTGTGTTGTGGGGCAACACATAAAGGGAAAGGTTTCTTCCCTTGCCATCTCGTGCCAAAGGGAATGACAAAGAAAGATGAACGCAGGATATAAAAGTAAGAGAAAGCGAAGGTGTTCCCTGCCACCCTGTAGGCATTTCAATATGCCTAAGGGTGGCTTGCGGGGTAAGAAAATAAAGAGAGCAATAGGCTTCCGCTCCATCCCATAAGGGATTTTGAGGAAGCAGTTAGGCCATGCGGGGCAACACAAGACAGGGGTAGATCGATTTCCCCACCATGCCGCAGGGTAAAGTGAATGCCCAAATGATGCATGCGGGGTAACCAAAGCAAAGATAATATTTTCTTATTTTCTTATTTTTGCTTATTTTCTTAGGCTGTAGGTGATTGTGTTAATCCCTCGTCAGGTATTATTTGTGAACTAGCGTATACCCTCTTTTCACCTTGCAAGAATTATAACCTTCACTCACACTAAGGTGATCAATTAGGATAGAAATCTATGCATATCCTTTGGTATCTCTATTAATGTCTTGTGTAAACACAGGCAACGAAGATCATCATTTCAGTCTAGGTGCAAACCTTATTTCTCTTCTTTCAAGCATCCCCTATTTCTCCCTCTTTCCTGTCAGATCAATAGATTAGGATTTATCAGTGTTGGGTCGGTCCAACACTTGCACTCAGATTGGAAAGGAAGTCGACCTTCTCTAGAGACCCAACCTCAACAATGCAAGCTCCCACACTTGAGAGGTTGTTTCCATGTTGCACAAGGTTGATGATCAAGGTTGTTCATCAAGTGGGATCAACTTTTGTGACAACGGTAACCTCATGTAAATGCAAGGTTGAGACACCATTTTCCCAATAGTTGAAATCACTTGGACTCATGAAATCGTTTGTGATTTATCCCCTGCCACCGCAAACGATACCCAGGCTTTTTGAATCCTTTCGTGCCATTTGAGAGTGGTTTTGCCTTGGGTGGAAGGCCTTTTCCATTTTGAAATCTTGTGGAACTCTTCGCCTTCACTATAGGAATTATATTTGCTTCTGTGGCCACTACATTAGACCAAGCCCTAAGGTTTAATGAAGAACTCGATATCCCTAGTTCCGTGCGCAATTGAAATCTATTATTTTTTTGTAAATTCTTCAACCTCGGCCCACTATAACCTTTGTGAAGCATGAATCTTGGGTTCTTTGATGTGGTGAAAAGTGATGAGGGGAGATCAAGTGGAAAGCTTTACTCCCCTCAAATGAGGGATGAAAATTTCACAAAGGATTCCCTTCAACTTTTTACACACGTTACATTTAAAAGAGGGGTTGAATTCACTAGATCAAATCCCAATGGAAAGAGATTGAATGCTAATTGAATTGTAGGGAATTTGGATTGTATTAGGGAAGTAAATTAACCCTCTTTTATAATAGACTAAATGAATTAACCAAATTGATACTAAGTGCAGAAATGACAAAGAAATGATTATATCCTGAGATAGAGATGCATAATGAAGTTGTGCAGCTGGAATTAGCAGTAGAATATCAAGATGAAGATTCCTTTCAAATCTGAGTAAAAGTTGCAGGGATTGGGTTGAAGTTGCACCCGGTCCTCCGAAAAATCTGTGCACCGAAAAGGGTTTTTCCATCTCTGAAAATGAAGCCTAAGCCTGCAATTACAGCTACGCACCTATAACCTACACATAAAAAATAGAGAAAAATATTGTTGGGATTGGGGGTTTGCCTTTAGGTCAAACCCCATTTTGGAATTAACCAAGTGATTGAAAAAATGTTGCAAGTAAATGAAAGGAAATATTTGAAGTAAAATCCACCTCAAGAGAGGATGCAATTGAAATGTTGATGAATTTGCTTGAAAGGATATGTGAAATAGGATGTCTTAAGTGTTGATACAAATCTCTTCTTCAATGGTTGAATCCTTGACTTGAATGGAACACCTAGCCTTGAAAGGAGATGTGAAATGCTCAATGCTTGAATGCTTATGGTTGAATTCTCTTATCAACTTGATTTCTCTTATTGAACTTCATTTCACTTCTTGGACTTCTACCAATAGGAGGGAAATGTTCCTTATATACTTGCCAATTAGGGATGTTTAGCTAATTTTTTGTCTTAGGTCAACATAGGAAAACTTTTACCACTCAACAATTGAAAATCCCAATGCAAGATATGATCAAAGGAGGCCCAAAATAGGGTTAGGACAAGGGCATCACACCCCTATCTTAGGGGGGAGAGGGGAGCCACACCCTATCTTGCTCTAATTTAGGATAGGCAATGACAAAAAAGCAGTGCAAGGTATTGAAAATGCAAGTTTTTTGATGTTTTGAGAATGTCATGAGTCTTCGATCAAGATTAGGGGTTCGTCTACTAATGAAAAGACTCAAATGTGGTCTAAAATTGCAAGGGTAGCAATTTTATGATGCTACATTTAGCCCCCACTTTAGTGGGAGTATAAGCACAAACCAATACTACTAGTAAAGTACAAGGAAACAAGATTGAAAGACTTTCACCACGTTAAGGAGGCAAGATACACCAAGCACCCAATGGACTAAGGATCTTACAACTTTGATTGACAAAGTAAAAGGGAAGATCAAGAGGAAGAACCATGACTGCCAGTAGTAAGGTTCCCCTCACTAGAGTCATGAAAAGAAAGGATACCAGAAATTACAAAATAAAGCCAAGTTCACTAAGTAACTTTAAGTATCAAGAAGGAAAATATGAGCGAAGTGTATGCCCCCATGTTAAAGTGATCACACATGCCTTATCGGGAGCGATTGCTTTAAGGTAGGATGCACATAAGAGAAAGAGAGGGAGCATATTATCGCAAGGATTTGGCCCCCAATCGAGGAATGAACCCAACGATAATGAACACGAAACACAAAGCATGAGGTGGATTCACTTTCCTCAGGGTCAGTATGTTGTATGATAACTCATGTATATATATGCATAGAATAGTCCTCATTCCCCAAAGAGAGGAAACCACCTTGGAAGAAAGGGAACACATGTGTCTTTTGAGTCACATGAAAGAGACCAAAAGAGATCTCAATGCTTTGCATCGTCCTCAAGTAGACATCACTAGGGACAACAAATAGAAGAATAGGGATACATGTAATGCCCCACCAGGAGCCCCAAATGAAAACTCATAAAAGGGGTGAAACAAAAAAAAATTAAAGTATAAACATAATAAGTGCATTAAACACAACATGCACGATAACATAAGTGGAAGACTTACACCAAAATTCCTTAAGGTTACCAATGAAGAATAAAAACCAAAAGATAAATTCCACAATTAAGGTTAATCCAATAATCCATCATAAACTCAAAGAACACAAGAAGCGACATGTAATAACATATTACACCATTGAAGATAGAAAGGATACAATATAATTTCTCTTCAATAAGCATGTACACATAACATAAAGGAAACTGATAGATTACATCCCAATCTTAGGATTACATTGCTCTTCCAATGCATGGCTTTTCAATATACATATAAAGATACAACTAAACCAAATTTAAGGTTACAAAAGGTCATGATACAATGACCACATAGGTCTCCAAATAACAATAATCTCCAAAACATGAGATAAGCATGAGCCATGATCCACAGAAACACCTGCAAAGCCAATCCTCGCATGAAGGTATGAACTAGAACATCTGATGGGAAGTGGCACTACCACCCGACCATGTAATTCCCCAAAATGGAATCACCCCATCGTGCTAGGAGATACTTGAAGACCCTCAAGCAAGCAAAAGCATGACATGGTCGACCAAACAATACGACACCATGACAGTACAAGAGACTCCACAATAAACCAGGTGACTCAACATCACAAATACACAAGTGACCCTAAAGAGAGAGTGTCATCACATAGCTTACAATGGTTACCATGGTCGGCCTCCATACGTCCTGGATCACTGTCTTGGGAACCTTTCCTGAACCTCCGGCTCCAACTAAGTCTCATGCGAAACCTACCAGCTTTTCGTGAAGACAAGGTGGTCGGTTTGCCATTCCAGGCCTTCTCACTACATTATGAGCCTCAGTACAAGCACTCACCTATGCGCGAGGTACAATATCTTTATTAATGTTTGAGAACTACCCACCTAATCAATCAATTAGATTATCACTTATTATCTTACTTTCGAAGGGCCATCCTGCCAACCTCTTTGGGCGTAGCCCCCTTTTGAAAGTCACTATCTCAAAGGACACTAAACAAACATGGTCACTCCACGAGGACCCTATGGCAAAGCAGACAACCATAACACCACTATCTAATACAAGTGGTCAAACAAGGACACACCGACTCTTGGTTAACCATAAGGCAAAGACACTACATGGTTAAGACAATGAAGTCATCATATATCACTTGGTCAAAGTACCAATTACACCACCACAGGACGACTGAACCACAGACCATAAATAACACAATATAACTCTTGCAAGGAGAGCTAATTTCACCAAGTCCATATTCGGACAATCTTTTAGAAAAATAGCATCATAAGCACTTGCAACATCACTGATTGAAAATTAAATAAAACACTCTTTTATGACATTCACATCTATTCAATTTCCAAATCAATACTTCATCAAGAATAAAATTCACATTAAATATTCAAGCGAATAAAACATGAACTCCTAGCAGGCATTTAATTCATTTCCAGAATCTATCTAAATTTAACCAATTTGAATTACTAATTCATGTCTTGATCTTCATAGATAAATTTATTAATCCACATAATAAAAATCATTAGGAAATTACTATTCATATTTAACATTAGAACCCACTTTAAGATACTTCATTTTAAATAAAAATTAAATTCATAGCACATAGGTATTTGTATCGGTACGGGTACAAAGTCAAGTAGGAGCCAAGGCCAACCCGCGATAGTGCTGCTGCCGAGACAACAGACACTACCTGCCGGTAGTACTGTTGTTGACCGGTAGTGTTGCTGCCAACTGGTAGTAGCCGCTACCGAACGGTAGCACTACTACCAACCGGTAGAAGTCCTACCAACCAGTAGTGCTGCTACCGTCGGTAGGAGCCGCTACCAACCGGTAGCAGTCCTATCAACCGGTAGTATTGCTACAAATTGGTAACAGTCCTACCAACCAGTAGTACTGGTAGCCATACTGTCGATCGATAGTACTGCTACCTACAGGTAGCAGACACTACCGACCCGTAGGGTAGGACTAGCCCACCACAGGTAAGGTAAAGTCCACAAAAAAAATAAACACATGCTTCAAAAGCATTTGAAATCAACATGCCACAAAACCGTTTAAACATGAAAACGATTCATTCCCTGATCTTTTCACGGGCACACACACACACAATGCCAAGATCCAAATTTCAAAGGGATATTTACTAGTACAGTAAATGGTGAAATACAATCACACAAGAACCCCAAATCTTGGGCAATAAGATAATAGGAAACACATAGAAAACTAAATCCAATTCATTCTATTCCAAATAGAAGAGGTAAACCAAGAAGTTGGATTCCAGAACAATTAACACACAGCAAATAGAGAAATGATCCATCCCTTTCCTATAAGAAAACATATGATACAAGCTTTTCAAAATCAACAATAACAGGCATTTCTTCTTCCATTCCAATCATCCCACAAGAATTTACAAGGAGATTTGCATTTTTTAAACACATAGGAAGCAACTAAAGAATTCAAAATTAAATTTAAACAAGAAGAGATCATCCAACCTTGAATCAAACTAGCAAGAAAAATGATGGAGAATCTCAATCCTTGCAAACCAATTCGAATTCTAGCTCCTCCTTCAGAATGGTTTTCCCAAATTTCTCTCCAAAATTTTTGCCTCCTCTTCCCATGAATTTTTAGGAATATATGGGAAAATATATTTCAACCTAAACTTTCTAGGTTGAAAGTTTTCTCCACCAATCAAATTAAAATGCAAAAGTCAATTGGAAAGGTAAAAAGAAAAGCTTTTTATTTTATTTTCTATTTTCCATAATACTTTCCTTCAACATAATCATTTAACATTTAAATGGCTTAGGAAATTATTTATTTCCTTCCACAATATATATTAGTGCAACTTTACACAATGAGATAAGCCATTTAACCATTTAATCTAGCAAATCATTAATTTAATTAAATCAATAATCTCAGAGCATAATAATTAACTAATTACGCCAACATAAGATAGCATCATCCATTCAATTAAATAACCATTCAGATGAATGAAAGCACACAAAACGGAAAATGATCAAATGACGACTCACAAATGACCAAACCAAACACTATGACTCGCATACTAGCCAGACGGGAAGGACAACCGACTGACTACACTCACACGGGTGTAACTGCGGGTCAAGATAGGGTCCAACAACTATCTCCTCCACTCCCATCAGACATATAAGGCATGCTTAGACTCGTGAAACTCTATGGAGTTGATACCTCGTACCTACCCGGTACTTGTACTTGCAATGTCCTGCACCAAAGATCCACACGTGCATATAGACAAATATATATATATAGACATGGTACACACACCGATGAAGGAGAATCATGATGTTCCCTATCTCACTGGAGTGAGTGAAGGAAAATCATCCCCTCGCATCCCATACACATGCAAACATGCAATATATAAATAATGCGTCACACATATAAGGTAAGAGTGTCAGTCCATGATAATGATCCATAAAATAACATTAATCATAAGCACTGAGATACTGCACAAAATCATACACCACAGATCCAGATAAAGTATGAAATAACATCACATAAAGTCTGAATCAATATACAATAATGTGCCACTGAAGTCAATCAAAAACATACAAAAGAGTTTGATCAAGGAGGGGTACTACATCCTCCCCCCCAAGCCTAGGCTTACTCTTGGAAGCCTAAAATAGATAAGGAAAAAGCTCTCTCATCTTCACTACATCTTTCCATGTTGATGAGGTCTCATAACTTGGATCCCATAAGACCCTTACCTTCTCGATGGTACAACCCCTGAGGGTCAAATCTCGATGTTGAAGAATGCGCATGAGCTCCATGGAAAGTTGCCCGTCCTCGACCTGTAAAGCGTTCCAATCAAGAACATGGGTCAAATCAAAATGATAAGGTCGAAGAACAAAAACATGCAAGACATCATGGATGTGGGATAGACTCAGGAGCAAGGCAAGACGATAGGCAACATGTCGTATCCTCTCAAGGATCTCAAAAGGGCCTACAAAACAAGGCGCCAACTTGGAACCCTTTCCATAATAGATCAAACTCTTCTACAGACACACTCTCAAGAACACACAGTCACCAACAGAAAACTGACGATCTACTCTGTGGGCATCGACATACTTCTTCTGCCTATCTTGAGTAGCAACCAATTGCCCACGAATCTACTCAACCTACTACTCCATCTCACGAAGCAAATCCAATCCTAAATGCACCCTATCCTCCAACCGATCCCAACTCAAAGGAGTACGACAAGGATGACCATACAAAGCCTAGAAGGGAGACATGCCTATAGAGTTGTGATATCTGTTGTTATAAGCAAACTCCATAAGGCAAAGATATTCCTCCCAGCATGACTGCTGGTCCATAACATACATGCTAAGCATGTCCTCCAAAACCTGATTCACACACTCAGTCTGGTTGTCGGTCTCTGGGTGATAAGCTAAACTAATGTTCAACTAGGTTCCCAAATCATGCTAAAGTGAGGTCCACAAGGCTTAAGTAAAGACCAGGTCTCTATCAGAAATTATCCGCCTTGGGATCCCATGCAACCTCACCACGTCTTCCAAGAAGACTCGTGCCACCACTACTGCTGTATAAGAAGATCGAATAGGAACAAAATTAGCAAATTTTGTCACCCTGTCAACAATGATCATGATGGCATCATGATGATGTGAGGAAACAGGCAACCCCACAATAAAATCCATGGAAATGATATCCCATTTCCAATCCGGTATCAAATTCGACTGTAAAAACCCTGTAGGGTGCTGATGCTTCGCCTTCACCCGCTGACATTCTAAGCACTTCGACACAAAATTAGAAATGTCACATTTCATACTAGCCCAATGATATATCTGTCTAAGATCTGCGTGCATCTTCTTGACACCAAGGTGTGTCGAATAAGGTCTTCCAGACTCCCCCACTCAAGAGTATATCCAAAATATATCTGACTTGAGTATATCCAAAATATCTACCCTCTAATGGTCTTCCAGACTCCACGGCTCTAACATCCTGATACCAAGTGTCTTGAGGAAGAACTCCAAGAATTATCTCACTCAAGTCCACCCCAAGGGACAATGTTGCAACCTCATGCCACCTACGACTCAAAGCATCTGCCACTACATTCTCTTTCCCCTGAATATAATGAACCTCAAAATCATACTCACAGAGGAATTCCATCTATCTTCGCTATCAAGAATTCAAGTTCAGTTGCGTGAAAATATACTGCAAACTATGGTGATCACTATGCAGCTCAGATCGACGCCCCAATAGGAAATGTCTCCATCTAACCAACACATGCACTACAACTGCCAACTCCAAGTCATGAACTGGATAGTTCAACTCGTGATCCTTGAGTTTGCAAGACTCATAGGCAACCACACATCCATCTTGTATAAGCACCACACACCTATACCTTCTAGAGAGGCATCTGTGCATACCATGAAATCTCTGGATGGCTTAGGAACTGCCAAAATTAGAGCACTAACAAGGAGTTCCTTCAAGGTACAAAAAGCTAATTCACACTGCCTTGACCAAACAAATTCCTTTCCTCTGAAGAGAAGTAATCGAGTGGCCTATCCGAGAAAAGCTCTGCACAAAGCGACAGTAGTATCTAGCCAAACCCATGAAACTTAGAACCTCAGAAACATTGGTCGGTGCTAGCCAATCAACAATAGCTTGGATCTTAGAAGGATCCATGGATACACCTTCTCCCGAGACTATATGACCAAGATAGCTCACCTCTGACTAGAAGAAATCACACTTCGCCAAATTTGCAAAAAGTTGATTCTCCCTCAAGCACTGCAATACCTGACGCAAGTGACCCTCATGCTCTTCCATAGATCTAGAATAAATCAATATATCATCCAAGAACACAAGGACAAAGTGGTCAAGGTAGGTACAAAAAACCCCATTCATAAGACTCATGAACACTGAAGGCACGTTCGTTAACCCAAATGGCACCACTATGAACTCATATTGACCATAACGAGTATGAAACATCGTCCTATGAATGTCTGCATCATGAATGCACAACTGATGATACCCAGATTTCAGATCTATCTTAGAGAACACCTTGGCTCCCTTTACCTAATAAAAATGATCATCTATCTGAGGCAATGGATATGTATTCTGGATGGTCACCTTATTCAACTGTCGATAATCAATGCATAACCTAAGAGAACCATCCTTCTTCTTAACGAAGATCACCGATGCACCCCAAGGAGAAACACTAGCATGAATGAACCCCTTGGCCAACAACTCCTCCACCTGCAACTTCAACTCACTCAACTCTTGAGTAGTCATCCGATATGGTGCTCTCGAAATAGGTTCCGCACTAGCAACCAAGTCAATGCGAAAATCTATGTCTCGCTTCGGAGGCATATTGGGAATATCCAAAGGAAACACATCAGCATACTCTCGAAGAATAGGGTGACCATCAAGAGCAATATCTCGACTCTCTTCCTCATCCACATCCTCAAGAGCAACTGCAAAAACCTGACACCCTTGACACATGCATCACCTAAGTTGCATAGCTAAAATCATACATAAGGATATCGATCGTTGAACTCCAACGATCCCCACTCTCCTGCCATGGTCATCTAAACACTCTACTGTCTTCAGACAACAATCTACATGAGCACTGTGAGATGATAACCAATCCATGCCCAACATAACTCCATAGGACCCCAAAGGAATGACTCTAAGGTCAACTGAAGTGACAAAGGGTCCTAGGGCCAACTCACAACTGGGAATGAAGGCATCTACAAACACACGCACATCGGTAGCCAACTCTACTTGCCACCTATCTGCCTGCTTAACAAACACAGGCCTGCACCACTCTATAATGGATGAAGAAATAAAAGGATCTGAAGCACCAGAATCAAAAATTACAGAGATAGGAATACCACACAACACACCTATAGTCTCAATCATGGTACTCTGATGCTCAGCCTGGCAGTCATCCACTGCTGCAAATACTTTGTGGGATCTGCCTGCATCCCCCACCATCGGCTTTGAAGTGGCTGACCTCTAGCTAATCGTCTGATGAGGACGTTGAGGGCACTGAGCGGCTTTGTGGCCAAAATGACCATAGGAGAAGAAAGCTCCTCTAACAGGTCCTCTACTACTAGATGGCCCACTGGACTATTGAAAGCTTTCCCCACTTGGGGCCTGAGATGCACCCTAAGAGGACTGCCTTGGAAAAGTCTACCTACTCTTTTGCTAGTTCCTGCTCTTCCAAAACTAAGAGTTGCCACCCTACTGGCCCTGAGACTGCTTCGGTCTCGGTGGCTGCTGCTGCTGACCACCCTTAGCGGGTGCCTGAGGCCCCCTAAAAGGTGCAGAAGTCTGGGACTGATTGCCTCTCCCTCTAGATCCACTTAAAGGATCACTCTCAATCTGAACTCCAAACTAGCCGCCATGAGCACGGCTAAGGTTCTGCTCCACCAGCCTATCTTTCGCCATGGCTACCTCTACTAAAGCAGGCTCAAAAACTCTCACTCCACTGATGTGGTCATTGAGACCCCTCAAGAAGTGCTAAACAAGCATAGCCTCATCATTGTCGATCCCAGCATACTGTTTGAGCTCATAGAACCTATGCTCAAACTAATCTACTAACAACCCAAATAGGCGCAAAGCATAGAACTCATCTTCTCACGACTGCCTCCACTGGGGTGAGAGAAATCATGCCTTGAATCTCTCCAAAAAGATCTCCCATGACATAGTGTTAATGCTCACACCAATCCTCTCCTCCTCTAACCGCCACCAAATAGATGCGAAACTGTTGAGGCGCATGATCGTGCATCTTGCCTTGGTGTTGCTACCATATGGATACATGGCAAAACACTGATCTAAACCGATAAGCCAAGTCTCTACCTCGAGATTGGTACCTTTACCGTCAAAGAAAGGAGGGTTGGACCTCATCAAGTCCCTCATGTGCCCCATGTTAGCTGGATCCTAGTCTACTGGGACCTCTCTCCCTCTAAGAGATCTCTCTCTCTCTCTCTCTCTCTCTCTCTCTCTCTAGAATTTGTTGAAGTGACTCCACTACCTGAGCATGGATGGGCTGATCCACCTCAGGTCTGGGGCCTAATCTAGCTAGCGCCTCCTGAAACATCTGCCATAGCTGTTCCCTTTCAGGAACCTACTCTCCTGAATGCAGTCCCTCCTGATGAACTGACTGATCTCAATCCACACTTGCATGAGTGGGTGGTGGCGAAGGACTGTGGCGGTTGGAACCTTGACCCCATCCTCCTCCTTTGCCTCTGGAGCGGCCACCAACACGGGCACCTCCCTTGGATTTCCTAGCCATGACCTAACACTTCACAAGAGAGAAAAGTTCAAATCAAAGGCAAGGAAAGAAGCAAGGAAGTCACACCCCAAGACCTACAAAAAAGGTCAAGGCGAATGGGCTCACTATAAACCCAGAGTACTAGTGTTGAAACATAGGCTCTGATACCAAATGTAATGCCCTGCCAGGAACCCCAAAGGAAAACCCATAATAGGGGCGAAACAATTTTTTTTTTTAAAGTATAAACATTAATAAGTGCATTAAACACAACATGCATGATAACACAAGTGGAAGACTTACACCAGAATTCCTTAAGGGTTACCAATGAAGAATAAAAACCAACAGATAAATTCCACAATTAAGGTTAATCCAATAATCCATCATAAACTCAATGAACATGAGAAGTCACATGCAATAATAGATTACACCATTGAAGATAGAAAGGATACAATATAATTTCTCTTCAATAAGCATGTACACATAACATAAAGGAAACTGATAAATAACATCCCAATCTTAGGATTACATTGCTCTTCCAACACATGACTTTTCAATATACATATAAAGATACAACTTAACCAAATACAAGGTTACAAAAGATCATGATACAATGACCACATAGGTCTCCAAATAACAATAATCTCCAAAACATGAGATAAGCATGAGCCACGATCCACATAAACACCTGTGAAGCTAATCCTTGTATGAAGGTACAAACAAGAACATCCGATGGGAAGTGGCACTACCACCTGACCATGTAATTCCCCAAAATGGAATCACCCCACCGTGCTAGTAGATAGCTAAGGACCCTCAAGCAAGCAAAAGCATGACATGGTTGACCAAACGATACAACACCATGACAACACAAGAGACTCCACAATAAACTAGGTGACTCAACATCACAAATACATAAGTGACCCTAAAGAGAGAGTGTCATCACATAGCTTACGATGGTTACCATGGTCGGCCTCCATAGGTCCCAGCTTACTATCCTGGTAACCTTTCCCGAACCTTTGGCTCCAACTAAGTCTCATGCAGAACCTACCAACCTTTCGTGAAGACAAGGTGGTCGGTTTTCCATTCTTGGCCTTCTCACTACATTATGAGCCTTAGTACGAGCACTCACCTATGCGCGAGGTACAATATCTTTATTAATGTTTGAGAACTACCCACTTAATCAATTAAATAGATTATCACTTATTATCTTACTTCCGAAGGGTCATCCTACCAACCTCTTTGGGCGCAGCCCCCTTTCGAAAGCCACTCTCTCAAAGGACACTAAACAAACATGGTCACTCCATGAGGACCCTATGGCGAAGCAGACAACCATAACACCACTATCTAATACAAGTGGTCAAACAAGGACATACTGACTCTTGGTTCACCATAAGGCAAAGACACTACATGGTTAAGGCAACGAAGTCATCATATATCACTTGGTCAAAGTACCAATTACGCCACCACAGGATGACTGAAACACAGATGAGAAATAACACAATATAACTCTTGCAAGGAAAGATAATTTTACCAAGTCCTCTTCCCATGAATTTTCAGGAATATATGGGAAAATATATTTCAGCCTAAACTTTCTAGGTTGAAAGTTTTCTCCACCAGTCAAATTAAATTATTTAAAGATTAAGTAGCAATCAGATTTTCTCTTTTCCAAAAACAATTATTTTCCAACAATTAAAATGCAAAAGTCAATTGGAAAGGTAAAAAGAAAAGCTTTTTATTTTATTTTCTATTTTCCATAATACTTTCCTTCAACATAATCATTTAACATTTAAATGGCTTAGGAAATTATTTATTTCCTTCCACGATATATATTAATGCAACTTTACACAATGAAATAAGCCATTTAACCATTTAATCTAGCAAATCATTAATTTAATTAAATCAATAATCTCAAAGCATAATAATTAACTAATTACGCCAACATAAGATAGCATCATCCATTCAATTAAATAACCATTCAAATGAACAAAAGCACACAAAACAAAGAATGATCAAATGACGACTCACAAATGACCAAACCAAGCACTATGACTCACATACCAACCAGATGGGAAGGACAACCGACTAACTACACTCACACGGGTGTAACTACAGGTCAAGATAGGGTCCAACAACTATCTCCTCCACTCCCATCAAACATATAAGGCATGTTCAGACCTGTGAAACCAGGTGGAGTCGATACCTCGTACCTACCCGGTACTTGTACCTGCAATGTCCTGCACCAAAGAACCACATGTGCATATATATATATATATGATATGCACACCGATGAAGGAGAATCATGACGTTCCCTATCTCACTGGAGTGAGTGAAGGAAAATCATCCCCTCACATCCAATACACATGCAAACACACAACATATAAATAACGCATCACACATATAAGGTAAGAGTGTCAGTCCATGATAATGATCCATAAAATAACATTAATCATAAGCACTGAGATACTGCACAAAATCATACACCACAGATCCAGATAAAGCATGAAATAACATCATATAAAATCTGAATCAATATACAATAATGTTCCACTGAAGTCAATCAAAAACATACAAAAAGAGTCTGATCAAGGAGGGGTACTACAATACACATAGAAGAATGGTCACAAAAGAGAAAGAAAGGAGAGAGGTAGATGATCTACGGTGCTAATGTAGCTAGTCTAGCATGACATCCACCTCCCATTCTTGTTGATCATTATTTCAGGAAGGTGGGAAACACACCATAGGAGCGACATCAAGAACAACAGATGAAGCTATCACAAGATCCAGACAAGGACTATGCTCATGTGCTAAGTCACTTTTTTCATTTCTAGGAGCTAGGATTAAGGCTTTTGAAAATTATGCAAATAAATGATTTTTAACATCAACATATTCATATTCACTATTAGAAGCAGTAGGAGTTGTATTTTCATCATGGATAACATTTTCATCCACTTCTCAATCAAGATTTATAAAAAGAGGAGCTCTAACATGAATAGAAGTAAAACCATCACATGTGTTTTGCAACTTATGATTAGGAGAGTTAGGTTCAACATCTTGCTTAGGAGAAAATGGAATTATATCAACTGTTGGTGTTTTGGGAGATTGAATAGTTTGAGAAACAACTTCATGAGCTCTAGCATGATGTTTTCATCGGTGTTATCTTGCACAATGATTCCGTCGAGTCTTAGTGAAAGGCTGAGAAGAAGGAGGAATATTTGTTGAAGGATGATTGTTCTCATCTTTAGTAGTTGGATGGTTAGGTTGAGGTCTTTTAGGTTGAACAAGAGGAGAGATAGGTCTCTTCTCTCTATAAGAGAAAGGAAGTGGAATTGCACCATATAAAAGAGGAATGTTTGGTGTAGGAAGGAGACTAAGTCCATCATGAGGAGGAGGTATAGTTCTAACCTTAGGAGGAATGTTATTGTTATTCTTCTTAGGAGAAATCATGGTTTCATCCATAGGAATAGGTTGGGAATCTTCCTTAGGAGGAAGATTAGTTCTATCCATTAGGGGAAGAACTTCATCTTCAAGAATGATGAGAATATCAAGTTTTGGAGTTCTGGGTTGGCTTACGAATAGGATCATAGATTTCTTCCATTTTTGATAAGATGGAAAGAGAGAATCATTTCTTGGCGGAAGAGATCCAAAGTGTTGGGGCCAAAAATAATTAATAGGAACACCTGGACTTCTTTCGGTTGGTCGAAATAAGCTATGGTTAACAGTTATCATTTCTCCATTGTGGGGAAATTTTAAACACTTATGTATTGGAGAAGCAATAGACTTCATGGAAGATAGCCAAGGGTAACCTAAATTTATATGGAATTGTTCAGATGAAGGAATGATAACAAATTTAACATCTATAGATTTAGTATGAACCTCAATAGGAAGTGTGAAAGAACCAATGGTAGGATAAGAAAATCCATCAAATAACTTAACGACCACATTAGTATCATCATAGATTGGTTAATGAAAATGTAAAGTATAAAGATATTCTTCAATGATGACATTAACCATGCAAGACGGATCAATAAGAACACCACGACAAGGTTTGCCTTGGATGTTCGCAACTATGTATAAAGGGCCATCAGGTGCTCTAATGGTCTCACTAGGGTCAAATGTGATACATGGATCCTTAGGTATTTCTTGTTTCTCTACCATATTTACCATATTTGCAGCTATGAAAGTGACATCAGAGGGAGAGAAAGAGGTATGTTCAATCTCAATAATGTTAGAGGTATGAGAGGGTAAAGGATCAATGAAAATATTAAGATTTTGATTAGGAGGAGCTACTAATTTATTTTCCTTATCATTCACACCTTCCACAGATATAGTATTATTACCAATCAAGTCTTGAATCTTACATTTTAATGCAAAATGTTTTTTCAGTATCATGACCAGGTTGACGATGAAATTGACAAAAATAATTATTATCAAAGTGTGGTGAAGTTGCCTTAGAAGGATAAACTGGTTTTATTTAAGGAAGTTTGATAACATTTATTTGTAACAACTAAGACATGATGCTATACAAAGATTCAATCAAAGGAGTAAATTGTCTTTCTCTTTTAAAAATTTAAGAAATAGGAGGCACGCCTATTGTAGCATTCACATTGTTGTTGATGGTGTCATTGAATTTGATGAAGCCTTTGTTTGGTTTGAACTTCACAAATGGTTGTTGAGCACTCTCACCCTTATCACTCGAAGACATAGGAGTACATTGCTCCATTTGACTCATAGTCAGTTGATAATTGTGAAGTGTTGAGCATAACTACAAAAAGGAAGTAAACTCAGAAAGGAGAAGTTTTTTCCCTAATGTTGTTTTGCAAATTAGAAATAAAAATTCTTTGAATATCATTATTGGGCTCTGGAAAAGAAATTTGAGAACACAAATGCTTGTATCTACCAATGAAATCAGTCACTTTTTCTTGGACACCTTGTTTACAATGCATTAAATCAGTTAAAGTGATTTTAGGACCTATGTTGTTTTGAAATTGTTGAATAAAAGCATTTGCTAATTGTTGAAAACAAGTAATATAGTAAGAAGGAAAAGAGAAATACCATTGTAAGGCCTTATCTCTTAATGTTGTAGTAAACAATTTGGTAAGAAATCTTTGATCATAACCAAAGTCAGTACACAAAGTTTGGAATGTTTTGACATGTGTTAAAGGATCACCTTTTCCATTATAGAGTTCCAATTGAGGGACCTCGGCATGCTTAGGAGGGACCACTCTAACAATATCAAGAGAAAGTGGGCTTGCAACATCAAATGTGGGCACACTAAACTTGGATTGACTCATAGAAGTGATTTGTTGTTGAAATGAGCAAGGTTATTAATGGTTGCTTTAGTTGAGGAATTTATGTTAGACATGTTTGAATGAGAAGGTGGTGTGTTGTTATTGAAAGAAGGCATTGATTGAGAATAAGGTGGTGGAACACTATGGTAATTAGGCATAGGCGATGATTGAGTAGGAAATGGGACACTAAAAGGAGGAGTAAAATGATTGGATGAATTGCCCCTTGTGTCACATTGATTTGTTGAGAACCAATAGGAATACTCATTGAAGGCATAGATAAAGATGGAGGATTGAATGAAGAAGAGGGATTTCCCCCATGACTAATGGTTGTAGGTATTATATTTTGAGTTGAAGTAGTCATGAGGTTTGAAGTGAAAGTAGGGATATTAGTCATTGAAGTGGTCAAAGGAATAGAATGATTGATTTGTGTAGGGGGTTGTGAATAACCTAAGCTCTCAACACAACTCTTCATATGCATAACATTAGAATCATCAATGTGAGCAATACCACACAATATATCAATTTCATTCTTATCATTTTGAATCATGCGTTTTAGACCTTCAATTAATGGAAGAGCTTCACTATTAGGATATTCTTGGGACATCCATTGTTGGAAGTTGTGAAATTGATTGTCCAATTTTGATAGCTGATCTATGGAAACTCTAGTCAAAGCTTCTTCTTCATCATGGGAATCATCAATTGGGTAGATAGGGATGTTATTAGGATGGGAACAATTATCAATATCCTCATTGTAGAAGTCACCAAAATTAGGCTCCATCTCTTTGGGAATTAAACCTTGGGAAGCCTTAATTGTAATGCTTCATCTAACGAGGATAGTATAGGTAGGACTAATAGTTGTAAAAGTCATGCACTAGAGGGAAAATTTGAAATTTGAATTTTGACTGCAAAACTCAAGAAAATGATGATTATACAATTTGAACTTTGTGGAAAGAAGAATGACACAATCTCCAAGAAAATTTATGATTAATAAAAAGAGATTGAAATTTGAAATTAGGGCCAATGGGATACCAGTTAATTTCAAAATTAAAATTGACAAAATTAAGATTCGTAAAATTAGGGTGTTGAAATTGGGAAGTGTCTTTGATTTTAGAGGGATCAAAATTTGACAAAATCAACCAATTTTTTGGATTTAAGCAATTAAATACAGTCATAACAATCTCCCAAAATTTTGGGAAAAAAAGCCAAGGACCAGGTTGAAGTTGCACCTGGTCCTCCCAACTTTTTTGGAATTTTTTTCAGGGATGAAAGCTACGATGATTTGAGAGCTAACCCAAAAAAATTGATTGATTTTATGATCTCTAGATAGGAGAAATTAAGGTTTGAATGTCAAAATAGGACCCTATTAGGGTTTTGAAAAAGATGAGAAATTGAATTGCAATTTTGAAAAAGGTCAAACCTAATGGATAGAGCCACCTTGAATAATATTTAGAAAACTAAAATTGGTTGAAATTGATTGAAATTTGCACAATATCCAATTAAATTTAAAAATTAGGGTTTTAAGACCTAACCACTGAATTTTGAAATTTTGAATTTTGGGAAAAGGAGGGAAATTGAAAATTTGAAGAATACAAGTCTGAAAACAATCACAAATCTGAAAATTAAATGTAAATCCAATTTTTGCACAAGTTTGAGTTGATGTTTGAAACTTGGGGTTTTTACAATTAACCACGTAATTTTGTAAATTTGATTTGCAAATTGAACAAGACAATGAAAGAATTGAATTTGACAAGCAATGTAATTTTAAGATCTAAGACAATAGATAGCATTTTTTTGCAAAACACAAGTTCAATTTCAATTTTAACAACTAGGGTTTTGATTGAATTAACCACTAAGTTTTATAAATTGCAAGAAAATTAAACTTGTAAATGAGAAATATGCAATATTTTCAATGTAAAGCATGTAAGACGTCAGGTTCATCAAAATGTGATGTGGTGAAAAGTGATGAGGGGAGATCAAGTCGAAAGCTTTACTCCCCTCAAATGAGGGATGAAATTTTCACAAAGGATTCCCTTCAACTTTTCACACAAATTACATTTAAAAGAGGGGTTGAATTCACTAGATCCAATCCCAATGGAAAGAGATTGAATGCTAAGTGAATTGTAGGGAATTTGGAATGTATTAGGAAAGTAAATTAACCCTCTTTTATAATAGATTAATTGAATTAAGAAAAATGATACGAAGTGCAGAAATGACAAAGAAACGATTATATCCTGAGATAGAGATGTAGGATGAATCTGTGTGCCTAAAATTAGTAGTAAAATGTTGAGACGAAGCTTCCTTGAAAATCTGAGGAAAAGTTGTAAGGACTGGGTTGAAGTTGCACCCGGTCCTCCAAAAAATCCACACACCAAAAAAGGTTTTAAGTTTCTAAAAATGAAGCCTAAACTTGCAATTACAGCCACGCACCTGCAACCTACACAGAGAAAAGAGAGGAAAATGTTGTTGGGATTGGGGGTTTGCCTTCAGGTCAAACCCCATTTTGGAATTAACCAAGTGATTGAAAAAATGTTGCAAGTAAATGAAAGGAAATGTCTGAAGTAAAATCCACCTCAAGAGAGGATGCAATTGAAATGTTGATAAATTTGCTTGAAAGGATATGTGAAATAGAATGTCTTGAGTGTTGATAGGAATCTCATCTTCAATGGTTGAATCCTTGACTTGAATGCAACACCTAGTCTTGAAAGGAGACTTGAAATGCTCAATGCTTGAATAAATGCTTGAATTCTTATGGTCAACTTCGCTTATCAACTTGATTTCTCTTATTGAACTTCATTTCGCTTCTTGGACTTCTACAAATAGGAGGGGAAATTCTCCTTATGTACTTGCCAATTAGGGATGTTTAGCTAATTTTCCATCTTAGGCCAACATAGGAAAACTTTTCACGCTCAACAATTGACAAGACCAATGCAAGATATGATCAAAAGAGGCCCAAAATAGGGCTAGGACAAGGGCACCACACCCTTGTCCTAGGAGGATAGGGGTGCCACGCCCCTGTCTTGCCCTAATTTAGGACAAGCAGTGACAAAAAGGTAGTGCGAGGTGATGGAAAATGCAAGTTTTTTGATGTTTTGAGCATGTCACGGGTCTCTGATCAAGCTTAGGGATTCGTCCGCTAATGCAAAGACCCAAATGTGGTCGAAAATTGCAAGGGTCGCAATTTTATGACACTACAAGTTCCTGTCAAACCCATTACCAGTCTCTGAGGAAAAGCCTTTGGAGAAGCAATTCCTGCTTTGTTTTCTCATACCAGGAGCCCACCATGTATTTCCCCGCACACTAACTCATTTCACTACGAATTCTGATGAAACATTCCAACGAAAGTCCAATAATTATTTGATCGTCGGGTACCTATGTGAAATTTTCATTTTTTTTCATTTCTACTCGGCATTCATCGGCCTTGCAACACTTCATGATTTTTGCCGCTATTTCGACATTCCCTTTAACTTCTAGGCTGACGGGTATATGGTTCCGACTAATGTTTTTTGAATAAAATTGATTTCGACAATTTATCTATAATTGGCAACCTAGTGTGGCTAATGCTTGTCAAAAAGCATTTATAACTAACGTTCGTACAAGGGATTCCAGACCCTTACTAGGGGATTTTGACTAAGGCAGAATTAATGGAAAAGAAGATCTTGAAGATGTGGCAATTAAAGCACAAATGAAATTCTTAATTTATGTCTAAGGAAGAGATTTATTACTGATACAGAATTGTTGCATGAATATACTAGAATTAATGGTAGTTGGGAGCCTGGTCATATCTAAACATAGAAATTTG
Source organism: Cryptomeria japonica (assembly GCF_030272615.1). Classification (NCBI taxonomy): domain Eukaryota; kingdom Viridiplantae; phylum Streptophyta; class Pinopsida; order Cupressales; family Cupressaceae; genus Cryptomeria; species Cryptomeria japonica. The sequence goes on along the minus strand of NC_081415.1, from coordinate 222,247,905 downwards.
AACCAAAAGAAGGAAGTGTGTCAATTAATGTTGATGGCTATCAGTCTACAGGGTAGATGGAATATTTTGAATCCTTTTACATCTAGAGAAGTAAAAATTAACTCGGGAATTAGTGGAAGTTTTATGATACAGAGGAAGAGTCTCTCAAAAAGTAAATTAGGTAATACAATTAATGATGAGAGTAGAATTGGTAGAGTAGAAAGAAGTGTTTTAGAGAGTGGAGCAAAGAGAGAAGAAGAGAATAGAGAGTCAAGAAAGAGAAGAATAACATTGAATGCGTGCATAGCACGGTGTAGAGAGAAGTGAATACAAAAAAGAGGAAAGTGGAGAGTTCAAAGCAAAGAGCTGATAACAAAGAATGTAGAAGAGGGAGAGGTGCAGAGTATAACCAAGAGTTATGAAGTATTATTTGTAACAAGGTATTTTCATTGTAACAAAAAATTGATCTTCATTTTAATTCATCTGATTAGTTGTTGCTCAAAATAGGGGTTGGTGATCCTTCGGGATTGTGGACCCTTATTAGGGGATTTTGACCTTTGAGGGTCTTTTACCTTCTGTCAAATCAAATGTATGCACTTTTGTGGCTGGCACTTCAACTTGATCCATTGTAATCAAATTTGCATATACTTGGGAGCTTGGTAAAGAAAAATCATGTCAGATAATATTATTTCAGAACAAAATGAAGAGACAATTGCTAGATTGTGGGATAGATTGAAAAGAAAGGGTGATGGGAAATGTTATTGTCCTTGCAATAATTGCAAGGTCTTAAAGACGAGAAAAATTTTAATCACAACAATTGAGAAACATTGTAGGCAACATGGTCACGTTGAAGGAGGGCATGATTATCTTCCATTGGTAAGATGTTCATTATATGTCTTTATATTGATTGAATTTGTAAATGTTTATATCGTTTTAACATTTTTTATATATACAAAAATCACCTAATCATGATCATGGTTTATTTGTGTCGATCATTATTATAAAGGTGGGGTGCCCTAGGGCACATGGTATGGATTATCATGGGCAGGAGAATGTGGTTTTGCAAGCGGAGGAACATGATGTTGTGAATATTGAAGATGAAGTTAATGATGTTATGGAAGAAGATGATCATGCGCTAGAAAACACAGTTGAAGGTGATGGTACAAATACAATGATCCATGACACATTTAGTGGTGCAACTGATCATGATGATCGAGAGGACATTGATGATGTTCATGATTTACCTATACTTGAGAAGGCATACGAGCCCCTTTATGAAGGCTCCAGAACAACTATTCTCTCTGTTGTATTGTTGGTGTTGAACTTGAAAGTTATGAATGGTTTATCCAACATACAAATCTCACGGATGTTAAGATATGTCATATATGTCATCTTTTTTCATCTATTTTTGTTGTTAGTTCATCACTAGTAAATAAAGGATGAAATATGTACCATTAATATTCTTTATATTAACAAATTATTTTTTTGTTCTAGATTGATAAGTGATTTTTTGTTACCACCGTCAAATATTTTACCTTGCTCATACCAAGATTTATCTGCTATTATGAAAGATATTGGAATGGAGTATCAAGAAATAGATGCATGTCCCAATGATCATATTATATATCATAAACAACATGAATTTGCAACAAAATGCCTAGAATGTCATATTAGTAGATATCGATCAGATCAACTAACAAAAAAGGTGTCTTGCAAGGTTCTACATTATATTCTCATTATTCCACATATGCAATGATTATTTAGGTGTGAAACCTTAGCGTAATTTATGGATTACCATGCACGGAATAGAAGTGGAGATAACATTCTTAGAATGTCTATGGAAGGTTCTGCATTTAGGGACATGGAGAAAAATGGCCACACCTTAAAGAAGAACCTCGTAATCTCAGGCTTTCATCGGCAGTAGATGATGTCAATCCATTTGGAGAGCTAAGATCTTTTACTCGGTGTGGCATGTTTTTGTTATCAACAATAACATTCCTCCATGGATGTCAATAAAGAGGGAGCACATAATGTTGTCAATGATTGTTCTAGGTATTTGTTTACATCAATTTTCTTTAACATAGTAGCATCTCATTTGTCTTATTTGTTGCATAATGACATATTTTTTTCATTTAATAGTGATGTACATTAATTTATATCTATTGTAGTAAAATGGTTATAATAATTATGTAATGTTTATGTTCATTCAACTATGTAAGTACCAAGTTAAAGATATGAATGTATATATCAAGCCTCTTATCGACGAGTTACTAAAGTTATGGAATGGCATCCCTATGTATGACGTCTCAAGACCAATAGGACAAAGACAATTTCAATTCCATGCAATGCTTGTATGGACAATTCATGATGCCCCAGGGCTAACACATTTTTGTGGTATGTTATAACGTTCAACTATACTTTAATGATATTTAATTTCATGAAGTAGATATTATATATAATTATAAAAAATTGACATATTTAATCCAATTATATATGATCTTGCAGGTCTTCAAACAAAGGGAAAATTTGCATGTCTAGTTTGTGGTCCAAAGATGAAATCTCGTCATACAACAAGTTTAGGAAAGCAGATGTTTGAAGAGTATAGGCAATTCCTCCACATAAATCATAATTACTTCATTAATATATATATATATATATATATATATATATATATATATATATATATATATATATATATATATATATATATATATATATATATATATATATTAGAATACATACATACACATACATACATTCATATATATACATATCTAGATATATACATTAATATATATATACATATACATACATACATACATACATACATAGATTTATACACACATATATACTACATGTACTTTCCGGTGTATTATAGTTACTAGTTTTGGAAAAATAATGAAAAGATCATTTTATAACTATTGCAGTACGTTCTACCTCTATCTCTCCAAGGCAACTTCGATACCAATGTCAAGCAAGTTATATATGATCTTGGAAAATGCATGAGGTAAGTAGTGATATTTGTTCAATTCATCTTATATTTGCCATTTGTTTTACTTGTTATGTAATATATTGAATATTTTTGTTAAATCTCGTTAATATATTTGTGCCTTGAATCACTTATCTAATGTGTGAAATGCAAAAGTGTCTACCTCTGACATTTTTCAATGCACAAGAACACTATCTCATACACCAAGATTGAATTGTGTGGACCTGTACAGACAAGGTCAATGTGGATGGTTGAGAGGCACTTGAAATTTTTGGAGGCTTTGGCTAGACAAAGAGCACATCTTGAGGGTTCTATGGTGGAGGGATATATGGTATACTAGACCATGGTGTACATTACTGAATATATTTCTAAGTTTGTAACAAAGATCCATATAGATCACATTTGGATCCCAACTCTATTAACAGATTTGAAGGGGAGTACCTGATGGGGAAAGGTAGATTGAGGAAAGTGAGAGGTAATTATAAGATGGTCATGGAAATTAATTAGAATACATTTTACATTTGGTTTTTATGTATATTGTACTTATTTTATTTTTAATCTTCAATCTACATCAATTATAAATTAAGGTCGTATATCGTGGTAATTAACTAATTATGCATCATTTGGAAATTTCAATTTTTTTTGGTACAGTTGGTCGAGAGTGGGATGCACTACATTTGTACGTTGTAAACAATCTTGATTGGATGATGGTATGGATTGAACGATGTCAACAATCTAGTCACACATTAACATGGGAAGGTGTGGCTTCAATGGTTAAAGAAGCTAATCGTAATGGAGATTACAATGTTACACCAAGGGAAATTGATCTAGCATATGGTTTAAGAGATAAACAGGTACGTATAAATATATTAATCACCCATATTATTTAATTATTTTCAATTATATTATTGATGTATATATATATTAAGTTTTTTTTCTTTGCATACATTCAGCCAAGAATAAATATGTTTATCATCTAACGATGCAATATTGTTTACATGTTTGACATATTGCAGGTGAAACACCACAAGGCTATATGGTGCAATGGTCATAAATTTTGAATCAAAAAGTTGGATGACACGAAAAAAACTTGTGATTCTAGGATAACTACAGTCTTTCAAGTGACTAATGTTTCATCTAGAAGAAACATACATCTAGAAGTCTCAAAAAATTGATACTATGGGATTTTGGATGATATACGTAAGTGTGAATTTAAGTCCTTCAAATTAGTTATGTTCATCGCCCAATGGTACAAGCTATGATTGAATGAGAATGATCCAATGGAACTGTTATGGAACATGATAATGGATTTACCATGATTAATACAAGGTCGTTCAAGCAAGCTGGAAATGAGCCCTATGTTCTTCCAATCCAATGTGAGTAGGTATTTTACTCAAAGGTTCCAGGTAAACCGAGTTAGTCATTTGTTGTTAGACATGATCAAAGAGGAAGGCCGGTAAAGTATAATGTGGTGGAAGAAGATGATCTATATGATGATCGGGATCAACAGTTAGTTGATGACATACTCGAGGAAGATGTCAAAGAAGATGAAATAGATCATGAAGATGTAGGAATTAATGTTCATGAAGATGATATCTGTGTGGATGATGACACTATCAAAACTAATATCAATGACGATTATGATGATATGACCAATCCTTACAATGTCGAATCTGGATTAGATGATATAGACAAAGAGTTGGATGAAGAAGAAGATCAATTCCATTGAAAATGTATGAGTTATGTGATTATATTATCTATTTGATATTGATTTCTTGATAGAATTATATTTGACTTATATGGTTACATAATTAATTCATGATGTTTTCAATTTTTATGTCCTATGTATCCTGATAATCCAACCATGTAACATCATATATAATTTATTCACATATAGATTTAAAGAAACAATTATCAATTGTACATAATAACAATAGAGAACTGACTTTAAAATGAAAACACAACACCATTTGCAAATAAGGAAACTAATTTCTGTATATTACTTCTGAAAATAAGAGTCTTGTTCTTGGAACATGAGAACTGGTTGAAACTTGAACTTCTAAAAATTTGTAAAAGCTTAAAAACATATATCAACTTGTCATTTGCAAATGATTACATCAAGTACTTATAACACATCATGGGGTTACACCCTTTGAAAAAATATTTTGGAAACAAATAAAAACATTACTATTTAAATGAAAGCAGTTATCATCTAGTAAGGCACAAATGCACTTTGGTTAAGTGTGCCAAGTATTTCTCACTGAAATGAGTATCATAGTCATGAACAACATCTCGTGCCTCCACCTCCATCATCACCATTCCCTCCATGTAGTTTGTCACTTTGTCGGTATCCTCATCTTTGACAGCTTTCATTGCATCCTTGAGCACCTATTTGCATTCCCCAATCCATTCCACTTTCTCCTTCTATTCTCCATCTTCATCAAGCAAAGGAGGGATGTCATTTGATCCATCACCAAGGAAATCAGCACCCTCAAATCTCAAAGCCTTCAAATATTTTTTATTAATTTTTATTAGTTGTTCACAATTTTGCACAGCCTCAGGGTCTACTTCATCTTTTCCTTGAATCTCTTTAAGTCATTCATGCAGTCGCTCATCCAATCTCTCATGATCCTCGATGACAACCTCATTCTTAAAGAACATATCCCAGTATTTATTCATCCATGCCATTAAATTTTGAACCTCTTTTGTATGAGTACAGATAGAGTTTCATTCTTGACATTTGTCAACTAGGCTTGGAGTTGAAGATTCTCTTCTTTCAATTTGCCAGCATTGGTATGAGGTTGTGAGATTTCACCTTGTGTCAATAGTTTTTGTGGCTCTTTTTGTTTCAACATTTCTCTCAAATGATCAATCACTTTATTTAGTCTAATGTTCTCAAGTTTGGTAGACTCATTTTCTCTTAGGAGTAATTGAATCTGTGCCTTATTCAATTTGGCAATATTCACTCCCAGATCAACTGTAACTACAGGATCTATTTCTCCAACCTTCAGAGTCATTATGTGTCCAAAGGCCTTCTGTGTATCAATCACCATGGGTCTTTTGTGTGGAGGATATAAAGACCAAAGCAACACAGAGTTCTAATCTGGGTTGTACACAGACCCCATGTACACTTGGGTCACACCTTCTTGAGACAACTTATGTTTTGCATCAATATCATGGAGAAAACTATCAAATATCAAACCTGAATTTAGATCCCATCCAGAAAAGATTAAGATGCCTGCATCTTCAAGTAATTTCCTCCATCTCTCATGAGTCATTTGATTCATTTCCTGTTCTACTTAACTTCTCAAAGCAATCAATAATTGGTTTTCATTAGAGGCATTCACCTCTCCAAAACTCTCCCTAACTAATTTACCTTTTATTTTATGCAAGAAAGACTTAAATTCAGAAGACTTTACAAAATTGTCATCAGACACGAAATCCTTACAAGCCAATTGCCTTGGATCCTCTTCTATGGGAAATTCTTCATCTAGATCCCTAATCGGGGACACTTGCTCTTCAATCAACATCTTGGAGAGTTGCTCGAATTAGATCTCATCTCCTTCTAATGATCCCTCATTGCTGGAAGATGATACATCAATTGCCTGCATCTCTCTCGCCCTTAGCTCCATTTATTTGTTATGGTTATCAATGGCCAATTAGGCTTCCTCCTAATCCATTTTTCTTATCAAGTTATCCCTTATGTATGGGATGTGCACATATTCACCAAGTTTTTGTTTCTTTTTTGCTGAATGAATATATCCTTCAGGGTCAAAGCCTCTCCTTGGTGCTCCCAACTTTAAGTTGAAATGGGTTGGTTTATCCCATGTGAGATCTTGACCTTCTTTCCTAGTAATAGTGAATTCTCCAACACATAAATTTCTAGGCATAAAGGCTAGCTTTTCATGTGAACTCAAATGCATGTGATTTGAAACTCCCATCTTCTTAATGATTTCTAAATAGGAAACTCTGTCAGGCACTGTCTTAGGCAGTAGAAGTGTAGATTCCTCAAAGCCATAGACTCTAATCATTATTACATCAAAAAAATAGTACCAGTCACCCTAATTATGTTGAACTGTCTCAGGCCCTCCAAAGTTTGCAGGCCTCAGAAATTTCTTAACTTCTTCTTAAAGTGCAAAATTGCATAGGTTATCATAGAACCTGTCTAATTTTTTTACAAATAACTCTTCAAAATGAATATAACTAGATCTCACAAATCTACAATCCCATGTCAAAGTCTATAACTAGACTGGAAAAGGTTGATTGTCATCATCAAATTGATTTATTCTCATCTCCTCAGGCCACAGACCAAGCTCTTGACCATAGAATAACACCATATGCATTAGCAAATAATAATGGGGGGAGTAGATTTTGGAAGAATCCTTCTTGATGGCAGTGAGCCCTATATCAATCCGTCTTGCTACAAATGTAGCATAGTCAAATTCTCTAGCAATCAGGCTTTGAACATCTTCTGCAATGACCATAGATTCAATCTTCATGAAATCTGGGGTGTTCAACCCCAAAACCTAGCCAACTGAGTAATAGGTATACTTCAAGTAATCTTTGAACAAATTCACATAAAAGGCAAGTCCTTTGTCTGCCTCCAATGGTGCATCAAGACTAGGCATATGAAGAGGCAGCCTCCATCCTGTATATGTGGTGTCTAACCTTCGATATTCCTTCAACAAATCCTCAAGAATAATGGGATGTTCGTAAATCTCAAGAAATGAATATAACTAGATCTCACAAATCTGTAATCCCATGTTGAATTCAATAACTAGACTAGAAAAGGCTGATTGCCATCATCAAATTGTTTTATTCTCATCTCCTCAGGCCACAGACCAAGCTCTTGACCATAGAATAACACCATATGCATTAGCAGATAATAATGGGGGAAGTAGATTTTGGAAGAATCCTTCTTGATGGTAGTGAGCCCTATATCAATCAGTCTTGCTACAAATGTAGCATAGTCAAATTCTCTAGTATTCAGGCTTTGAACATCTTCTACAATGACCATGGATTCAATCTTCATGAAATTTGGGGTGTTCAACCTCAAGACCTGGCCAATTGAGTAATAGGTATACTTCAAGTAATTTTTGAATGAATTCACATAAAAGGCACGTCCTTCCTCTGCCTCCAATGGTGCATCAAGACTAAGCATATGAAGAGGCAGCCTCCATCCTGTATATGTGGTGTCTAACCTTCGGTATTCCTTCAACAAATCCTCAAGAATAATGGGATGTTCATAAATCCCAAGCAATGAATATAACTAGATCTCACAAATCTGCAATCCCATGTCGAAGTCCATAACAGACTGGAAAAGGTTGATTGTCATCATCAAATTGCTTTATTCTCATCTCCTCAGGGCATAGACCAAGCTCTTGACCATAGAATAACACCATATGCATTAGTAGATAATAATGGGGGAATTAGATTTTGGAAGAATCCTTCTTGATGGCAGTGAGCCCTATATCAATCCGTCTTGCTACAAATGTAGCATAGTCAAATTCTCTAGCATTCAGGCTTTGAACATCTTCTACAATGACCATGGATTCAATCTTCATGAAATCTGGGGTGTTCAACCCCAAGACCTAGCCAACTGAGTAATAGGTATACTTCAAGTAATTTTTGAATGAATTCACATAAAAGGCAAGTCCTTCCTCTGCCTCCAATGGTGCATCAAGATTGAGCATATGAAGAGGTAGCCTCCATCCTATATGTGTGGTGTCTAACCTTCAGTATTCCTTCAACAAATCCTCAAGAATAATGGGATGTTCATAAATCCCAAGTAAATCAAAAACTTTAAAAATTGCATCTCTTGACACATAAAAACAGGGCTTCCCATCTCCACTAGAAATTTCCCTCTTCTTGGGGTCATAGTTTTATGCCAAAAATTTTAGTATACATTGGGAAATGTTGGTGTAAATAATTATTCATCTTGGATATTATTACACCTTACTTAAGTTTACTTAGGAAATGCATTTCATAGTAGTTTGGGTATGAGACACTTGGGTGTTTGTGCCATATTGGGATAGTGTGTGTAGGAGAATTTCCACCTTTTATGGTGTGATCTTGTTGTTACACTCCACATTCAGTGGGCGATCCACCTCATGTGGACTATTATATTATTTCTCCTACCTACCCATACCTATTTCCTAACTACCCTTGTTTCTTATTGAGCCACATGTCATGTTTGTGTGCTCACATATCCATAAGCCTTGCCTATATAAGTAGGCTCATCTACATTGTTTGTATGGGCAATCAATCAACATCTTGTAATGATCCAGTTGATCATATTTTGCATCTTGATAGAATACAGTTTATTTCTATCATCTATTTTGTCTCTCTTATTTGTGCTTTCCATTGCCTCTTGATCTTGGAAAAATCTCACATGGTATCAGAGCTGGTCCATGTCTCACATAGTATCAGAGCCATTAGAGTGTCATTGGTTTGTCAATTGAGAGAAATTTGATGCTATTTGGGGTTTGCATTTTGGAGTTTTCTATTGCAGGTTATTATTGAAGCTTGATGGGTCAAATCTGAGGTCACCATTGGATTGAAGAGGTCCAAGAAAGTCAGTTTTGCCTTTTGTTTCATCCAAATCAGACTTCGAAGGCCAAATCTAGAGGCATTTGAAGTTTGAAGTTGCGGTGGAAATTTTCCAGAAATTATAATTTTGCATACAATTTTCAAATAGCGATATCTCACTCATCCGGACTCCTTTTTTCGAGCAATTTTTTTTTGGGGGGGGTAGGATTTCATGATCTATACAATGGTGTAGGATTTTTCTAATTTTCAAATACAGGTTTTTCAAAAATCATGAAATCCCAATTTTTACAACTTTGGAGGCTTCGTTTGGGCTCATATGGACTCCTTTTCAGGTGCCATTTTTTTTTTAGAGTGCATAATTCTTTGTCTACTTTCATAATCTGCCATTAGTTTGTAGTGATTTTAAGTAGAAATTGTACTTTCAGTATTTGGTTATTTTTGGCCTGTTTGGTACTTGTATTTCGCTTGGATCTTAGTTTAGATCACTAGCAATATTTGTTGAAGTCTCTTATATCTCATTTTGAGAAGTTATAAAGTTGAAATCAGAAGTCCACTTTGCCATTATTTGGAAGTGCCAACATGATCTTTTTATGGGGGGTTAGTTGTTCATTTATATCTCTTGGTGAAATTCCATTTGGAGGCATCTTCATCTGCAGTATTCTACAGAGCTTCTTTGTTGGTGGCATCATTTTCATGTTTCCACATTTGAATATTTTATCATGATGTATGCTCTTGCTTGAGCAATGTTATACTTGCACTCTCATAAAGTGCCACACCTCTTTGTATCTTGTCTTTGATGACTATTTGATGTAATCCTCTTATACATGTAGATTAGGAATATCTTGTGAGACTTGGTGCATGGCTCCAGTTGAGACTTAGATTGTACACATTTGTGCATGGATCCCATGAGACTTTGATTATATCGGTATAATTTCTATTATTTCTAAGTATCCAGATGATGCTCACAATAGGTTGTCTCCATGCATGATCTTCTTTTTGTTGTAGTGAGTGATTCATCGTCATCGACTTGGTACCTAGTTTTGTCACACTTTGACATTATTGGTGTAGCATTGGCTCTCTTTCTTCCTTATGGGGAGGTATTTTGGTCAAACATCTTGGACCATCCTTATAGGAGATTTGATATTGAGGGGGCCTTCATGGTCTCTTCTTCTCTCTTGTGGGGGGGACACAGTTTTGTTCTTCTCATTCATCATTGAGAGCATTGTGTGCTTTCATAATCTCTCTTTTGGGGGAGGGTTTTTTCCCATTGGGTTTTTCTCTCTTTCCTCGCTTTATGGGAGATTTTATTTGCATTTGTACATAGATACCTAACATGGTCTCATAGCTGGGACCCATCTTGCATTGCTTAGTTGCATTGTAGACTTAAGTGCATTCCCCTAAGTTGCACTTAAGGGGGGGTGTTGGTGTAAATAATTATTCATCTTGGATATTATTACACCTTACTTAAGTTTACTTAGGAAATGCATTTCATAGTAGTTTGGGTATGAGACACATGGGTGTTTGTGCCACATTGGGATAGTGTGTGTAGGAGAATTTCCACCTTTTATGGTGTGATCTTGTTGTTACACTGCACATTCAGTGGGTGATCCACCTCATGTGGACTATTATATTATTTCTCCTACCTACCCACACCTATTTCCTACCTACCCTTGTTTCTTATTGAGCCACATGTCATGTTTGTGTGCTCACTTATCCATAAGCCTTGCCTATATAAGTAGGCTCATCTACATTGTTTGTACGGGCAATCAAACAACATCTTGTAATGATCCAGTTGATCATATTTTGCATCTTGATAGAATACAGTTTATTTCTATCATCTATTTTGTCTCTCTTATTTGTGCTTTCCATTGCCTCTTGATCTTGGCAAAATCTCATAGGAACAACTAGTTTTCACAAGCCATTTTAATCTCTACAGGTTGCTAATCAACTCAGGACTGTCACGCCTATGGTAATGGAACTAAAAGAACTCATAACCCCTGATAGTTGTATACACATCTCCCACATTGTTATAATTATATTTTATTTTTCATTGCGCAAACCTCCTAGGTTTAGGGATAGAACCAGGCAATTGGTCTAACAAGTCCTGGCTTAGTTTTCTCTCCTCTACCAGAGTTTCTATGTTCACCTCATCAGTTTTCTACTTCTTCCCTTTACCCTTACTTGTTTCCCCTCTCTGCCTCTTCTTGACACTACTAAAACTTTCCGTTTTACAGGCAATTCGACTAATTTCTTGAGGAAGTCATAGAGGAATTGTTCAAGATACTTACTTGTTTGTTCGGTGTTATTGTTCTTCTCAACCCACTCCAATTTCATCCCTAAATGTCTGCAACTTTGGTGTGAAAACTTTCCTGAATGTATTATTAGAGAATTTCATTCATGCAACAATAAATGTTTCAACTTGCTAATCAATGGATTATTCTTTTTAAAATTTGAATTGTGCTATGTATGTGTGACATCGACTTCTCTTTTCTGTCGATGCCTCTAAGTTTGGCGTCATTCTAATAAATTTGTCGCTGAGGATAAATTTCCTCTTATTTTCTTTTATTGGGATAACTGGCATCATCTAGATACCCTTCTAGTCCTATCTCGATCTTGTATATGATTTCGATAAAACTTGTATCAGCATAACATTGTCCGAAATACACATGTCAGAATAGTTTACTCTATCCGCATTACAAAATTATGCTTCTTTGCCTTTGGTAGCCATTCTGATAGACATCTCAAGTTTTACGTTTGATATAACTAAACCGATGGAACATTATCAAAATGGATTGTTCTAATGGAATCACAAAGAATTGTCATTCTGCTTTTATTGGTTATTCTAATAGGTGTTAAGACCTCATGTTCAGTAATGCTATCCCGATGTTGATGTTTATCATTGACTTGTTAGATCGGGTAAGCTATCCCGATATATACATAAAGTGTTGCTCAATGATGGTTATTTTATTGATCTTCATTGGGTGTTATCAGGCATGCTTTACACAATATCTGGGGCATAATGGAGATGAGATGTGGGGCTCTATGCTAGATGAAAGAAAACTTTTGTAGCTTCAACCTTTCACCATTTTAAATACAAAATCTTGGTGATGACTAACATGTCAGGGGTACTAAGCATCATTATGAAATTTCAGGGTTACAAAATTTCCATGATCCCTTTTTTAATGATAGACATGGTTACATTAGGGTTTAGATTAAAATTAGAACTATATTGATTAGGTACATTTGATGGATCAAAAAATGACATATTTGCTAAACTAAACATAGGTTGATAAGATGAGGATAGTTGACCGACTATGGCTTGAAATTGATCTATATTAATATCACTAGGGACTTACGATTCTATTAAGGCATGATCCAATATGTCCTTATGGATAGATGAATATAAAAGAAGCTCCAAGATAGATAACTATGCTAGAGTCTTACCAGGCATGCTTTACATAGGATTTGGGGTATAATCGAGATGAGATGTGGGGCTCTATGCTAGATGAAAGAAAACTTATGTAGCTTCAACCTTTCACCCTTTTAAATACAAAAGCTTGGTGATGACTAACATGCCAAGGGCACTAAGCATCATTATGAAATTTCAAGGTTACAAAAATTTCATGATCCCTTTTTTAATGACAAACATGGTTACGTTAGGGTTTAGATTAAAATTAGAATTGTATTGATTAGGTACATTTTATGGATCAAAAAATGACATATTTGCTAAACTAATATTGATTCATATAAGATAAACAACTTACTAGTTTTGACCTTGGTTTCCTCAATGTGACCCACTAAGATAGACAACTCTCATTGTATTTGATTAGATATGGCTAGAATTATTATGTTTCATGCATTTGGACATAGAATGACCTTTTACATGATAGTTCTAAAAGTACTAAGTTTCTTTGTATCATGCAAGTTTGGGTGCATTGTCATTGAAAACTATGGTATGTGGGAATTTAATAAGGTTGGCTTCAACTGATTTTTGAAATACTACTTTGATATCCCTAAACCCTAACCCTAACCATAATCATAAACCTAAACCAAATCCTAATCCTAATGCTAATCTTAACCTTAATCCTAACCTTGACCCTAACCCTAACCCTAACCAAATCTAAATCTCCGCCCTACTCCGAATTATAATTTTGATCCCAACCCTAATTGTAATTCCAACCCTACCCTTAATCCTTACAACATCGAATCTGGATTGGATGATACAGACAAAGAGTTAGATGAAGAAGAAGATCAATGACATTGAAATGTATGAGATGTGATTATATTATCTATTTGATATTGATTTCCTGATAGAATTATATTTGACTTATATGGTTGCATAGTTAATTCATGATTTGTATTTTGTTTATGGAATGTACCTAATGTTGGAGCTTAAAATCACTATTTTTATAATAGGAAGCTAGAAAAATGAGTATATTTTTTTTATGGAACATACCTAATGTTGGAAGCCTGATATATATTTATATTGATATTTAATAAAAGTTGTACAATGTATAAAAAAAGGGGGGGGCTCTTATCAACTAGATTTTCTCTAACATTTTCAACAAAAAGTAACAAGTATTCTAGGCCTAAACAACTTCCAGGGTTATATACATATCAGATTAGGCTTGCTTCCATAAGACAAAAAAGGAACCCATAACACATTTTAAAGCAATATTGCATATGGGGAAATTACATTACATCCATAAGACAAAATTAGAAGCAGTATTACAAAAAACATATTGTCTATCGTTTATTCTTCCATGGCTACTAGAGCAATAATATTCGGAGGAAACTCATTATACTAGATGATAATGAAACTCTACCCATGACTATGTGTCACAGGTACTATCATGTGCACCAATTCTTGAATATCCTAAAAATTGTACATCAAACCCATTGCAACCTGCTCACAGAATTTAATACTTTCCTTGAAAATAACCCAAGAGAAAAATCACACAATGATATGAAAATAACCCAAGAGAAAAATCACACAATGATATGAAAATATCACTGTAAACAAATCCATCCTTAACACATTTATTCCTATGAATTCATAAAAAGACAATTTAGGAGACAGAGCATACGACAATGAAAAAATTTCTGTCATTTTGAATTGAATTCTTACAATGATTCGGTCATACTCCTCCCTTTTCAAGCAGACTCTACAACTACTAATAAAACTAGCTTATACTACCCAACTTGCTAAGGTGAAAATGATTTTTTGTTCTCCCCCTTTTTCTTACAGCCTTGGTATTCCTTTTATATCATAAGGAATGCACAAGCTACAGGCTATTTACATCTGGCAGATTCATTATGAATCATCATTTAGCCCATAACAAAAAAAGAAACTTCTACAAAACCAACAAGAAAAGAGAATATGTCTGAAAACCATTTTGCTAGAGTCTTAACTACTTCTGATCCGTGCCACCATCGCATTGTAGATGCTTCCAAATGGAGGCATGAATTCCACCACTTCATCCCATGAAAAATCCCAACTTCTTTGAAGTTGTGCCCTACGGGATGAAAAATTGAGCACCCTCATACCTAGAGAAGGAGCCCTTTGCCCTGAACTGGCAGCAATGAGGGTGGAAAGAAGAGCTCATTTAAAAATCCCACGATCTGAGAAGGGGTTGCAGCTTCCATGCACCGATAGGATCCAAATTTTTGCAAACTTGATCCATCCATCCTCCTCGACTTCTCCTCTTCTTCGCTCTTCCACCCCCTCTGAGTGATTCAGTGGTGTGCAGGAAAAATGGACAATCCTTGAAAGGATCCTCATGACTGAGAAGACCTTCCAAGATCCTCGTGATTATCCATATCCTTTCCAAGATCCTCACGATTATCTAGTAGCCTAATGGCACTCTTTCCAACCAATGTCATAAAATGAGAACAACACAATGTTGGCAATTGACACTCAATTGGTTGGTTTCAATATGTTGTCATTGATGGAAACATGGTAATTTATTCCAGCTTCATATTTTGGGTTGGTTGTGTACCTGTAGGCACTTCACAGACACTTCATCGACACTGACACCGATAGCGGCAGGTTGGAAGGAATTATTTTTGGTCACCAGCAATGTAGGTTGACATGGTTTAGAATCAAGTTATTGGTATTAGAGGCTGACATCTTTTGGATCCGGCATAGGCAATTATTTTTGATATTCATGTATTTATGTTATCTAGCCGACATGTATATTGATATTGTAATTATCTTTGTAAGCTAACATAAGGCATGATAAATTGTAAAGGATATGTAGGTCAGTTGGTTAGATCATTTAGATATATCATATGAATATGTATAAGGAAGGAAATAATGAAGAAGATGCGAAATATATGAGAGAGATTATGTATGTGAGGATATTTTTGTAAGGGTTATTTTGGTATGGGGTTAAGGGTTTTAGACTAGAATAGACAGAGCTTATCTGGAACTATATTCAGGCATAAAAGATGCTATCTTTGTAATTCAATCATTTCTCTAGATTGTAGTCTAGATTTGTATGTAGTCAGTGAGGCTCCTTTTGTGATTGAGCAGCATGCTCTAGGCTATAAGCCTTCCTGCAAGTGTAGGCCCCTATATTTTGTAATATCTCTTCATATGGCCAGTGGATTGATATTGTGGGTCACAAATCCCACCGTGGTTTTTCCTCTTTGAGGTTTTCCACATATAATTTTGTGTGTTATGGTATTCATTTATGTGATTGGCTTATTGGTTGCTTTACTTCTTTCAATTCTATATGTACTCGTATACCGGTTGGTGTATGCATGTTTTAATAGGTTAAAATTGATTATTCGAGTAGACCACTAATTCACCCCCCCTCCCCTCTCAGTGTTCTTGGATTCCAAAAATTGGTATCGGAGCTTTGTGCCTCGGAGGAAGTTTAATAGCTTGAGGAAGGTCTTGAATCCAAAATCCATGGATATGAGTTTGGAGAAGAAACTTGAGGTGGCACTTGAAGATTATGATGCTAAAAGGATGAAGAACTTGAAGCTACAAGATGAATTGAATTATGCACAGGAATTCATTCTTGTCCTACAGGAGAGACTGTCATTTGTTCAGGCTAGGAGGAAGGAACTTTTGTAGAATAAGGATGATGATGAGAAAGATGCACTTAATGAGAGATGTCTGAAGTTGAGTCAGGAGAACATGGTTATGAGGAATGAAATGCAAGCTATAACTATGAGGATGTCTAAAGAGATTGAGGACCAGAAGAAAAAGAAAGAAAATCTTGTTGTATCTCTGAAGAACAAATTTGAAGAATGTGGAAGGTTGGTTCATGAGAATGACATGTTGAGAACTGATTTAGTACAATCCCAGAGTAATGAACAAGAGCTTGAGAGACAAATGATAATTCTAAGAGATGATCTGACTATTGCAAGTGAGTATAAAGAAAAAATCAAGATTAGTTCAGCATAGCTAGATGAGTTATTGAAAAGTCAAAGGCAAAATGGAGATTCCAGTGGACCTGGATTTGAACAAGGACAGAGTTCTGATACTGTAAATGAAGGTCAAAAGCTTAAGGCACCAGTAAGGCACTTTAATGCTTATAAATTTAATGGTAGATGATTTGTTTGTAATAGATTTGGTTGCATGGCTAGGCAATGTAGAAACAAAGAAAATCAAAACTCTATTTCTACTCCCAGTCAATGTTCTAAATGTAATAAGTATGGTCATAAGACAGAAGATTGCAAAATGAATGTTAAGTGTTATGCATGTGGAAAATTTGGACATATGGCTAATCAATGCAAATCAAGCAATTACACCAGTTTTAGCAAAGCAATTCAAAATAACAATGTTACATGTTATGCATGTAATGAGGTTGGATATATTGCTAAGTTCTATAGAAGCAGAAATCCACCGGTTGGTAATGGAGGATCAAATGAGAAAGGAAAAGAGAAGGTTAATGAAAATCGATAAGATCATACCCAGAGATGGGTTAGGAAGACTAAAGAATAATCAGCAGATGGTAATGTACTGGTTACTCAATCGACAGAGGAGGTTGCTCGTGCACTAGCATGAAGCTCATCTAGTAACTAAGGTAGATGCCTTGCACTGGTTACTTAATCGACAGAGGAGGTTGCTCGTGCACCGGCATGAAGCTCATCTGGAAAATAAGGCAGATGCCTTAGGGGTAGGAAAAATTCATGAAGATGCTACATATGCCTCGGGAAGAGGTTTTGGAAGATGTTGTAGACATTGGAGATGCTTAACTAGCATGGAATTGTTTGATCGAGATCCGGTATCTTCCACTGGAAGTAATTGATATCAAAGAAATATTAGGGCTTCTTGGAGGATAAAAAGGTTGAACTCACTTCATTTCTGATCACTTTGCATTCAGAGTGATTCAAGGCAATTCAGAGGAAGTCTAAGGCGAATCAGAGCGATCAGTATCATCTTGAGCGATTTCACCAGTGATTGGAAGAGGTCTTTAGGATTTTTTACCGGTAGCAATTCACAGGTATTTATTTTCAATCATGGAAGCAATATTATCATCTATACCTATCTTTGTTGCAAATCCAATTTTTTTTGAGGTCAAGGACCGTCCCAGACTGATTTTCAAGTGATATTTGCATGTTGCTACCCTGGACGATTTTGTTGGAGCTTTTTCTCATGTCCTGAAAGGAGTCATGTATATCAAAGATGTAAGAGCTTACATTCATTTTCATATTGAGGATTTGGGAATGACTGATATTAAGAGCATGTACATGAATGATCTAATGGTAGATTCTAGAAAGATTAAGCTCAAATACTAGCATATTATGGATTTAGGGTTTACCGATATTCTGGATATTCTGGAATTCAAAGATGAAATTGTTATGTATGTTTTGAGCAGGGTGCATGGAGAGTTTATCTGGTTAGATAGACCATATAATATTATGAAGGAAGACATCAAGGAAATAATCGGTTTACCACAAGTTGGACAACATCTGGGGAACAAAGTTTCAAATGATCAAGTCAACAAGATTACCGGTGCAACATCAGACAAGTGGTCAATAAGGATCAATACTATGACCGACATAGATATTAGATTTGGAAGCATGGTTATCGGTTACAAGGTAACACATTCAAACCGATTGAACTTTGTTTCTAGCTCCTACATTAATGCAACTTGTAAAATGATGAGGGAGAATGAGAAGTTGGATCTATGTGGTTGGATGTTTGATGAATTGTTGATTAACTTGGGAAAGATTAAAGGGGAAAAGAAAGGAACTTTTCAATATGGTAACCTAATTTTCTGTTTAATATTATTTTTCATCAATGAGACTCCTAGTTTTGGGAAGAGAAAATGGGCATTCGATATCCTAGTAGGGAAGCAACAAAAACAATCAATTGCTACATTGGGTAGTCAGAGAGATGACAAAGTGTGGGGTTAGTTTAAAGCATTTCAAAAGGCTATGAATTCTCGGATGAGGGTTCCCAAGCACATTGTTGAGAAGTATTCAACTAACATATTCTTCATGGTCAAGAAAGATGAAACTTTGATGGAAGCTATTAGGCCCTGGAAGATTTGGATTGAGGAAATGGGTTATGAAGTTGATGCACATATTCTTGATGCTTATGCACAAATGCTAATTGATGCATCGGTAGATGAAACTGTAAAAACCTTTGGCACTGCTAAGTAGAAGACACAAGAGGTTGAAACTAAGTTCAACCGGAAGAAGAGAGAGAAGCAGGAAGGTAAGGCAAGTAAGTTTGTTGAAAAGGTTTCATAGGACATCAAAGAATTGATTGATGTTGTCCTAGAGAAAGGCAGGAAGAGAAAAGAACCATAAATATTCATTGAACCTATTGCAACTGAATCTGCATCTGAAGATGGAAGAAAACTGAAGAAACTAAGGTAGAGGCTAAGAAGAAACTGGTTAGGAAAGTTGCTATCAGGGTACCCACACAGAGAAGAGCACCAAAAGAGACACCTTCAGCCCCATCCAGTACTTGAAGGAGAAAGAAGAAGGATGACATTGAATCTGGTAACGTAACTATCATTCCACCAAAGACTTGTGTAGAGTTAGTTGATGAGATTACTAAAGATGGTATGTTAAAGAATGTACAGTTTTATTATGAACATTTAGACAATGATGAACAAAGAGAGGTAGAGGAATCAGTTTTGTTGTATTTGGATATCTATAAGAAAGCCTTGATATAAATTGAAAACCAAATACCAACATAGTTGTATGATATTTTAGATGCTAGAAGACTATCAGCAATGCAAGAAGACGGGTATATAAAGATACAAGAGTTGTTATCTATTTGTGTTTCTAATACTCTAGAGGAGATGGATAAGACACTTGAGGTTGCAGATAGGAAAATATTTAACATCAAGTATAGAATAATCAGTCTTATGTTAGGTAGAGTAAATGAGATAAACAACAAGGCATGGGTTAAGTTCTTTGAAGAGAACCATGGTTTTTATACTTCAACGAAACCAAAGACAGATACTGCAGACATCCCAGTTGAAGGAAAAGGAAAGGGTATTATGGGTACTTCATCCTCAATTTTGAAAAACATTAAGATAGTGGATATTGAGCCCCTAGTAGATACAAATGTATAGGAAAATGTTGAGACACCGGTAGATATAGAGTGTAAAGGTTGATAATGTACAGGATACTAATGTCAAGGATAGCAGTCCTCTGGGTACAGATGTACAGGATGAGGTTATAGTTCCTAGAGAGGAATCGGTAGTTATTGAGACTACACCAAGTGGCAAAGCCACCAGTGCAAGTGAGGATGCTATAACTGAGATGAGTTCTACTGAGCCCAAGATGATGGCTGCACCAAAAATGTTGGAGGGATCTATGGATAAAGGGGTTATTGATCATTCTATCACAGTTTTGCATAGACTAGTCCGGAAGTGCAAGTTTGACAGAGAAGCGAGCCCATCCAACAAGCTTAAGACAATCACAGAGCACATTTCAATGGATTTACAATCCTTGCAATAGATATCAAACCAGCAAGCACTGGAGAGGTTCACACAAGCAAAAAGAGATACATTTGATCAAGTGATTGAGTCTGAAAGGAAGAAGATTAATGATAAGTTGAAATTGACAGATAATGCATTGAGGTAGTGTACTAATATCTATAGAGTAGGTTGTAATACAAGTTTTCTCATAGCTGAGACAGATAAAAAAATTAAGGATATTCAGGAGGAAATTGCAGGTATAGCCAATTCTTTTGATGGATTCAATTCATTAACTACATCTATAGATGGTCAAATTTTGGTTTTGGAAGCCCAAGTTTTTTCTCTTGAGAAGGAAAAAGATAAAATCATAAGGAGAGCCAAAAGTCTTAGAGGATTGGTGAGTCCCTAGTTGTATTCACTTAGTTTACATAAGAAGGAGTGTATAGATCTGGTTGGTAAGCCCACATCGGCAGAGCTTAATGAGAAAGAGTCATTTGCCCATATGCTAAATGGACTTGTATCTATTTTTGGTACTTTCAAATCTAGTTGGGATACCTATCTTGAGCTATTAGCGAAGGCCTATCTAGATATTTTCAAATACATCTAGCTCCGGTAAGGTATTTTGGGACATATTCATTGTACAGTCTTTCATTCTTCATCCTGGTTTTCAGTTTTTGGTACTTTTTTGGGTATTTTTGATGGCATTGATGTCAAAGGGGGGATGATATTGATGTGAAAAATAAAAAGGGAGTTCTATACATTAGGGGAAGTATAGATGGAAAACTATGGAAGTATGAAGTATTTTGTATTGATGGATATTCAGCTCAGGGGGAGCAGGTTCAGGATGAAACCAACAGTTGGAAACCATGACCATTTTTCACATGAGTGTTTCCATCAATGCCAAAGGGGGAGATTGTTTGCAATTAACACTCAATTGGTTGATTTCAATATGTTGTCATTGATGGCAACATGGTAATTTATTCTAGCTTCATATTTTAGGTTAGTTGTGTATCGACAAGCACTTCACAGACACTTCACCGACACCGACATTGGCATTGACGGGTTGGAAGGAATTCTTTTTGGTGACCAGCAATGTAGGTCGACATGGTTTAGAATCAAGTTATCAATATTGGAGGCCAACATCTTTTGGATCTGACATCGGCAATTGTTTTTTATATTCATGTATTTATGTTATCTAGCCGACATGTATATTGATATTGTAATTATCTTTGTAAGTCGACATAAGGCATGATAAATTGTAAAGGGTATATAGGTCAGTTGGTTAGATCATTTAGATATATCATATGAATATGTATAAGGAAGGAAATAATGAAGGAGATGCGAAATATATGAGACAGATTATGTATGTGAGGATATTTTTGTAAAGGGTTATTCCGGTATAGGGTTAAGGGTTTCAGACTGGAACAAACAGAGCTTAACTGGAACTGTATTCAGGCATAGAATATGTTATCTTTGTAGTTCAATCATTTCTCCTGATTGTAGTCTGGATTTGTATGTAGTTAGTGAGGCTCCTTTTGTGATTGAGCAATGTGCTCTAGGCTGTAAGCCTTCGTCCAAGTGCAGTACCTTATATTTTGTAATATCTCTTCATATGGCCAGTGGACTGATATTGTGGGTCACAAATCCCACCATGGTTTTTCCTCTTTGAGGTTTTCCACATATAATTCTGTGTGTTATGGTATTCATTTATGTGATTGTCTTATTGGTTGCTTTACTTCTTTCATTTCTATATGTACCGGTATACTGGTTGGTGTATG
Organism: Cryptomeria japonica; assembly: GCF_030272615.1. Lineage (NCBI taxonomy): Eukaryota > Viridiplantae > Streptophyta > Pinopsida > Cupressales > Cupressaceae > Cryptomeria > Cryptomeria japonica. The sequence goes on along the minus strand of NC_081415.1, from coordinate 222,225,712 downwards.
CATGTTTAATAAGGTTAAAATTGATTATTTCAGTAGAACATTGATTCAAACACCCCCCCACCTCCCCTCTCAGTGTTCTTGGGTTCCAACACACAAAAGTGCAACTTTACTCCTTTATCTCAAGCAAGGCTAGCAGAATTCTTTGAGAAATAAGACTCATTGTGTTTTCTTGTTAATGAACAACTTTGTTGATTTTATAGAAAAAAGAGGATGCCAAAAATAGTCCTGCAACTACTCCATCATGAAAATTGTGAATCATGATTTTTTTCTTTCAAATCCCTCCTTATCTATCATTTGTAAACTTTAGAAGACTTGTATATGTGTTTACTCATTATGTTTAGCCTTATTCTGAATTAAGCAATTATACCATGATCTTATCTATCCTTTCTTGCCAAATCGCAATTGTCACCAATTATGATTTGTACTTGAAAATACATTCACTTACCATGTATACTTTACTAATGGCGGTTGCATGCAAGTCGAGAAGTCACACAATCAACTCTGGGTTTCTTAAGATGTCAATTCTATATTCTGGGCACCAAGCTTCAAACTTGAAATATCAATCGTCGATGTTGCTAAGGTAGGGTAAAGCAAACTAGGGTTTAAGAGACTTCAAGTACTTTGTAGAAAAAAATTTGGTGGGAATAGAAAACACCATATATCATTGGTATAACCTACATGACTTACCTTCATATATCTTCTCTTTGTTGTAGGATGTGCTTTCAGCAAAGTACTTCAATATTTGGTAGAATAGATACAATACACTGAAATTTGTATTTTCGATATATCAAACGTGATTATATGCCGATATGAAATCCCTTTTTGGTACAAGTACCCTTTTGTAGAAGGTCATACTTACTGTGTCGTTGTTATTGGCTACTCCAAAACATTATTTTTCATTGTAGCATTTCATGAGTCTTGTCGATACTGAGTATTTCATATAAGGAGGATTATAATGTATTTCTTCCTTGACTTTCTAAAATGAATTCATAGATTTCATTTCATTTTGTTACTACATGTTGGGCTTTACCCTCATGGGAGCCACATTTGTCCCCACATATAGAAAACTCATGTTCATGTATTAAGCAAAATCTATAATTGATGCATATTTAACTATTTTTTCCTTCATGTCTTTCACTAATGAACTTAAACAACAATGATCAAATAAACCATTCTTCTCAATCCAATGTTTGTAGACAACTTAGAAAATTCTGAGCGGAGTCTTAGAGAAAAATTTCTCTTTCTATTTGAATACAAAAGCTTGGTGATGACAAGACCATGGGAGTTAACTTTTTATTTGAGAAAGACTAAACTTTGTCAGAAAAATAGGGTTCCAACACCTAAACCACAAGGTTTGTCACTCTAATGATAAAACCAAGTCAAATTAACCTCTAACACCTATTGGAAAAGTCAAAACATGCCTTTCTTTCAAATTCACAAGAACGTATAAATGTCCTTTTTGAAGCTACACATGCATGTTATGAAAGGGTATGGTATTCCTACTTATAGAAGAAGTTCACATGATAAGCTAACTAATGACACTATATTGGAGGATAAACCCACCCACGAAATTGATTTAAGAGGTAAGGGATGCCTCTTAGTGGAATTCATAGATTTTGTTTCATTTTGAGTTCATTGATGAAAGACATGAAGGATAAAATAGTTAAATATGCATCAATTATAGAGTTTGCTTACTACATGAATATGAGTTTGCTATATGTGGGGACAAATGTATCAAATAAACCATTCTTCTTAAGTTGAATGGAACCTTTTTTACCAATGCATCTATGTTTACCTACCTTCATGGATCAAGACTTGACATCACCTAAACAATCTTCTTTATGTCATAGCATTTCTCCGAAGTGCCTTTGGCATTCTTTAGATGTGTCAATATTAACTAGATTAAATATATTTTTAAAGTCTCTTAACACATGCCATGACAAGAAAATGACTCATTTGGATAAAGGAGTACTTTCCTAAACCATTCCTCCATATTCAACAATCCCTGCTCACACCCACATCATAATTCATATCCATGTTAGTTGTAATGAGTGTTTTAAACCAACAATCAATGAATCAAAGGATAGAAGAAAACTCGTTACGCACGAGGATAAGTATTTCAATCACTAATTCTTAAACATCCATCATGATTAAACATCACATATCATAAACCATTTTAAAAATCACTAGGATTGTACATAATATTCAATCATATCATAGGATATAAATCATCAATAATTATAAAGAAAGAGAAAGCCAACTATATAAGCTCAGCAAGCCACCATACAAAAATTATATTTTGTAGAAAATAAAATAAACTATATGTTGATATAGCATATATGTTTTGTACATAAACTATATTTTGACATAGCATATATATATAAACTATGTATTTTAAATTTTGACTGCATGCGCGTAGGAGCATGACATAGCATACTGCATTGAGACCCTAACTGAATAGTTGCACCGAGAACCACTGCATCCACCCCCTGATTGGAGAGTTGTGAGACTTGATTGGATGAGTGTTGCAAGGCCATTGAGTCGAGGAGGAATACTAGGAACCATTTGGTAGGAGGAAAGCCAGAAGGAGAGTTGAGGGCACTCAGAAAGGGAAAATCGACCAAGGGACAATGAGTGTAAGTGATTTTTCCCCACATTTAGAAATTAAATTCAAACTTGCCATCTTGACAAATTTTTAAATCTTTGATCTCATATTTATTACAATATTGGTATTAATTAGCTTTCTATTGTAGGAGAAGTAATTTTTCTAGTATAACATATGCTTTTTTTTAGGATCGATAATTGGTATTTATATTATTCAATAATAAAATGAGTACATTTGAACCAGAGAAAAGTGGTTTCCTAAAACCACCAGTCAGCCCTACCACCTAAAAAACACTTCTACAAAACCGCCTATTCAGACCATATGCAGAAACCCCCATGCCATACCAGAAAAACCCTATATCCACACACCCAAAAATACAAAATTAGTGTCCATGACACCAACTTAAATTTATAGAGTTGGGGACTAAGTCTTAGATACCAAAGGCATGAAACAACATTTTATCAAAGAAGGAGCCAGACCAAAAAAAGTACAATCCAAACTAAGCACAACAATTAAACCATAAGTGGCTTGTACGTTGTATCATTGTTGAAGTTTGAGAGGGACTTCATTGCTTGTGTCATCCTTTGCCTTGGTCGCAACTCCCAACCCACCTCCACTCTTGACACCTCGTGCAAATCCCACAAAATCTCCTTCATCCTCATCAAATTAAAAAAGGTTTTGAATGCTTCCCACCCATGATGAGTCGGGTCCCTACAACAAGCCTTCAAGCCATCCTCCTGCCATAAGATAAAAGATAATGGCACACCTGGTACATCCTAGCCTGCAGATGTCCTAATGCCCACACCCGAAATTGCTCGTTCACAGATATCATCCAAATTCAACAGGGAGTCTGAATCAATCAGCTATCAGAGCCCTCTTCACCTTCTCCACCTCTTCCTCAAATTGCAACCCCCAAGAAGAAATCAAAGAGTACACTTCCATGTGAGTCTAATATTGGTGACTCACATGGATGAAATCTTCTCCAAGAAGCATTTTAACTGCTTCATACAGAGGCTGGTCTTTGAAAAGGAAAATACCTTTCATCCTCCTATCTGTTATCTTGCCCAAAAATGGCACCAATTTCTTGTTAGTCAAGAATGTGAAATTCACTTCCATTCTGCACTAACCAAAACCACCCTGCACTTATAGCTTTGAGCAAGAAAACAAAGTGATGACCGCAAACAATACCAAGGTTTTAAATGTATTAACATCGGTCATCGGAAATAAAGGCTTTAAATGCATTAACACACGAAACATCATTCCTCGCATCTACCAGGAAATGTGCACTATCCTTCCACATGGGTTGGCATTGAATACACATTCATATATTAGAAATAATAATAATAGTATATTATAAATAATAATAGTATACTAGAAATAATGATAGTATATTAGAAATAATGGATTAACATTTTGTGGATTAGACTGAGCAGTAGTTTGGGGCAACAATTAGAGACAAACCATCTTACACCTTCGACCCAAAGAGGATTTATATAGTCATTACAAACCCTCACCAAATATTTTAACTAAATTTCTAATTAGTTGGTTGTTTGGAAAACAAAATGCTACTTTTTGCACCAAAATTGTAAAGTTGCTCAGTTTCAGCTTTTGAGCAATTTTGACAACTTTTGCAATTTTCAATCGAATGATCTCCTATCAACTTAGGACTCCTCAAACATGCTAAATATGACATAAAACTATCAATTTCATCACTTTTGACCACCTCTAAAGGTGTTGACCAGTGTTGACCTATTCAGGACCTAGTTGGCCTAGACATGACAAAAATGGCACAATGGCCTTACAACTTTGATCCAATACATGGAGTGCAAGTACCACCAAATAGGTATTTGTCAAATCTGCCTTCCTTGAGTGAGGGAAATTCAGGAAGAGAAGAGGAAAGTGAGACATGTAGTAGGTCTAAAAGAGGGAGAGCAACTAGAGGTCAAAACATTAGAAGAAAAATTTGTAAACACATGGAATTTTTTCTTGCTGAAGGGGGGTCATGTTCTTATGATGATGAGAGAATAGGCAACATTGAGGTTCTCTTGAGGTATAAACATCTATGGAAACAATGGGTACCCAAGGAACTTCCTCCAATAAAAATTGATTTTTATGTCAATGAGAGGATATATCGCATAGCACCATCGACATTACATGGTTTGGGTCTATTTGTATGGACGGCTTAAAGGTTTGTTATGAAAAAGTTACTAAATTAATGGAGAATGTCAGACCCTGTTATAGTTACAAAGATTGGATGCATCTAGTTTGATATACACCAAGTATGCGTAGGTATGCATTGTTAGCAAATTATATACAACTAAAAGATAAGGATCAAAATAAAGGAGTGGCTATGTACATTAACGGAAGGCCAAAAGAGTCAAGGAATATTGCAGGGTTTATAAATAGTACATGACCCGGGTCAACAAATAAGCAATCCAATTTCATATTCAAGGTGCACGAGGGAAACTGTGTATTCGGATGTGTGATAAAATCAATAAAAGCAAGGGAAGAGTTGATAATCGATTACAATTTTAATTGCATAGAGACAAACATAGTTACTATGGGGGTGGTATGTACTATATACCATTTTACCCAACCTCCATTTAATGACTCCAATATACCATTTTATTATTATGTTTTTTTTCGTAATTCTATTGGTTTCATTTCAATAATATTTTTTTATATTTAATTTTTGTCACAACGAGACATTGATCATAGTGGGAAGCTTCAGCCCAAATCATAGATCGCAATGCATCTTCAGGTGCTTCTACCTGACAGGTTTACCTCGTTGTAATTGTACAAATTAGATACGAGCAAAATTTTGTATTATTATGCTTTTTTCATAAGTTTATTGGGTTAATTTCAGTAATGTTTTTAATATTCTTGTCATAGTTGGATGATAGGGGAAAGGCACCATCAGTAGAGGAGAGCATCCATAGGGAGGTGTAGTCACTATTATGAGATGATAACATCACATATTCTGCAAACCCTCTGGATATGATAAGGAAGACCCAAAAAAATGCAATGAAGAAATCCTTCATTTGTTATTCATTGTCCCTCAAATAGATGAGATAAGAGAAAGGGTTAAAATATTGACTAAAAGAGCACAAAACTTGCAAGTAAGTTGTCATGAGATCTTTAATTATAACACAAGTTCTTTCATGGTTTTATATTTTGTACTCTTTTATGTCATGAACTAAAATATGAGTTGTTTTTACAGGATTTGCATCCTCATGATGTTCTTGGCCATGATCAAGGTACTGCAGGTGTTGCCTGGGGAGTAGGGATTGGTTCTGGGGAGTAGGGATTGGTTCAAGTGTCCATCCTGATCTTCTTGCGCATACATCTCATCATCCAACCCCATCACCCATGCCTATATTATCAACTGAAATGTCGGCAACATATAGCATGCAGGCATCAGGTACTGCACCCTCTGGCAATAAACAAATGCCAGATAATGTGTTAGGACATGTACCTGGGGATGCAGAGGCCACTAGTACTGGTGATGTTTTAGCAGCATTTCCTGGATCTTCTCGTATTGCTAGTACGGGAACATTGCTGGTCACATTTTTGTTAACCGAGGATTTCATTCCCATAAAGATAGAGAAGGTCCCAGGTACTTTAAAATGTTTTAATTATTATTATATGTAATCCTATTGAAATTTACTTATTGATCACTCTTTTTAGACTAATGATCCCATGATCTTTTTGTAGGAAATGATTTTTTTTATAAACATCTAAATGATATTACATTGGAGATCTTCAGGCCCACCATACATACAGGATGGAATGCCCAAAATCAATATTTAAAAGATGAGCTCATTAACCATTTAGTTGTGTTGTTCGGTAATAACGCAGTCAACCGAACCAAGGTCCTTAAGAAAGTTGGTACCTATCTAAAGTATGTGAGGGACCAATATAGGTCACATTTAGAGAAGAACACAAAGTACGAGTGTCCCCCCATGATTTCAGAGAGGGAGTGGAAGGACCTAGTGTCAGATGGAAAGGAGAAGGCTGATAAGAAAAAAGGAAAAACACCACCAAGCCAAGGAACGTATGTGATAATATCAACAATGTAATTATATACTGATTACTCTTTCTTTTTACATAATCTAACGTATTTCAAACTTTTCATAGGTTACTCGACACATTGAAGGCAACAAAGGAAAGACTAGAAAAACATGGGCAACACAAACTTGGCTCTCATGGTTATATGAAATTTGTTGCACGAATTGTAAGTACTAATAAATGAAATATTGCATCCAAATAATAAATTGCAAACAATTTTGGTTTTATCACACCACAGAAGTAAAATTCATGATCTTATGCAAAAATGCAGGGCTCTGAATTCAATAGAGTGCCCATAGAAGAGGACCTAAATATTCTCTTCCAGCAAGGATATGGAGTCGTGGTTGAATGCCTAAGAGTCTTCACTAGGCAAATAGAAGCTTCCACTGCACCCAACATGGGTAAATAAAATCAATGAAGTCTATTAAAATTGAATAGTTGTGAAATCTATTCAATATTATTTTCCACCATAAAGTAATTATGTGCCTATTTATTTTAAATAGGCAAGCAATGAAAATAGTGCACATGACATTCGAATGCAGCTTGGTGAGGGTGGAGAATAACCTACAGATGAAGGTCATGGTGTGCATCCTGATATTGTCGTGTATTCATGTGCTATACAAAATGTAGTATGGATTAATACAATTAAACATATTTAATTGCAATTGGGGTATTAATTGATGTAATCTTTCATGTTTCAATTTTAGAGCTTGTAGAATGTGATCAACATGTTGAACATGAACATGCTAGACAAGATCAAGAACATGATGTGGCCCCATCAAGAAAAGAGGACCACTTTAATATTTTGGATTAAGGAAGAAAATAGATTTTGAAGGGATCCTGAAACCCTTTACATAGAAGATTCTAAAAGGCTTAGAAACAAAGCATTAGAAGATCCAAAACAAAATAGGTTGCAAAAGATAAAACAATACATAGAGCAGCCAAGAAACTAGGAAATGCCCAAACAGGCAGACAAGAACCAAAACACAAAACACAAAACCATAGAAACATAGAAAAGATAGCACAATTACATGAGGCTCTTAAGGGTCTCAATGACCTCAGCCTCCAGTAGGCTCGTCTTGTTAGCAATCATCCTCATCTCTTTGTAATCCACGTTCTGAGTCACAGCTTTTTTCTTCATGTTACCCTAGGTCCACTTATAAGGGTCTTGATTAGCCCGACTCATCATTATCATCACCAATATTGATCAGAACCTTCTCCTATTGCACTTTGTCAAAATTATTCACCATGGCATTCATGGCTTCCGCAGTCTATTTGACAATCTTGTGATTGTTGGCCATAATTGTCATGAGAGGCTTGAATTTTCTTATAGTTTTCTTCCACATGGGTGAGCCTATCCTCAAATATTTTTTGCTTCAGATCAATGTCCTCAACAACTCTATTGATGCCTTCCACCACTGATTTCTTTTCCTCTTCCATCCATTGATCGTTATCTTTTTTATTTTATTGAGTAGTGACCACAGGAATAGCTTCCATCTTGCTACCCAGAGCCCTTTGGTTGAGTTCGATCTCTTTAAGCTCATGAAAGAGCCACTTAAAAATGCTAAAAGTATCAATGGTGTGGTCATTGGCTATTCCTAGAATATTCTCATAGTCATCCCTCTTATCACTCAGCTCTGCACTCTTCGCATGAAGGTCCTTGGTGGTATTTTGTGAAAGTGACAAAGGGGGCTTCTCAAGGTTCTAGCTGTTAGGTTTCATGCAATCCCTATTACCTCCCATGGAGCCCTCATAATTAGCCTTATTACCACTAAACACAAGGGAATCCTTGCCAACTGAAGTGGGCAAGGAAGAAACAACCAATTATTTTCGCACATTCTTACCCTTACCCAAAGAATATTTAGCCTTCAAGGAAATCTCAGATTTGTCTTTTTTATGAGAGGCAGGAGAATCCACCTCAAAGTCTCAGTTGGACTCCTCACCTCCTGACTCCCCACAACTAGTGTCATCCTCAAAAGAAGTAGGGATATAACCAGATGGGGTGAGGAGGGCACAAAAATGGGAGTCAATAAGCACCAAAAGCCCTTCATGGAGGATAGGGAACTTGACAGGGTTCTTTTTATGGTCCCTAAAATTAGCCCTCAAGGCAAACATTAGACAAAAAGAAAGGGACACCTTGACACCATGATGCAAGTGATTCAGAAGCACAAAATGATGACCATAAACCCTAGTCAATCGACCATCAAGAGTGAAATATTCCATAATTACCTTGAGGAGTTTTGCCCATAATTCCTTGATGACAGAGATGTTGTAGTAGCTTATTGTTTTCTTTACCATCTTGGCCCTCTCCTCTTCATTTTTAGGGAATTTTTACACCGCCATCTCTATATAGTTTCTATCCCTGTAATATTTCATCCCATCAACCGAGAGGCCAGTGACTTGTGCAATCAAACTTTCATCAATTAGCACCCTGCGCCCATGCAGAGTGATAGTGCCATCTTTCCAATGCTTCTCAAAATAGATCATCACATCCTTATTTCTCCCCTGTAACCTCTCAATATATGGAGTGACACCCTTTTCTCTAGGAGCCTCTATATTTTCTTGTCCTTCTTGAGTTCACACAACTTGGAGGTTCAATTCTCTTCCTAGCCCCACCCATTCTTCTCTTCACTATGTGATTGAAGAAACTCACAGCTTTCAAACTGAGAAAGAAAGCCCAAATGAAGCCAATATCGACCCACAAAGCATGTGAATTAATTCTACAATAATGACACAAAACCACTATAAACACATGACATATGCAGGAAGGGGTCGATATTTCTAGATATATATCTAGTTATGATGGTAAAAGTACTCATAAAATTACGAAGAGCAAGCATATAGAGTTCAATGTCCGATTTATCCTCATTGGTCTAGCTAATTTGGAAAGTACTTCTCACTCCCTTATTAGCTAAGTAGTCGGTCACACAGTTGGACTCCCTAAAACTATGGGATATGAAGCATTGATCAAAAGAGTTAATAATTGACCTAGCCTTATTAATCCAGACTTTGACATTCCAAGAGGGCTTCAATATACCTTTAAGATAGTTAATAATAATTTTGGAATCACCCTCCACCCACACAAGCTTCTAGTTATGTTTTCTAGCTAATTTGATTCCTTGGTATGCTCCTATGGCTTCAGCAAGGTGGTTAGTCTGAATTCCCAAGGGGAGCGCCACTGCTAAAACAAGATTGCCATTATGAGCTTGCAACACTCTCCCACAAGGACCACTCTAATGTTCTTTTTAACATATATATTTAATTGCAATTGGTGTTTTAATTAATGTAGCCTTTCGTGTTTCAACTCTAGAGGATTTAGAGGGTATTCAACATGTTGAGCATGAGGCTATAAGACAAGATTAGGAACATGATGTGGCCCAACAGTTAAAGAGAACCACTCTAATGTTCTTTTAAACATATATATTTAATCACAATTGGTGTATTAATTAATGTTACCTTTCATGTTTCAACTCCAGAGGATTTAGAGGGTGTTCAGCATGTTGAGCATGGGGCTATAAGACAAGATCAGGAACATGATGTGGGCCCAACAGGTTATTTAATTGTAATTGGTGAATTAATTAAACTAACCTTTCGTGTTTCAAATCCAAAAGATTTAGAGAGTGTTCAACATGTTGAGCATGAGGCTATAAGACAAGGTCAGGAACATGATGTGGCCCCATTAGGTAAAGAGCACCACTCTAATATTCTTTTAATTAATGAAATACTTGTAACAATAATAATAAAATATATCAATTTAACATTTCTTTGTTATTGCAGCAGACCCCCCTTGCTGCGGCGTCCACGTCGTGAGTACACGACTAGGCATACAGTAAGATCATGAGCAGAGGGCAGAACAACTGAAGGGGGGACAAATGATTTAGAAAACGATACTCCACTTCTTCTTTATTTAGCTGCAAAAAAGAAACCAAAAAAAAGAGATTGTAATCATATTATGACAACCATATTTTTGATAATATGTAAGAACTGAAAGAATGAATGTTATATGTTAATGAATGAATGTGAATATGTTAATGAATGAATGTTATATGTTAATGAATGAATGTTATATGTTATTAATGGATGAATGAATGAATGTTATATGTTATTAATGTATGAATGAATGAATAATGTTAAATGATCGAGTATGGGGATAGTCTATGAAGGTATATTTAACATGATTTCATCAAGAGATGGCAGGTGTGGAGGTTTGCAAGGAGAATTGATAATAAAAACTAATAAAATTTGTCATTTTCCTTCATGTTTTAGATCTTTGTGATAGCAATACTCCAAGGATATATTGTTATTTGGTTTCAAATAGTCTTATATATAATAGGGCATGTTGATAAATGTCTTTCCATTCATTAGAGTCCAATTTCAAAAGGAGGAAGTATAAGGAAATGAAGTTTTGATGACAGGATGACCAACTATCATACGATTCTGCAACTTTATGTATTTTTTATATCAATGTTCATTATTCATGTTATCTTGATGTGCATATAAATGCTCCGATACTTTTGACTCTCTACTTTTGATTCTAAATTGTTGAGCACTAAGTTGTTGTTGCTTTTATTACATTGTCCTATTACTACAAATTAATGATGTTTCTTGTAGCTTCCATCATGTGGCAATGTACTATTACATTATCGGCATAACAAAAACCTGCTAAAACAACAATATAAGTCATTCTGATGCCATATTGTCAATTCTCCTCTATCGGCATTGATATCCTGAAACAAATCCCATCAAAATACCAACACTATCGGAATTGCACATAAAAGATAAACCGACAGTATAGACTTATTCCGAAAATGAACCTCAAAACACTATCGACATAGCTATACTGATCAAGACTCATCGACTAGATTTATAGTATCAAAATAGTATGAAAACTTTAAATTAATAGTAGAAACTATTCTGATCACCTAGTCATCAGCTAAGCTATTCCAATAAATCTTGTCAAGCCGAAAACTAACCATCGGTAAATTATCCCGATATGCTTCTACTAGAATAATTAATTTGACAGAATTTTTTTTTTTTTAAATTATTTTGTTTCATCACAATTTTGACCAAAATAGATATCGGCATATCTTAACCCAATAAACAAAATTCCTCAAAGATGAGCTTTTCGACATAACTATATCAGTCACCAAAAGGATAGTTCTATCAGAATACTTATCTCGAAAACACAAGGCAATTCCGAAAACACAAAATCATAATAGCTATCCCGAACAACAACTCATTGGCCACGCTAATACTGTTGAGATAACTTGAAAGGGGTACAACGATTCTAAAACTTATTCTAATCATTTATTATCATCCAACCTTCGACGTATAGAGCCTGATGAACCACAAACATTTCCGATAAGGTTGTTGTACACACGACGTTGATTTCATCAAAATGAGAACGAAAGTTTGCTCCACCTCATTAGAAAATAGACAACAATTTGGTGTATTTTAGACGATTTCAAACGGGCGTTTTGCAACGCTCTGTGGTTTTTTTCATCGATAAATGCATGAAAATTTTCGACGAACATTGCAAACATTTCCCTTGCCACCGACCGATGCTTTTTTGGTCGCCATTCCGATGGAAAAATGAAACGTCGTTAAAGCAACGAAGTTCAAACCAAGGTTTTGTCAGTAATTCGACAATATTTCATCGCTTTGTCACCAAACATTCATCAGAAATTGGAGTCAAATACATTAGTAGCAGGCTCTATTGAGCGTGAGCCAGATTCACTTTATATTGGAAAAAGGAACTTGTGAAGAAATCTAAGTCGACTTTGTCAAACAAACTTGTGTGTGGAAACCTGGAAGTGTTAGGGAAGGGACGTTGAAGGTGCAAAGAGCTTGTCCACCCGACCATGGATTTTAAAACCCATTTTTTATACTTTTTTTTCAACCCATTTTTAGTATTTATTTTTATAACCCATTTTTATAATCTATTTTTGTGACTTATTTTTAGTATCCATTTTGATGACCTATTTTTAATATCCATTTTGATGACCCATTTTTAGTATCTATTTATGACTCATTTTTAGTATCCATTTATATGACCAAGTTTTAGCACCTATTTTTATGACTTATTTTCTGCACAAATTTTTAGTATTTATGACTCATTTTTACAATCAATTTTGATGACCCATTTTTTAGTAGCCATTTTTAGTATCAATTTTTATGACCCATTTTTAGTACCCATTTTTAGTGACCCATTTTGAGTACCCATTTTTATGAACCATTTTTTAATACCCTTTTTTATGACTCACTCTTATGACCTATTTTTTAGTACTCATTTTTATAATCCATTTTTTATGACCCATTTTGATGACACATTTAGTATTTTTTTGACCCATTTTTAGTACCTATGTGTATGACTCATTTTTAGTACCCATTTTTATGACTCATAGTACCTATTTTTATGATCCATTCTTAGTACCCATTTCTAAAACTTGTTTTCAATACCAATTTTTATGACTCATTTTTAATATCCATTTTTATAACTCATTTTGTGATCTATTTTTATAACCTATTTTTATGACCCATTTTTAGTACCCATTTTTTTATGGCCTATTTTTACTATCCATTTTGATGGCATATTCTTAGTTTTAATTTTGATGACCCATTTTTAATATCCATTTATATGACACATTTTCGTACCCATTTTTATGACTCCATTTTAGTCTAAATTTTTAATATCCATTATGATGACCCATTTTGAGTACCTATTTTTAATGACTCATTTTGAGTACCTATTTTTATGACCCATTTTTATTAACCATTTTTTAACACCCATTTTTATGACTCAGTTTTATGACCCATTTTGATAATTCATTTTTAATAACCCATTTTTTAGTACCCATTTTTAGTATCTATTTTTATGACCCATTTTTATAACCCATTTTTAATGACCCATTTTAATGACCCATTTTTAGTACCCATTTTTATGACTCATTTTTGGTATCCATTTTTATGGCCCATTTTTAGTATCTATTTTTATGCCCCATTTTTATAGCCCAATTTTAATATGTATTTTTATGACCTATTTTTTGTGCATTTTTAGTACCCATTTTAACGATCCATTTTGAGTATCACTTTTTAGTACCCATTATTATGACCCATTTTTAGTACTTAAAAACGGGTCATAAAAAGGGGTACTAAAAATGGATCATGTGCTTATTTATGGAGTAAGGTTGATGATTATTTTGTAAACAATTTAATTATTAATTGAGCATTATGGGTTTTATATGAAAATCTTATAGCTAATTTATATTTACCCACTATAGAGCATTTGGTATTCTTGTGCAATAAGGTTAATGGTACTAGCCAAGTGTCACTAATTATATTAATTTTTTAATAAGGGTCTAATATGAGGTATGTCATCAATGTTTAAGATGGTTCTTAGTGTTCATGTATTACGGTCAAATGGTATTGATTATATTACCATTATACATCAAAATCCTATGTTATGCCCAATTTGTTTATCTATGCATCATGGTTTAGAGATAGTGACTGTTGTGTTCAATGGTTCTAATGCAACATGACATATCTGGTGTGCATTATGGTTGAATAAAATTTATGGCATAACATCCTACAACCATTTTTATTTATGTTAAGCTTGTATAGTGTCTAGTGTTCATCAAATTCTTATGATGTGCTTAGCATGTTTATTCGTCAACAATAGAACGTGCATCGGAGAATTGAGCACCTAAAATCATCAATTACTTATTAACTAGAGCTCTCTTCAAACATGCACCTACTCCATCATACTCCCCTTTCCCATGCCCAACTTAAAAAAAACTCCAAATATGAGGTACACACCTCTGTGCATGCATTCTACTCAACCAATTAAACATACAAGAATTCTTGAATTGACCCATGCAGTTATTTGACCAAATGAGATGTTGGTCTATTACAATGCCTTTCTCTTGCAAGAATTAAAAAAAAATCTTGAAGCAATGTTGCACATACTTAGAGGAGTGAGATCTATCATCATGCATATAAAAAATGATACTTCCTGATTATCTTCATGTCCTCTTTTGTACTATTAGGTGCATGTCTATATTTTATGTGAACAAAAATAACAATCTGAATTGAATTGTTATACTGAGCCTATACCTCATTTTGTGGTTACAATGCATATTTTTCTACAAAATTGACCACCAGTATAATAGTGCCAATCAAGAAAGAGTTCTTACACATCCTGAACTGTTGATCCAACCACTGAGACCTATGGTTATGCCTTCCATACTTGTAGAAAATATTTTTCTTAAAATCTGAAATAAAATTAGTAACATTGGCTTCTTTGGAGACCAACTCGCATCTAGAACCTTCACATCCACTTTTCAAAGTATACTTGATTGTCTCATATCTCTTTTTCTCAACAATATTCTTTCCAAATTCATGTTCGCTGCCCTCATGAAAACATGAAACAAACTTTAACAAGCCACCACATTGTGTGCACTTCTCATTTAAAAAATCATTTATATAGAAAAGTATCCATCATCTCTAGGACAAAAAAATAGACCTAGCAAGTCTCTTGATGATCTTGAAAATTCTATTGCACTATAATCCTACAACATTTCATTTGTATGCAAAGTAGAATGAATATAGCATAAAAGTTCATGGTAGATTGAAAAATACACATGGTATTTGCAACAACAAGTATACAAATCTTAAGAGCTACACAATAAAATGGATTGAAAGATTCAAAGGCCCTTTGTGCTCGATTTGAAAAGTTGGATGCGTTTCACAAAAAAAATGTTATTTGGCTATTTGTCTTGTTCCAAGAAATGTTTGGGATATAGGGTGCGGTCTCGATTGCCAATTCTTAACTTAAAAGAATCCTTTGCATTGGGTGATACTCTAGAGTTAGAGTGTCAAAAGTGTTGAATTTCCTCCTTTACATTGTCAATCAGCTTCTTATCAACAAATGGAAGTCTCCCACCAAAATCCCATGTATTATTTTGAAAAGGATCGTTGAATCTTTCTCTTCTTGCAAGTTCTTTATCCAAAGTTTTACAATTTATGTTCAAATCAACACAATTTTGTCTCATACAGTGAGCCTTTCTCAAATGATGGCTTACTAAGGAGGTTGTAATCACTCTTCGAGTGTGAATCTCTTATATTTTTTCTTTCTATTCTTTCTAATAGAATTGAGAGCATTAAAAATATTTTTGACAATAATAGAATTTTTCTCCATCTTCTTGTTCATACGAATCTTTAATTTGGCTAGCAAAGGTCTCATCTTTTGCATCTTTATCAATTGAATAAAAATTTGGCATTGCTTGGTCAACGTCTTATTGCTAAAATATTGGTTGAAAATTTGTGTATCCCACAATCGAATGGTCCGTGTTGACCTCTTGCCTTCAAGATTGTCTATAATGTTTTCATTAATTTCAAGTAACTATTTTGGGGTTCTTGAAGGTCTTGAATTTGGAATGTCTTTCTTCCATGAGAGATTCTTTATTTCTCATGTAACTTGGTTTTACATAATGTTCACTTGGTTAAAAAATTCCACCTTCAATATCAATTCCCAAAAATCTACCTTCAATGTCAATTCCAGCATTTTCACCTTCAATGTCAATTCCCACATTTTCACTTTCAATTCCTATATTTTTATTTTTAAATTCAATATCATGTTGAACGTTTTGAATATCTATTTCAACATTGTCATTCCCAATTTGAATATCATGTTCAACATTTCCAATATCAATATCTGCATTTTCATTTTCAATATCTTTCTGAACATTTGCAAGTTCAATTTTCCTTTTAATTAAAATAATATTTGTGGAGGCTTCACCAATATTTGACATACCTTGTCTTCTCTTCCTATGAATTTCTATATCTCTTTGTCTATATGCTTCAATTTTCTCATTTGAAAGCTTTCTTTTACATTTTTGCTTTTGATGATTGCTACTCAACATTATACCTTCACAAAGTTGTTAAAAAATGATTTCCAATGACAAATTTCTCTAAAATAATCTCAAAAAAGTAGAATTTTGTCATTGTGTGTCTGAAAACCTATGTTTGTCACTTGCAGAAAGACTATAGGGACTACAAAAGTGCACAAAACAACCCACATTCCTATTTTGTGTGGCCTAGGTATCTAATATTTTATATAAATTGAATATCCAATATTTAAACATATTTTTATATGGGCACAGAAATTTTTTTGTTGGCTCCCAACATTTCAATGTTGGCACCCAAATGGAAAGGGATTAGATATCAATATCTTTCCATATAGGAAGAGTAAGAGAGATAAGGGGGAAGATAGGGAGAGAAGGGGAAAGGGATAGGGATAGGAAGAGGGAGAGAGAGAGAGGTAGAGTGAGAGATAGAAGGAGAATGTGAGAGGGGGAGAGAGAGAGACATGGAGAGAGAGAGGTGGGGGTGGATAGGGAGAGGGAGAGTGAGAGTGAGAGATATAGAAGGGGAGAGGGATAGGGATAGGAAGAGGGAGAGGGAGAGTGAGACCAAGAAGGGGAAATGGATAGGGTGAGGGAGAGGGAGATTGAGAGTGAGAGAGAGATAGAAGGGGAAAGGGAGACAGAGAGAGAGAGAGGGAGGGGGAGATAGGGAGAGAGAAGGGGAAAGGGAGAGGGAGAGGGAGAGGGAGAAGGGGAGGGAGGGAGAGTGAGAGAGTGAGAGAGAGAGAGGTAAAGGGATAGGGAGAGGGATAGGGAGAGTGAGAGAGAAGGGGAAAGGGAGAGGGGGAGTGGGTGGGAGAGAGAGAGAAGGGAAAAGGGAGAGGGAGACAAAGATCCATCTCTCTCTCTCTCTCTCTATACTTCAATCTCCTCCCCTCTCCCCCTCCCCCTAATTACTCCCTATATACCTTTCCCCTTATCTCTCTATACTTCAATCTTCTCCACTCTCCTCCTCCCCATAATTACTCCCTACATACCTTTCCCCTTCTCTCTCTCTCTCTCCCTCTCCCTATCCATATCCCCTTCTCTCCCTATCCCTATCCCTCTCTCTCTCTCCCTATCCTAAACAAGGTACTAGATATTCCTCTCCCTCTCCCTCTATCTCTCTCTATACTCTTACTCTCTCCAAGTCTCTCTCTCTCTCTCTCTCTCTCTCTCTCTCTCTCTCTCTCTCTCTCTCTCTCTCTCTCTCTCTCTCTCTCTCTCTCTCTCTCTCTCTCTCTCTCTCTCTCTCTTCCCCTAATTACTCCCTAGATCCCTTCTCCCACCTCTCTCTCTCCCTATCCTAAACAAGGTGTCAGATATTATCTGATATTTGATATCTTTGATTATTAATATATTAATAAAAAATTAATAATATATATTATTAATATATTTTAATATATATATATATTAATATGTAATATATTATTAGTATATTATATATTAATATATCAATACTATATTATATATAATAATATATTATATATTAATTATATTTATAATAAAAATAATAATAATAATTGAATATTAGGTTCATATATGATATTCGATTTGTATTGGATATTCGATATTTTTGACAAAAATCAGAAGCCTTGGTATTTGCCTCGAGATTGAATTGGGATTTGGCTAGGAAATGCCAAACCTGGAAAGTCAATAGAAAAATTCGTGTTTTTGAGTCTTCCTTGCTTTTCTAGACTTCGCTTTGGTGCCTAACAAACTTTTTTAATTGAAATTGATGAAACGAAAAGGGTTTTTTAAGGACATTCCCAACTTTCCAACAATATAAGTTTTGCCTTATTTTGACTTTAATAAATAATTAATATTCATTTTCTAATTGAATTCTAACTAAAGTCTTGACTAATAGGTTGATAGAAAAACATCTATAACTTTTAAATATATCACATTTTTTGAATCTGAAAATGCACTACATTTTATGCTTCACATAATATAGGATTAAAAAAATATATTGAATTTCATAACATTTTGACCAAGATGGTGGTCAAACAAACTAGTTTTTATATTTTTAAAAAGTTGTAGTAAATAATTCATAATTAATTATTTACATAAAAAAATTACAAAAACTATGTGTCACATTCAGACATGAGTCTTCTACTTATATTGAAAATCTTATAAAAAATATTATGATTTGATTGTGGTTAGGGTGGTTAAATAGACACCTACTTATCTTTTTCTTGAAATTTTATTACTATTGTATTGAAATTTCAATTTTTTGTCAAATAGAATTTTTCTTTTAGAAAACAACTAGTAGCTTAGAAACTATATTTAGTTTTCTATAGATTGTATTCCTACATATTTTTAAAATAATATTCATAACGTATTCAATTTTTTACGTCAAGTTGCCTAACTCTGTTTTTTGAATTTGCAATGCCACTTAAGGGCCTGTTTGGCCCACCATGATCCTACACATACCCTTATAACAAATGTACATGTGAAAGATGTCATGTTCTAATACTAAGTCCTCTTGAGGGTTCCTTAATGTCATCTATTATACATCTCAACCTAATAAGATTATAAACCATAAGAAATAGTGTCGCATTGCATAACATGAAATAATTGTGTCTTATACTAGGTTCATTTTAAAACACCAAACCAAGTGTTCCTATGATAACATTTCAATAATATACAAGAGAAATCATATATTTAACATATTATCATTTTCCTAAACATTAACATCATCATGTTAAACTCATCAATTACATTAATTTATTACATCAATCTTCCATAAAGAGTGTTTCAAATATCATCACACTTACATTTTCAAAAGAATCTATGATTACAGTTCAATTGCAAGATTTCCAATAAATACATATTAAGATATATCTCATCTATGAACTATCCTAAACTAAGATATGTAAGTGCTGACACAAGGATAATGATAAATCCATCCAGCCACACACAAGCAAGTTCTCCAAATTTCCAATGGGTGAAAAAGAAATGTCACCCAACCATGTGGTACCCTTAGGCCCACCCCCCATACTCATAGATAAACACAAGGCCCCAAAAAATAAGAAAGATTATAAGGGATAACAAGAGAACTCACAAGAATTGAGACTAGACAATCAAGATAACACTCCACAACAAGAGCAAGACACCAAATAAGGATAAGTACCAAAACACTCTATGAACCACCAGAGGCTCAAACTCACAATGCTATCAAAATAGGATACTAGGACACAAGAAGGGAAGAGTGTCATCACATAGCCTCAACATGGGTTACCCCAGTAGTCTCTCTTGAACTCGACCCCCATTCAATAACTCATGTGGAATTTAACATTCCTTTCATGAAGACAAGGAAGTCAATCTTGCTAGATCAACGCCACTCCGAGTGGCTAGGCCTTCTCAATCCCATCCTTTGTCTATACAAGCACACAAGCCCATGGGTGAGGATCATAAATTATCTTCTAATGTGTTTACCCTAATTTATTAGTTAAGTTATCGCTTGTTAAGGAAACTCTCCAATGAGTTATGATGAATACTAAGAGGGGGGAGTGAATTAGTATACCAAAAATACTGAACTCAAACACTCAAACAGTTTAGCAATCAACCAGTATAACAGATTTACTAACAAACCATTTAAAACAAATGCAAATCAAATAGCAAATAAGGCATTCACCCACAAGAGCACAAACACCATAACACAAGATATTTGACGTGGAAACCCAAATGGGAAAAACCATGGTGAGCTGAAACTCACAAGTAACTATCTACAGAATAGAAACCAGACCGGTTAAGGTCTAACAATGTTCTTCACTAGAACAGAACCTGTTAGGAATCTAGATCTCTGTTAGGATATAAGTCTGATTAAAGACTACCTTTTTAGAGGATTTCAGATCCATAGTTGTGAATCACCTTGTTAGAGGATTGACAAAGGCTTTTCTGGGCCTGCCCGGTTAAGGGTTTCAGACTTGTCGAAGATGTGAGTAATCAACAAGTGAGTGATCTAGCAAATAGTACAGTCTTCTTGGTTAGATCCATGATATCTCAGTGTTAATGCATATATCGCATTACTTCAGTCTTCAATATATCCACACTTTGTTTCTTCACACAGACCTAATCTTCTCTTCTATGGTCCTGCATACAAAAACCCTTATCAACCACTAAAAACCTATCAACACTTAAAACCCTAGACATGATGTCCTTATAAAGGAATCTGATTTCATGTCGGTCCAATAGGATTACATTGCAAGTTCCTAGGTTCAGTGCATCTAGACACATTTGGTAAAACAACACAAAATCACCGCCAAAGTGTCGGTGGATGATAACTCATCACAAAAATACCAGTTGGTAACTCATAATAGAGTAATACTGGTTCATACAATTTACCGATTACCGGTTTGTCAAAATGAAGACTGGGAAAAATGATAACTGCCGCTTAAGTTCTTTCATTCCACTTGAGATCCTTGAACCGCTTGAGGTCTTCATACCGCTTGAGATCAGTAAACACTTTCTGCAAAACATCGATAGTCTAAAGACTATAATACATAATACTGGTTGGAACAAATATCGACTGAGCATAACTCATACATACAAAAAGTGATCTCAAAGTAAGTGTGTGTCCATTAATGACAATCACAACATCATCATCAAAAATGCCAACAATCTCCCCCTTTGGCATTGATGGCAACACTTAGGAAAATTTTGATATCTAAGTGTTTTACAATAAAAATATGCCATAATCAAAATTACTCCCCCTAAGAATATACACTATCCCTTTTGTAGAAAATACAATGTATACTACTCCCTTAAAGAGATAAACATGAAAGTATATAGAACATTCATCAAAATTTTAAATACTATTGCCCCTTTGCTAACAATGACAAAATACTATAGAATAACCCCTGTTTCTCATTATCATTAAAATAATAGATGTTTATGACAATAATAGTGCATAAAGGTCTTCATGGATAATGACCATTACTCAAGTAATGAGGTAGAAACCTCACTTTCTGTCTGCATCTGGGATACCTGTTCTTCCATGGCATCTAAGGTACTCATCTCTTGAGTGACCGTTAAGGCTTCCAGATTGAGATAGCACTTCTGAAGTATTTGTAGTCTAGGAAATAGAACCAGTTGAAGTTCCTACAAATCTCTGGTCTGGTTGCTAATCTCCAACTCTATCCTGGCAGACTGGAGCTGATACCGGTGAACAGTTTGCCCATATGAAGCAAAAGAATCATATGGTGTCTTAAAGTTGCTTATGTATGTCTGTAAATTAGATTGCAGTTTATCCTTCAATGCAACCACATCATCACAAAATAGATGGGGTTGGCTAATTTTTCTCAGGAGTAGTTTTCCCTCATCCATAGCATCTCTTATGTCCTTCTGCTCTTTCTAATGTTGAGATCAGAGCTCATTCAGTTTCTTTACCAAGGTAGTATTTAGTGTCTTTTGATGCTTCTTCTGTGCATTAGCTTCAGCAACTTCTTCCAGGCATTGTACCTGGTCCTCTACAACTATACATAGAAGTTTTAGTTGGGCCCGAGAGGAGTCGGTACTTGGGAGGTTGGTACCGGGAATCAAACTGGTAAGAGTGTCAACTGCAGTTTGAATAACATCTTGTTCCTTTTTCCTCCTTAATGCTTCCAGTCGTTCTTGTGCAAGCTTTATGCTTTGGAGCAGCTCTGATTCATTTGCAGATTGGAGGTCAATAGGACTGGTGATGTCAGCCGGTTTGGCTTGACTACCAGTTGCCTTTGGAGTCTCTACTTGCTTATTCTTTTCTGCTTCCTTCTTCTTTTCTGCTCTTTTCTTTTCCTCTTCTTTCTCCCTTAGCTCTGCTTCATGCTTTTTCTTCTCTTCCTCCTTCTTCCTTTCTTCTTCTTTCCACTTCTCCTCTTCTTGTTTCTTCTCCTCTTCTTGTTTCTTCTCCTCTTCCTGTCTCTTCTTCTCCTCTTCCTATTTCCTCTTCTCCTCTTCCTATTTCTTCTTCTCTTCCTCTTCTTTCTTCTTCTCTTCCTCTTCTTTCTTCTTCTCTTTATCTCATTTCCTCTTCTATTCCTCTTCTTGTTTCCTATTCTTTTCCTCTTGTTTCTTCTTCTCTTCCTCTTGTTTCTTCTTCTCTTCATCTTTCTTCCTCTTCTGTTCCTCTTTCATTTTCTTTTCCTCTTTCTCCGCTTGCTCTTTGTCAGCCTTTTCTTTGTCCTATTTCTCCTTTTCTACTCTTTCTTTATCAGCCTTTTCTTTTGTTGCATCCAGAGTGACATCTTCAACATCTAAAGCATCAACATCAATCGTGTCTACTTGTTCTATTATTCTTTCTCCTTGACCATCAAATACCTCATCTAGTTTGGTTGAGGATAGATCCAGTTCAAGTTCAGCCTTCTTGTTGGCTTCAAACACTTGATAAGTATGGACAACAATTTTCATATGTAGATGTGTGTCCTTTTTTGCTTCATCAATTCGGCCTTCTAGTATCCAGAGTCTTCTTCTTCTTATGAAGAAGAGCCCTTTGTTCTTATCCATGATTTCATAGAGCTCAGAATTTGACACATCAGGAAAATATTGTGCAAATACTTCCTCTCTTATTTCCTGTTCTTTTTCAATGGCAATGCGCCATTTGTTATCTAAAGAATTGTATAAAGAGTCTAGTGTCACTGATCTAATTTCTAATGGTGACCGGTCATTAATACATAGATATTGGATGACTTCTTGTTCAACTTCCTCTTTTTCATTAATTAAAATAATCAAAATGATCTATTAAATCACATAGCACTTTTCTCCTAACATTCTTGATAGTCCATTGACAATGTGTCAATGGTTTGTAAGAGGAAATGTCTCTATTTACCGGTGCTGACGATGCAGGTTCATTGTCAGTTGTCTTTGCCTTCTTCCTTGTTTGCCTAGTCTTCTTAGGCTGAACTTCAGGTTCTGTATCCTCAGAATTCAGTGAGTTGCCTTTGGTCTTCCGCTTCCTTTCAAATACTTTGGTGGGTGCAACTTCTGGTTTCTTCTTGGCAAGTGACCGCTTAGTAACTTTAGGACTTGCTGAGGTAACCAGTGCCGATACCGATGGCACTACCTTTCCCTTCTTCACTGACAGTTCTTCAACCATTGTTACCCTTTCCAAATAGGTGTCGGTTCTCTTCTTCTTTGGATCAAAAGGCAAGGCAAGTAGGGTAGAGGCATACCCATCTAGCATTTCATACATCACCTCATATCCCATGGGTTCAACTTTTTCTTTTCTGGGCTCAACCGCCTCCATTATGCACTCATCTACTCTGATGGTAAAGAAGATGTCCTCTTCATACTTCTTAACAATATTGCCAGATATCCTCATCCGCTGGCTCATCTTCCACTTGAATTCATCAAAGTATTTATTCAAGACTTCAGGATAACTGGTTCCCATTGCTTGGAGACTTTCTTTGATTTGTTTGGTGACCGGTTCGTTAGCAAACCATTGAATATCACCGACTCCTAGGAAATAGCCTTGAAAGCAAAAAAAATAGACCTACCAAAAGTTGTCCAAATTTGAATCTTAGGGCACTATCTTGTTTGATGGACTTCACGTTTACCAAAAGTTTCTTCTGCATACAAGTGCATAGATCAAATGAGGCATCCTCCTTGATCATTCTATAGGTGGCATTTACCATAGTAGCAGAGATAGAGTTAATTCTGCTAGCATAAAACATCCGGTATCCAATCACCATGCAAGCATACTTGACCAAATCATCCTTGATGGTGTTGACGATCATTCCCCATTGGTCGCTCATAGAATCAGTGAGCTTAGTCATTTCAGTCTTGATGACTTTCCTTAGGGCAGGCACCTCACCAGTGTTGTAGAAATCGGTGACAACATGAATAGCTTCAGGCGTAATGTCATGTGTCCTCTCAAGATACATCTTGTCACCATGTACTCTGCTCAGGATGATGCGGATGTGATCTTCCATGAATTCTTAAAGAAAGTACATCGCATTGTGAAGTTTCTTCCTCTCCAGGATGTTGTATTCTGGTTTGATCTTCTTGTCATCCCCGCAGAAAAGACCTAGTTGGGAATGGATCACTAGAGATCCTAGGTCTTCCAATTTATAGTCAATGTACCCTGAAATATCATCTTCCACTATGACTCCAGCGGGTATCTAGGATAGGGCATTGTATTTCATCTTCTGTTGGATAAAATCCGTTGAATCGACAGGTGCAGTAGAACTAGAGTGTGATGCAGAAGCCATGATTAACTGATAAGCAAGAATTTTGAGAAATACCTTCAAAAATTCAAAATTTAGGGTTTGTCAATGCAGCGCACACTACACCACTTCGATTGTTTGAATACCACTTAGTGTTCTTCACTAATAGGTTGCAAGTACCTCAGAATTCTTCTGCTAGATTTGAATTCACTCTGAATCACAAGTCAAATCACCTTTAGTCACTCTGCACTTGAAAAATTCTTCACTCACAAATTGATAAGTGAAAATGACGTTAAGAATCCCTTTTAAACAAATTATTCACCTACCATAATAAATGCATCACCACTAGGGTTCAAACCCTAATTTTGCCTTTTACCATTTTTGGTCTTCTACCAATTGACAGGTAACACATACCAGTTAAGGTCTTTTACCGATATAAATCAGGGGTTCAAAACATTTCATCGATTTTCTCCCCCTATGCTTTTCTGAAGCTTAGTTTTCTGGTTCAAAGATTTCCACACTAGGTGCAGAAACTGGTTTTTCTTGTGACACTTCTTCTAGTTTCTTTTTCCAGGTTTTCTTCATATCCACTTGAACAGTTTCAACATCAATCTTTCCTTCTGGAGTGATCGGTATATCATTCGATATGTTCTTTCTCATCCTACAGATTCTGGCTGTGTGACCCGATTTGTTGCAATGATAGCATACCATTCCAGGTGCTCTCCATGGTCCATTATTCATGTTTCCATTCTTCCTTCTGCATGTTGCAGCAGTGTCACCACTACCATGACAGATCAAACAGGTTTCTCTCCAACCGGTTGCCGCTTGATAGCCACCACTACCTGACTGATAATTATAGGTATTATATCGATTTGGATTTCAGTTCATAGAGGATTCAGGAAAAATTCCTTGACTCCTTTGAGGATATCTTCTAGTGTTGTACACAACAAACCTACATTCAAATTCTCTATGCCCAAAATTGTTGCATGCATAATAGTTTCCATTGAATCTATTGGATCTAGGCTTATTGTTTAGAAAATAAGGAAAATTATTGTAAGCCTTATTTCTACATACATTAGTAGTATGTCCTTCCTTGAGACAATTAAAGCAAATAGGTTTAAACTTTTGCTTACCTTTATCCTTTGATGTCGGTTGCTTCTTTGATGCTACATCTTTTGCTCCAGAGGTCTCACCTTCCTCATACCCAGAGAAACAAAGTCCATTAGTATCTTTACTGGTTTTGCTGATTCAAGCTTTTGCTCTAACTTAGCAGCACTCTGATTGAATTTGGCAAGTATCTCCTTTGTTTCAATGAGTTCCTTGGAAATAGAAGCATTGGATTCCTTCAAGGTTTCATTCTCAGAAATAGCCATGTTTAGTTCACCTTGCATTTCTTCTTTTTCCACTTTACTCTCTTGGAATTGAGTGGTGAGAGCACTGATTTCTTGCTTCAGCTTGGAGATCTCATGATCTTTGTCTTTTACCAAATCTTCAGCTTTCCTCCGATTCTCAAGCTCTTGACACATTCTGAGAGTTAGTCCTTCCAGTTCCCTTCTCAGGTTGGCATTAGACTCATTTAGTTTTTTAACTTCTTCTACTAGGGCTTCCATGTCTGCTTCATCAGAAGAACTGTTTTCAGTAAGCTCCATCAAGCATGCTCTCTTCTTTTTGCTAGAGAGGCTTTATATTTGACTTTGAGTTCATCATAGGCTTTCTCAGTCTAAGTGAGTCGATGAGTAAGTTCCCTCACAGTGTATTCCCCCATATCTTCTTCCAAGTGGTTAGACTTATAGAAAGGTTGGCTTTGATACCAATTGATGAATACTAAAAGGGGGGGTGAATTAGTATACCAAAAAATACTGAACTCAAACACTTAAACAGTTTAGCAGTCAACTGGTCTAACAGATTTACTAACAAACCGGTTAAAACAAATGCAAACCAAACAGCAAATAAGGCATTCACCCACAAGAGCACAAACACCATAACACAAGATATTTGACGTGGAAACCCAAATGGGAAAAACCACAGTGAGCTGAAACTCACAAGTAACTATCTACATAATAGAAACCAAACTGGTTAAGGTCAAACCGGTTAAGGTCTTACAATGTTCTTCACTAGAACAGATCCTGTTAGGAATCTAGATCTCTGTTAGGAGATAAGTCCGATTAAAGACTACCTTGTTAGAGGATTTCAGATCCATAGTTGTGAACCACCTTGTTAGAGGATTTACAAAGGCTTTTCTGGGCCTACCCGGTTAAGGGTTTCAGACTTGTCGAAGATGTGAGTAATCAACAAGTGAGTGATCTAGCAAATAGCATAGTTTGCTTGGTTAGATCCATGATAGCTCATTATTAATGCACATATAGCATTACTTCAGTCTTCAATATATCCACACTCTATTTCTTCACATAGACCTAATCTTCTCTTCTATGGTCGTGCATACAAAAACCCTCATCAACCACTAAAAACCTATCAACACTTAAAACCCTAGACATGATGTCCTTATAAATGAATCTGATTTCATGTCATTCCAATAGGATTACATTGCAAGTTCCTAGGTTCAGTGCATCTAGACACATTTGGTAACATGACACAAAATCACTGTCAAAGTGTCGATGGATGATAACTCATCACAAAAATACCAGTTGGTAACTCATCACAAAGTAATACCGGTTCATACAATTTACTGATTATCGGTTTATCAAAATGAAGACTGGGAAAAATGATAATTGTCGCTTAAGTTCCTTCGTTCCGCTTGAGATCCTCGAACCGCTTGAGGTCTTCATACTGCTTGAGATCGGTAGACACTTTCTGCAAAACACTGATAGTCTAAAGACTATAATACATAATATCGGTTGGAACAAATACTGGTTGAGCATAACTCATACATACAAAAAGTGATCTCAAAGCAAGTGTGTGTCCATCAATGACAATCACAACATCATCATCAAAAATGCCAACAAGTTACACTGGCAGCCACTTTAGGGCCCCGACACCCATTGAGAGCCACTCTCCTAAATACATCTAGTCATCCTAACCCCTAAGGTTCATTACAAGATAAGATAGTTGTAAATAATAAGAACTTCTCAAATGCATCATATATAAATCAAGGTTTGAAAATAAAATTAGATTTTCAAATCAAGCTTTCCTAGCCTTATCTAACAAGACACATCAATGAGGGGATTTGAAGTACATACAACCAATCAAGGAGTGAACAAAGATGACATTAAACATCTCAAACCAATCCAAAGAAGCCCCTAAACATAGATACATTAGCCATCCAACCCTCCTCAAGACTTCAGTAATCACTCAGATGCCTTGAAAGACAAATAGAGCTAAAACAAGGTCATAACTTACAACTGTGTAGTTGGCTTAATAAGCTGCACAATTAGTGCATTAAGCTATGTAGTTGGTACTTAATACTGCATAGTTGGTGCATTAAACTACATAGTTAGAACTTAATACTATGTAGTTGATGCCCAAATATGTGTTGGATGGGGTTAGAAGGGGGAGCAAATCAAACAGATTTTTAGCACCTCTCATTGAAAATAGGAAAAGACCCATTTAAGATGTAATGCCCCGCCAAGAAACCCTGAAGGATTCAACTTAAACACTTGAAAAAGAGTAGAATTTTTTTTAAAACAATAATGAACATATAATTGTGTTAAGATAAAATATTGCATTTAATAGCACAAGCGAAAGACTTAAACTACAACTCCTAAGGATTTCCCAATGTGGTCTACTTAATTAAACTAATCAATACTTAAGGTCAATTAATTCACTTAAGATATCATTAAACATTCATGAACTTTAACATAAAAGCAATTATTGAATCATACATGAGCACTTGACAACATAAACATTCCTAAAGTCACATTTATAACAATACAGTCCATTGCATTGAATCAATAATTACATTTAATTAAATAGACGTCTGCCATCTAAGTTTCATCACAATTACATTGCATTTTCATCATAAGTTCTCATAATAATACATCATGTTTTCATCATAATTGCATCTTTGTCATGAAGGCACACATAACCATAGGATACATCTGAACACATAAGGTCCAAGAGATACAAGAATGATCCAAAAAGAATAAAGAGAATCCAACTGGTACATGGAGATGAAAAAATACAAGAGAGAAAGTTGGAGAATGTGCGAAGCCAATCCCCACAAAATTGGAACAAAACACTTGATCGAGAATGGCACTACCACCCAACCATGTGGCCTAAAAAGGAACCACCCCTCCATGCTAGGAGATAGAAATAAGACCCTCTAGAAAACCACAAAGAATGCAACACATGGTCTAAACATATCATTGGGTAGCCACATAAAACATAAACTTATAGATATGACTCCAATAAGAATGCTCCAGGTGTTACCAACAAATTTACACAATAGTGAACATAAGAGAAGAGTGTCATCGCATGGTTTGGAATGGGTAACCTGGTAGGCCTCCATAGGCCTTGGCCCCCATCTTGGGTTATCCCATGACTGTGGGTTTTCACTCACACAGTTGTCAGCATCCATAGTCATGGACTCCCCACAGCCATGGGTTCCCACAAGTGTGGGTGAGCCCACATGCATGGGTACCCACATTGTGGGAGAGCCCACAGCCATAGAATCTATTGGATATTGTTGTGCATTGCTATTGCTAGGATATGTTGTTTTCATTGATGCCAACATATTCCTATGATTTTCTCTGGTGATTATTGATTGGTAAAATCTTATGATCCAGTTTGTAGTGTTGTTTTGTTGATCACTATTTTATAGAGTTTAGTCTTTCCTCTACTATATTTCAGTGTGATTAGATCTTGTCTTGATATTTTGGAATATTGTTTAGGATAGTCTTCTATATATTCGATTCAGATGGTTCATGATTTTGTGCTTCGCAAGTTATCTTTCTTTGTGACAGTTGTTGATTAGTTGTATTCTTGAGTTTCAGATGTTGATCGATGAAGATTTGATGAGTGGTGTTGGTGCATCTATTATTGATGATTCTAATGTACTTGCTGGTGTTTTCTAGTCATGTCCTATTTATTTTGGTGATCTGCATTGATCGTTGTGCAATTTTTTGATGATTTCTATGAACCGGTGATGATTTTTTTGTGTTATGCATTTTTCTGATGGTGTAACATGTTGCGGTTGATCTTGTTGAGATTTCTGATGGAGTTGTGCATTTGGGAATTTGAATTAGGTCCATGTTATGTCATGTAAATAATTATATTGGTATGTTGGTCGATCTTTGTATCATGTGATCTAATTTTGTAATTGAGGGTAGAGGGTTTAGCGGACCTTGTTGTCAAGGTTGATGATTTGTATATCTAGGTGATATTGTCATGTAATTTAGGTGTCGATGTTGTGTCTCCATTATCAAAGAGTGGTGTATGTGTAAACAATTGATTTATCCTTTGGTGTTGTGAATGTGTGGAGATTGGTGTTGCTGAGCAAACAACTGTGCTTAACCAGAACATTAATCAAGCATTTGGAGATGATATTCCTTCAGTTCATTTCTTCCGAATTGTAGTCTAAATCTTGTTGTAAGTCAGTGAGAATTCCCTGAGGGTTGTAGCCTTCCAGTCCATTATCTTTTGAGCAATGAACTCTAGGCAGTGTGCCTGAATGCATGTGCATTCTCCATTGTAATATTTCACATACTATTGCAGAGTATCATCTTACTATGGGTAGGTTCCCACCGTGGTTTTTCCCTTAACTAGGTTTTCCACATCAAAATCTTGGTGTTGTGTGTTGTGTTGTTAATTTGCTTATCTTTATTATTGCTACAGTTTATCAGATGTGTTTTTATGATTAAGTTTATAGATCTGGTGAAAATTGATTCACCCCCACCACTTAGTCTTCCTCCTCTTTGTTGCTAACAATTGGTATCAAAGCTAGATCCTCCAGAAGAAGCTTAACCGCTTGAGGAGATCTGGGATGGAATCTCAAGGTATTATCTTTAAGAAGGAAAATCCGAGATTTGATGGAAGTAACTATGCTATATGGAAGAACCGAATGGAAGTGCACTTGAAATGTCTTGGAGAGGATTACTAGAAGATTACAAAGAGTGCCTATTCCTCTCCTCCAAGTGGACCAACTACTCCTTATGAGATCAAGGAAGCTAAACATAATATTAGAGCAAAGTAAGCATTTCTTAGTGCCTTGACTAATTCTAAAATGAAAAATTTAATGGGACTTCAAACTGCACATGAGATCTGGGAGAAGCTTGAAATCCTGTATGAAGGTGATAAATAAGTGAAAGTTGCTAAGTTGTAGAATTTGAAAGGAAAGTATGAGATGTTGAAGATGGGAGATGATGAGAATATACACTCCTTCATGGCTAAGGTGAATGACCTTGTCCTAGATATCAAATGTGCTGGTGAAACCATTGAGGAAGATGAAATTATTGCTAAGTTGCTAAGATCTTTGTCTCCCGCCTACAAACAAAAGGTTGCTGCTATTGATGAGATCTGGAGTGTGACTACATTGACAAGAGATATGCTGGTTGGAAAGATTGTTGCATTTGAGCTGAGAAAATTTGGAGAATCACATGGAAAGTCTGAGACAACATTTAGAGCATCAACATCTATATCTGATAAGAAAAGTGTGATCTTGATGAATGGAGAATATCTAGATATGAAAGAGAGAGGAGAGAGATGGAAGAGCAAGAAAAATAGTTGGAAAAGCAAGAAAAATAGCTAGATGAGCTTGAAGCATTGATTGCCTAGAGATTTCCTAAAGGAGCTGATAAGTATGATGGAAAACTGCCTTTAAAATGTTTCTCTTGTAATAAGATAGGACATTTTGCTTCTAGATGCCTGGAGAGAATGGATAAATATGACAAGCATGATAAGTTTGATAAGCATGTTAGGAATGATAGATATGAGAAGCATGAGAAGTATGATAAGCCCTACAAGCTTAACCGGAAGTATAGAAATAAAAAGAACTGTTACTATGCTACTGATGAAGGTATTATAGATGAAGAATCAGAAGGAGATGAAGTTGTATTCCTTTCCATTAAGGAAGATGGACCTGTGCTTGTTGATTCCACAAGCTGCACTATTGAGGAGAAGGCTTTAGCTACTAAAGTTGAAGAGAAAGATGAATGGGTGATTGACCTTGGTTGTTCACATCATATGAATGGTGATAAAAGAAAATTTGTGAGTATGAAAAGGTATGATGGTGGAAAAGTAAGATTTGGAGATGACAAAGCATGTGTGATCCGTGGAAGAGACTCTATTTCTTTTGATGGTAAGCATAACACTAATGATGTCTTGTATGTTGAAGGTTTGAAGCATAATCTTTTGGGTGTTGGATAGATGGTTGATAAAGGTTGTAGTCTACAATTCAAGAATGGAAAATGCAAGATCCTAAATGCCTCTAGTATAGAGATTGCATTTGGAATTAAGATTGAAGGTAACATTTTTCATTTGAATGTCGGTGAGAAAAGTTGTTTAATTGCTCAGATTGATGAAAGTTGGTTGTGGCATAGGAGAATGTGTCATGTTAATTTTGATTCAATGATTAAGATCAGTTCTACACAAGTTGTTTGAGATCTACCT
The DNA here is from genome assembly GCF_030272615.1 of Cryptomeria japonica. Lineage (NCBI taxonomy): Eukaryota > Viridiplantae > Streptophyta > Pinopsida > Cupressales > Cupressaceae > Cryptomeria > Cryptomeria japonica. The sequence continues at coordinate 222,193,430 of NC_081415.1, read as the reverse complement.
AATATTGTTAAGCTTGCTAATTCGGTATGTAAGGAATGTCAGATGGGTAAGAAAACAAGGATTTCTTTCAAGAGAAAGAAGTATACATCAGATGGATTGCTAGATCTTGTGCATACTAACCTATGTGGACCTACAAATATTTGAAGTGTGCAAGGTGATAGATACTTTATGCTACTAATTGATGATTATTTCAAGATGATGTGAGTTGTATTTTTGAAGGAGAAATCAAAAGCATTGGACAAATTCAAGATATTCAAAGCTAAGGTGGAGACTAAGTCTGAATTGAAGGTAAAGTGTCTGAGATTTGATAGAGGTGGAGAGTTGTGTTCTGGTGAATTTATTTCATTCTATGAGAAGCTTGGGATTAGAAGACAATTATTTGCTCCTAGAACCCCTTGGCAAAATGGAGTTGTTGAAAGGAAGAACTTAATTGTCTTGGATGTTGCAAGGACTATGTTGATTAAAGGGTATGTTCTAAAGATCTATTGGAGAAAAGCCATTAGAACTGTTGTTTACACATTCAATAGAGTTCGCATCAAGGATGATACTAGTAAGACCCCTTATGATTTATGGTTTGGTCATGTTCCTACTATGATATATTTTAGAGTATTTGGTAGCAAATGTTATATCAAAAGAGATGAGGATATAGGAAATTTTGATGCTAGAAGTAATGAAGGTATTTTCTTGGGATATTCTACAAAGAGAAAAACCTACCAATGCTACAATAAAAGACTGAGAAATATAGTGGAAAGTGCAAATGTGAAGGTGGATGAGAATCTTGGGAAAGAGATTAGAGTATGTGGTTATGACGATGGTTAGCATGTTGTTTTAGCCCCTATTCAGACTGACGAGCCTAAGCAGAATGATCTGATAGAGACTGTTAACCCAGATGTTGTTGCTATCGATGAAGAGGTGCAGGAACCTGAGAATCAAAACAATTAGAAAACTCTGAGGTATGTAAGATTGAATCCTTCTAAAAATCATATTATTGGTGATAAGAATAAAGGTGTAATGACTAGAAGAAGGTTAGTTGCTGAAGAAGAGTGTCTGATTTCTAAAGTTGAACCTAAAGATATTGTTGAAGCTTGTAAAGATAAAAATTGGATGAGAGCTATGGAAGAAGAACTAGATCAGATTGAAAAGAATAACACTTAGGAACTTGTGCCTAGACCTAATGATAAGAATGTTATTGGTACTAAATGGGTATTCAGAAACAAATTGAATGAAGCCGGTGAATTTGTCAGAAATAAAGCTAGACTGGTTCGCAAAGGGTATTTTTAGAAAGAAGGAATTGATTATGAGGAGACTTTTTCTTTGGTGGCTAGACTTGAAGTTGTTAGATTGTTACTTGCATATGCTTCTTATAAATATTTCAAGGTATATTAGATGGATGTCAAGTCAAACTTTTTGAATGGTGATCTTGAGGAAGAAGTCTACATTGAGCAACCTAATGGATTTTCATTATCAGATGATGGAGACATGAAAGAATTTGAGATGTCTATGATAGGAGATATGAAATTTTTCTTAGGTTTGCAAATTTCACAAACTGGAAAAGGTATATTTATATCTCAAACTAAGTATGTGAAAGAATTGTTGAAGAAGTTTGGGTTAGATGACTCCAAAACCAGTTGGAACTCCTATGATGACTGGTTGTAAATTGTCTAAGAATGATGAATCTCTTAAAGCTAATTAGATTTTGTACAGATCTATGTTGGTGGACTGCTATATCTTACTCAGACTAGGTCGGACATTAAGCATGTTGTGTGCATGGTTGCTAGGTATCTAGATGATCTGAAAGAGAGTCATGTCACTATTGTTAAGAGGATATACAGATACTTGAAGGGAACTATGGATTATGGTCTATGGTATCCAAGGAATGATGATTCCATGTTATGTGTCTACACAGATGCAGATTGGGCTAGTGATGTTGATGACTGAAAGAGCACTACCAGTGGAGCATTATTTTTGGGAAATAAATTGGTTTCATGGGATAGTAAGAAACAAGATTCAGTATCCTTATCTATTGCTAAAGCTGAGTACATTGTTGTCGCTAGTAATTGCACTTAGGTAGTCTGGATGAAGCAAATGTTGAAGGATATCAGAGTTATTTATGATGAGCCTGCTGTCATTTACTATGATAATTCTAGTGCTATTAACATGTCAAAGAATCCAGTGCAACATTCAAAGACTAAGAATGTGTCAATCAAATATCATTACTTGAGAGAGCAAGTCAGTGAGGAGAAGGTGAGGTTGGAGTGTGTATCTACAAAGGAACAAATAGCTAATATTTTCACTAAGCCCTTGCTTGCAGATACGTTTGTCTATTTGAGAGACAAGTTAGGGGTATCTACCCCTCCTAATAAGAACTATATGCATTGAGTTGCATCAATCCGGTGGACTTGAAAGTTGTATCCTTTTATCTCGTTGATGAGTTGGTGTTGCTCCTCTAATGGAGTAGTATGTATTTTAGGGGAGAGATTCCCAAGATTCATGTTTTTGTGTTGGGAGAGAGGTTTTGGTTTTTGTTTTGAGATCTTTGGCATTGTTATCAAAGGGGAAGAGAGATCATGTGAAAAACTTATTTATATGTCTTGATCTTAGGGGGAGTTTGTTGGAGACATCTTCTTTCATTACATTGATTGTTTTTCACATTCATATGTTGCCATCAATGCCAAAGGGGGAGATTGTTGGATATTGTTGTGCATTACTCCTGCTAGAATATGTTGTTGTCATTGATGTCAACATATTCCTGTGATTTTCTCTAGTGATTGCTGATTGGGAAAATCTTATGATCCAGTTTCCAGTGTTGTTTTGTTGATCACTATTTTACAAAGTTTAGCCTTTCCTCTAGTATATTCCGGTGTGATTAGATCTTGTGCTGATATTTTGTGATATTATTTGGGATGGTCTTGTGTATCTTCACTTCAGATGGTTCATGATTGGTGCTTTGCAAGTTATCTTTCTTCATGATAGTTGTTGATTAGTTGTATTCCCGAGTTTTAGATGTTGATCGATGAAGATTTGATGAGTGATGTTGGTTGAGCTATTATTGATGATTCTTATGTACTTGCTGGTGTTTCCTAGTCATTTCCTATTTATTTTGGTGATCCGCATTGATCGTTGTGCAATTTTTTGATGGTTTCTATGAACCAGTGATGATTTTTCGTGTTATGCGGTTTTTTTGGTGGTGTAATGTGTTGCGGTTGATCTTGGTGAGATTTCTAGTGGAGTTGTGCATTTGGGAATTTGAATTAGGTCCCCGTTATGTCATGTAAATCATTATATCGGTCTAGTGGTTGATCTTTGTATCATGTGATGTAATTTTGTAATTGAGGGTTGAGGGTTTAGCCAACCTTGTTGTCAAGGTTAATGATTTGTATATATAGGTGATATTGTCATGTAATTTAGGTGTCGATGTTGTGTCTGCATTATCAGAGAGTGGTGTATGTGCTAACAAGTGATTTATCCTTCGGTGTTGTGATTGTGTGGAGATTGGTGTTGTTGAGCAGACAACTATGCTTAACCAAAATTATAATCAGGCATTTGAAGATGTTATTCCTTCATTTCATTTCTTTCGGATTGTAGTTTGAATCTTGTTGTAAGTTAGCAAGACTTCCTTGAGGGTTGTAGCTTTCTGGTCCATTATCTTTTGAGCAGTGACCTCTAGGTAGTGTGCCTAAATGCATGTGCATTCTCCATTGTAATATTTCACATAATATTGCAGAGTATCATCTTACTGTGGGTAGGTTACCACCGTCCCTTAGTTGGGTTTTCCATGTCAAAATATTGGTGTTGTGTGTTGTGTTGTTAATTTGCTTATCTTTATTAATGTTGCAGTTTATTAGATCTATTTTTGTGATAAAGTTTGTAGATTCGGCGAAGACTAATTCACCTCCCCCCTCTCAGTCTTCCTAATCTTTTTTTCTAACAGACTCCTCATAGCCATGGGGTCCCACAAGCATGGGTTCCCACGCTATGGCTTCGGCCACAAAACAAAAAAATTAAAAAATATATTAAAAAACAATTTCTTAATATAATAAATTTTATTTGCAAAAACACAGATAAATTCAACACAACAACCAAAAGGGTTTGAAACCCCCAATTTCGTAATCACAAATATTAACATTGGTAATCAATGAACCAAAAGAATTCCAGAATCATTTCATGAAACTCACAGTAGGGAAATTTAATCATTGAAATATATGTATATATTTTTTGAAATTAATAACAAAGACTGTCAATCATCATCACACAATAAGCTATTCCAGATTTCCAACTATTTATCATATAATTGTAAAAGCGTTCTATAATGAAAATAAAAATTAAGTCTATGAATTAAGAGCCAAGTGCAACCACATATTTTTCCCAGATGGTTTTCCCCAAGTTGAAAACAAATCCTTCTTTAACAGAAGATTTCCAGACCCCAAAAGCACACAACGACAATGAAAATAATCTCTCTCTCAAGCAAAGATTTCCAAAAAACAAAAATACACAACAACAATTCATTGTCACAAGATTTTTTGAGAGAAAATTTTCCCAAATTCAAACAACAACCCATAAACCCCACTAAACAAAAGAAAAATAAGTATTTCTTTTCAAAATACATAGGGGATTTCTTAATCCCTACCTTCAATCGCTTTCCTAGAAATGAAAATTTGTAGAAGAGTCGCCCAATCCACAAACATACTCACACAAGCAAAATCCAAATTTCCCCAACTCTATGAATCCTTTTCTTAATCTTCAAAACCTCACTTCTTGCAAGTAAAACTGTGAACCAGAAGAAGAAAGAAATTTCCAGAATCTCAACATAGATTACCCAATTGAGAAGAAAAGACCCCCATATTCTAGAAATTTTCCAAAATATAAAGGGTTTCTTCAAAAATCCTTTCTGGGAAGGAAACTTCCTCCAAAAAACTCCCACACATAGAAGTTCTAAAAATTTTCACTTTAAGAAACTTCCATTAAAAATTAAAATTAAAATTTAATTTATAAATTCAATATTAAAAATTTAATTTAATTTCAAGTCTCATAAATAAACAATTTAATTTAATAATAAATAAATTTGTTTCAAACTTTAGAAAGTCATCCCAAAATAATTCTATTTATTTAATTTTGAATTGATTAAATTTTCACACAAAAAGCATGACACATCAGTAAATCAATCTTTGTTAATTTATTAAGCAAAATAATTTAATTAAATTAACATATTACGATTGAATTATTTATTTTATAGTTAAAGGGTACAATATTAATTTAACCCCTTGATTAACTTTATGCATAACAACATAACATTAATTATTAAATACATTAAGGTAATAATGATTAATTAAATGTAAAAACAACACTTAAGGATAAACACATAAGAAAAACATAAAACTCAACCAAGCAAATATAAACATGGTCCACATACTAACATCGAAAAGTTGCTTAAGTGGTGATCTGATAGGGTTGACAAACAACTGACAATGCTTTGAAATTGAGCAAGGCTAGGGATGACACTGTCGGGCCTTAAGACTATCTCCTCAACTTCCATCTGAATAATTAGGTATGCTCAGACCTATGAAGCTAGGTGGAGTCGGTACCTTGTACCTGCAATTCCTGCATCACCAAACAACATATATATACATATATCCAAACACGGTAGACACACTGGCGAAGGAGAATTGTGACATTCCATGTCTCACCGTGGCGAGTGACAAAAAATCATCCACTCGCACCCCATACAGACCCCACAAATCAATGAAGAAAAATACATAATACATCTCATACATAAAGTAAATGTGTTAGTCCATGGTCAGTACACGAGTAAAATTAACATTTCATCATCCATAAAGATATAATGCATAAGAAAAATTAACATCTAATCATCCATATGCAAATAATGCATAATCAACATTCACTGAATCACACACCCAAGCATAGTCCATCATAGCATACTATCAAAATAAAAGTATCACAACATAATGTATCCACCATCCACAAAACCACTGAAAAAAATCAACCATGGTCAAACTAGGTATCAAAATAGTTTGATCAAGGGAGGACCATTAATACATAAGAAGTGCCCATTCCATCCCAAAACATAAAACAATTGACCCTAAAGACTCAAATTTGAACTTACAAGATTTAGAATTAAAAAATCAGTTCCTTAAAAACTCAATTCGGAGAGGGATTTTGAACATAAAATTGCAAATTCCTAACTAGAACAAAAGAACACTTTTAGACAACAAGGGAAAGCTTCATTTATATCACAATATCCATTCAAACACTAAAAACAATAATAACCCTTTCCAATCATCGAAAACCCCTTTCGGAAATCACATAACACACATAGGAAAAGAGAGTGCATACAAGGTTCATACTCAATCAAACAAACCAAAATTTCATAATAACATTAATTGATAACCAAAACCAATAAATAAACACTTTCCACACACACGACCAAGAAATATTGTAGGATAATTGCATACAAATTTAAAATCCTACCTTTAGACCCACAGAGACAAACAAAGTTGAAGCATATTGATGAAGAACAGAAACACAAACGCAATCCATGGGCAACCAGAAGATATCAATAAGCAATAATCAAATTCAATAGAATAATTTCCAGCCAAAACTTTCAATCATAATCCAAGAAATCCTCAATGAAAGAAAAACCCACTAAGCAATAGGTTGAATTCTCGAGTCATTTTTACTTCCCCAAAAATTCTTGTACTATTTCTCTAGAATATTTTTACAACCCCCAAAAGAAACTCCTTAAATAAATTATTATCAAAAATAATAATTAAAACTCCCTCGAATCCTACAAAAAAAATCCCATTAAGAAAAACAATCCTCCACCATGTAAAATCCACAGAACTCATAATAAAAATAATATTTAATTTCCAAAATAAAACATATATTTAATATTTATTTCCAATTCATAAATTATCTTTCCACCAATAATCAACTAAAAATTAAAACAATTAATAATAAGAATATAAATGTATTTATTAATGGGGAATATGAGCACATTAAAATATTAAATCAATTAATTATTAATATAATCATCCCACTTAGGTTATTTTTATATTAATACTAAATACACATAAATTATACCACCACTAAATAATAATTAACCACAATATAATAAATTATACCACTTAAATAATAATTAAGCACAACCTTACTAAATAATACCATTAGAGCAATAAACCAAAACTCACAACAAACACAACTAGTAACGCAAGGATACTCAGATATTGTCTCGATGACAATCTGATAAAGTAAGATTGACACAAAATAATTACCCCTAGTTTGAGACAATGGCTAAGGCTAGGAATAATTTTGGGCCTTCAATGCTATCTCCATAATAACCATTGGGAATAAAGACATGCTCAGACCTATGAAGCCAAGTGGAGTCAATATCTAGTACTTGCATCCTAGATAACACAAAGCGTCTTGCAAAACATATATATACATATAAACCAATTCAAATCTTGTGAAAGGAAATCTTGGCATCACATGTCTCTCACAAATAAGTAATGTGATATCATTCCTTCTACCCCTAATTACAATAAAGCATCATGAAATGATCTAGTCTAAACATCAAATCCATATTGTCAAATCACCTTAGTAAACGTATACCATCTCCACAAGTATCCCCTGAAACATGGGTTAGTGCATCATAACAATAATATTAAACCATCATCACATACCATAACCATGAAGAAATATAATTATACATTTAGTACATATGTAACATCAATATGTCCATAAAGGAGATAGAAACATAAATTTCTTAAGAATTTTTTTTTTCAAATGGCTTCTCTTGTCGAGCGAACTGCCTCTCTCATCATGCAATCTTCTCATGTCGTGCACTTTGGTCTTGTTGTGGCTATGGATCCTAGCCACTCTATGTGTTCTTTCCTGTCCGCAACACCTGCGGGGATTGGTGAGGGCTCTACTCACCCATCCCTGGATGCTCTGTTTTCCTCTTCACTATGAAATGTGATGGTTGGGGTTTCTGGCTCTAAGGTTGCAGCAGCGGCCTCGGCAGGCCCTTCGTCTAGTCTCAAGTAGGTGGCTAAGCGATGTCTTGGTGACAAAGGGTTTTTCTCTATCTCTTGTGCTATTTCAGTAAAGGTGAATAAGGAAACTGAGCTGGAGATAGAACATAATGTGTCTGTTTTTTTAATCATGTTGTTATTTGTCAAGTTAGGGGTTTTTGGCCTAGCCTCCCCAAGCTTCATGATTGGATCCCCCATTATTGGGAACCTCTTATTTCTAGTACTGTTCATATTTACCCTATGGCTAAAGGATTTTTTATTGCAAAATTTGAGAATGTTGAGGATAGAAAGAAAATCTTGTGTGATAACTATTTTTGTTGGAAGGATAAATTTCCTTTAATGTTTAAACCCTGGCACTCTGATTTCAATCCTTTGTCTGAAATGTTTAACAAGGTTCTGATTTGGGTTCGACTTCCTATCTTCCTCTTCATTTGTGGGTTGATTCTCTTTTTGAAGAAGTTGGTAATGCTCTTGGGGATTTTCTGCTAGTGGATAATGATTTGTATGACGTTCTACACTCAACCTTTTCCTGTATTTTGGTTGAGCTAGATGTTTCAAAAGGTTTGCTTGTTGAGATTGTTATCAACTCTTCTAAGGGCAGTTGGGTTCAAACCTTGGATTATGAAGGGATTCCCTTTAGGTGTCGAAGATGTTTCAAAATGGGTCATGTGACTGACTGTTGTGGGCTTGAAAAGAAGACTTTGTCGGCCCCATGGTGGAAGGGTGCTTCTAATGAGCATTATTTTATTGAGAAGAAAACTGAAAATCATAATATTTCTCAAATGGTGGCTCAGGTTATTGCAACCTCTCCTCCAGTTGTTCCGGCTTCTAGTGGAGAGTCTATTGAGGTTGGTCAGTCTCATGCCCCTCTTGTTGATTCCTTAGGCAGATTTATGTCTTTGCCTGGTGATTGTGTTGTGGTTGCTAATTCTAGAATTGTTCAAGTTGATTCTTTGCCTGTTGGGAGTTACTGCACTTTTGAGAAGGGGGGTGTTGTTGGTGCTCTTTCTTAAAATCTTGATGGACCAGCGTTGGGTTTGTTGAATTGGTTTGATGTGGCTGTTAAGGTGGAAGAGGGTTGGATTACTATTAAGGGAAAGAAATCTAAGTCATCTACACCCTCTTTTGACATGACTCTTCATTCCCACAAGGGCAATACTAAAGAAAAATCTTGAGGGTCCCTGTTTGTGGATGTTTGGTTTGTTACCCAGCTAGGTTTTTTTCTGGTTCTTTGGCTGCCATATGTATTGTTCCATCTTTTGTAGCCTGCTTCGTCTTGGATTTGTGTTTTGAAGTTTTGATTCTAAACCTTTTATAATCTTCTTTGTTAAGGGTTTCAGGGCCCCTTCAAAACCTGTTTTTGCCTTAATCCAAAACATCAGTATGTTCATAGAGTAACAAATAGTAATAAACATGTCCAATAGTATTTTTCATCATAAATAATCCAACCACATAGATAAAGAGGAAGTATCCACATGCACAAGCAAAGTAATCCACACATAGCAAGCCAAACATAAGTCTATCAAGTCTAAGTGGGAAACAACCAAAGAAAACGTGGAATGGTACTACAATCAAACTGTGGTCCTCTATCCTTTATACTTCTCCCTTGAAAGGGGCATCTCTTATCTACCATAAACAAGAATTTGGAATCATTTAGATTGTTCCATTGTTTACCAAAAGATTATTTCCACCAAAAAAAATCCAAAGCTAAAGACATCACTTTTTCTACCAATTGATGTGTTCTGTAGTACCTATAAAATTCAAAAATAAGATTTTTTATTTCTTGTAAATTTAGTATCTAAAGATTATATTGGTTTAAATTAGAAAGGAAGGAAGTTTAGCTTACTCAAGATCTAAGTATGTAGCAGTGGCATTCACTAATGTTGAGCATCGGCATACTTCTTCTGTCTATCCTAAGATGCCACCAAATGCTCATGAATACGCTCAACTTGTTGCTCCATCTCATGAAGCATCTCCGGACATAGCCGCACCCTATCCTCTAACCGATCCCAACTCAGAGGCATACAACAAGGACAACCATACAACACCTAGAAGGGAGACATACCAATAGAGCTATGATATCCATTATTATATGCAAACTCCACTAGATAAAGATATTCTTCCCAACGCGATTGTTGATCCATAACATACATGCGAAGCATGTCCTCCAACACCTGATTCAATCGCTTAGTCTGAGCATCAGTCTCTAGATGATAAGAAAAACTAAAGTTCAATTGGGTTCCCAAGGCATGCTGCAGTGATGTCCAGAATGCAGATGTGAAAATATGGTCTCTATCTGATGTGATCCGCTGAGAGATTTCGTGCAATCTCAACACATCCTCCATGAAAACTTGTGCCACCACTACTGTTATATAAGAAGATCTTATAGGGATGAAATGGGCAACTTTTGTCAATCTGTCAACAATAACCATGATGGCATCATGACGATGAGAAGATACTGGCAACCCTACTACAAAGTCCATAAAGATAATATCCCACTTCCATTCTAGAACCAAATTAGGCTGTAATAGCCCTACAGAGTGCTGGTGCTCGACCTTCACTCACCGACACTCTAAATATTGTGACAAAAAAATTGCAATATCCTGCTTCATACCAGCCCAATAATAAATTTGTCTCAAGTCAGCGTGCATCTTCTTGACACTAGGATGTGTCGAGTAAGGTGCACGATGGGCCTCAGTCAGAATCAATGTATGGAGTGGACAAGCTAAAAAATTGCTAATCGCCTTTTTATTCTGGCACTTAAACCACACGTGAGGGTCACAATTGTAAAGATTCCCTACCTACCTTCGAAAGGTCTCATTGCTAGTCAGTTCAATGATGGGGTTGTTAGGAATAAGAAGTCAATCATTGTAAAGGTGGTGTGTCTATGGAGGGAGGGGATGGATATTAAAAACATGGAGGAATTCCTAGCCTTTGTGAGTGAAGGGAAAATGGGCATCTACATCAGTACGCACATCCAACATCAATTACAAATACACACTACTATGCTATAAAGTAGAATTAGACAGTTTATTTCCCACATTAACCCTTAGAGGAAAAGTGATTGTAATTTAAGATCTTTCTAAATCAAACAACAATTTTAGCAGCATGCATACATTTAGATTCAACAACATAGAATTATAAAAAAAAACAAAAAAACATTACCATGGGAAACCCCTTTCGGGTAAAAAAACCCCACACTTCAAAACCAAATAGCCATTAACAAAAAATAGTTACAATACAATCTTCAGGCTCTAGGCCTTTACATGGAGACTTGCATCCTGCTCCATCCTGGAGAAAATCTGGCACCAACATAACCCTTGTAAAATGAACTCCTCTCTTCTACAACTCTTCTAGCAATCCTTATATTTGTAGGGCTTACAATACAAAAACAACACTCTCAAAAACATCCACATTCAATGTATCTACAAGTGTAAATAGAAACTTCCTTTTGCATAAATAATATTTAATATAAAAATTATTTATTTCATAAACATAAGTCATCCAAGATGAGATAAACATGCTTTTTGCTAATTTGGAACTTTCCATTTTACTCCAAGCCTATCTGAGTAGAAGCTTTGGTCCCACTAAGAATCTTTTCATATCTGTGCATAAAAAAGGAAAACAAACTATGCAACCACTTGTCATAAGGAGGGGACCTTGAAGAGCTCCAAAGGATTTTTCTTCTTCAAAGTTCCCTAAGTGTGACAAGTGTCACAATTCCGCTTCCTCCTCAACGTTTGTTGCACCCAACTTGCCATCAGGCCCCGCAATTAAACTTTGCACTTTGGAAACTTAAAATATTCCACTAAATAAATAAAATCAACACACAAGACCATTAAATTAATTAAATAATTTTCTTCAGACTCCTAAGGTTGAGGTACCTTAATCCCAATAGAGAGCAACAATGGAGATCTTCTCCTCAGCACAAATAGTGTGAACAATGGAACTTGTTGATGACCTATACAGTCTAATGTACTAGGAAACATGGCTACACTATAAATGAGCTCTTAGAGAGAATTGATGGATGAAAGAGAGATGCCTCTTTGAAATAGATTATTTAAAAAAAAATCATAAATCTTTGTTATCTCTATCTTTTATATCCAATACAAATGGATAATTAGTTGAACATAGAAAACTATTTGTTGTGATAAAAAAAAAATATTATTATTTAAATATAATTTATATCCAACATAAATGGACAAACATTTGAACACTAAAACTTTTTGATAATCCTTCACATTCTAGGGAAAAATACGAGATATTTATTTTATTCATCTTTTATATTTCTGATAGGACAAATTATTAATATGAAATACTCCAATGCATATGCATTGCTACCTTAATAGTTGTACACATAAGAGTAATATTTGTTCACTATGACAACAATACTTGTTTATATGAGCATCTTATTTTATAAATGACACAAAAGTGTATTTATTATTTTTTAATATAAAATTCATAGGTTCTTTTGTGTTCAAATATGAGTCCATCTTGACCAAAATTTGGTTATTTTTTGATCTATACATGGACTATTTATTCATAATATAGAGTATAAATATGTGACAAGATTGAATAATATAAGCACAAGTGATACAACAACAATTGGACCTTGTACAACTATTGGGTCCTCTCCCCTATCCAACACTAGCCAAAAAAAATTAGATGCAAGAGGGCCATTTTTTTTTGCATTGGTCCTATTGGTGTTGTATAGCATACAAATTTGTACATATTTGTACAATTATAAGATAAATAAATGCTTCAAAATTTGTGCTCAACAAAATAAAACCTCAAAAATTATAACCTCCAAATTTGACATTTGGAAAACCAATCTTAAGGTTCATGACCCTTCTTGATGCAACAATGAGGTTGGTTCAGCTTTGTTGTGCATGAAAATTACGCCTAATAAAAAAAAATATCTCAAAAGATGGATATGAAATTATAGATTTACAGATCTAATACCATGTTGGAGTTGATTCCTAAAATCCACAACTCTGGAAGATCACTTACAATCAAATAATTGTCACATACAGAGAGAAAAATAGACTGTGCAGGTTAAAGTGATCCAAAAAGATGAATCATATTAATTATCTAAATATTTGTATAATAAATAATGATACAATGAATCTTTATAAAAGAAACGTAAAATATAAATAAAGAACCTTAGGTGTGGATACAACAAGATCATTCCATGTGTCCTCGTCATATTACTTGAAAAGCCTTAAAAAATGACCGAATTAAGACCAAGCACTAGAGTACTAGATTAATCTATCACTAGTTTGTGATTGAGTAGGTGTCCTTCTATTAACCCTAGAACTAGCCATCTCTCGTGCAATAACTCTAATATAGATATGAAGCCATATCATTTCTAATGCGGTAAGTAGGAGTGAGGATATCTATGTTTCAACGTACTCATGTAGGAAAACTTATATCGATAAAAAATGCATCTCTAGATTGTCTTGTGGTAGGGATAAAGATATATAAAGAAGCATTTATGAAAAATTCTACATTCATCAATAGTGCCTACATCATAAGTGTAAAATAAGGAAAGAGAGTGCTAGTCTATCATGTTAGAGAATAGTTGTTTCAAAGTGGCAAGTTTGGGACTTTATAAAATAAATGGAAGGAGAAAGGTAGCACTCATTTGGGTCTTTAGAATTCCATGAGGAATTAGCTATCTTCATATTCTCCTCTATGAGCTTCGCAAGTGGGATACCTTAAAGTTTAGGTGCAACCTCCTTTAGTATGGCCTCCCCATCATTCAAGGTTATCCTCTCACCCTCTAATGTTGTGTATTATTCCCATCCTTTTAAAGGTCACATTTTGTAGCCCACCATTAGTCATACCTCTCAATAAAAAATTTGTACCTCCTAATTCAGATTCCATTTCCATTTTATGCAAGTCCATATAGAACCCCCCAATAGACCGAAGCCACGCCATACTGTGGACAACATATTTATCTCCTATACCCACAACAAAGAACTCATCTTTGAACTCATACTCACCTAACTTGATGCTTACATTTGAGATCTTTTTGGTACAAGTGAGAGTGAATCCATCAACAACCATGACTCTAAATCTCTCACAATCCTCTGTTTTGAGTGCTCTCCTTTCAAATAATCCCTTATCAATAAAATTGTGTAGCACCTATATCAATGAGTGTGATTATTCATTGTCCACATAAAATTCCTCTAACTCTGAAAGTTTCACTTTTTTTAAGGCTAGATATTTGGGCAAGTATGCGCCCTTGTTATTGCTCCTTTTTAGACTCTTCTAAAGAACTGTCCTCTTCACTTCTCTTTAAATAAACTTGTTGGTCTGATTTTTCTGAGGTTTTTTCATTAGCTATAAAGTACTCAATTTGCTTTTCCTTGGCCTTAACTACACACTTATGTGATGGCCCCAAGGCTCTCTACACTATAAACACAATTTCTTTTTTTAAAACTCATTGAGCTCCTCTTCATCCAACCTTGTAGACACTTTCCTATTCTGATTCAGGTCCTTATGAAAATATTTTTATCCCTATCTTTCTTACTAAAGAACCCCTTTGACTGAAATCTATTTTTTTGAAGTAGATGGCTCCATGTCCCCTTGCCTTTTTTATGGCAACTTGCAATGTGGGTTGATTAGGGACCTTAATCCAACCTCTTAAAGGTTTGAACAACCCATCAATAAAAATAAAAATAAAATCTTCTCTTAGATATATTAGTGACATCATTGACAATCTTTGAAAAATTGCTATGTATGTGTCCACAGAACTTCATTGTTTCAATTGAGCCAATTCTTTGAAGTGTAATTCGGAATCCTTGTCGTCAAATCTCTCTATTAGTCTCTCTATAAAATTTGCATAAGAAACAATCTATTCATGGCCCAAGGTAATGAGTCCACGATGCCACCATTCATGAGCACTTCTCTCTAAATGCAAGGTTCCATACTTAATGACTTCAACTTTAGCCATTGTATTGAGCTGAAAGAACACCCAAGCTCTTCTAGCTGTTTTTACAAAGCCATAATAAGGAATGGTCATTTTTCTCACTTTCTTGTTTAATTCCTGATTGTGTGGTCTACCATCTCCACCTCTACATGATCTAGTTCTCTCCCTAAAGGATAAATACTCAAGAAGTGGCATTGTAGTCTTGAATTCCTCGTCCATTGCATTCCAATCTCTCCAAACTTGAGCGTGATACTCCGGTTCTATTGGTTCATTGTCAGCTGGAAATTTATTTCTTTGGATAAAATTAGGCATCATAGGCCTAAAGTTGGGTGCCCAACTAAAAGTACGCTGCTAGTAAATCCCATTGTTTATTGAGTTTTGCCTCCCTTTATTATTATTGCCATGTTTGTTGTTGTTATGGTTATTATTGTTATTTCCAATCAACTGTTGTGCCAGTAAATTTGCCAAATGAGCTGTACTCTATTGTGTATCACATTGTCCTCTAACAAGATCATTAAGAACATCCCTCAGTCTGGGATCGATATGGTCTCTATGATCCCTATCACCCATATTCCCTTCACCTAACTCCCAAATCGAGTATTCTCCAATCAAGAATTTCAAGGTTTGGATTTGACGTGGGCCTTCTAAGAACTTAGTTATGCATGCTAGAATGCATAACTCATAACTCATCCCATCAGGCTGTCAGAACTTAGACTGGGCTTTGATACCATATGTTCTACCCAATTTTGCTCCTAAATATTTTTACCCCTTTGATACTGGCAAAATTAGCGATTTCTATTCAAGAACTTAATCATTCAACCATTGAAATAAGAAAAATACATTTATTAAAGCTCCTAAATAATGCAGGTATGATTACATAGTATAAATTAGGCCAAACATTTGCAGCAACACAATAATAGAAGGTTCTACTGTAGTTCTTTCCTAGTTATAAGTCAAGTTGGTGATAAATGGAGTCTTACAGCTTTAAAGATTCATGCCAAACTACTGGAAAGGCTCCCAAACTCCTTTTAGTTTCATGTCCTAGCTACTTAACCTTGTTGGAACCCACACTACTTCAAGGGAAAGGCTCTTCAAACAACCTACAATCAAGAACTAGCAATCTGGGCATAAAAAACAAAGTCCTTAGAAAAAAACAAGACTGAAATGTCTAATAAAACTTGGTCAACAACTGAAATCTTTGCCAAGGTCGTTAGATGATCCAAACGCTGTTAAGAGTCACCAAAGATACCCAAACTAAATCGCTTTATCTCACAGAACTATCATGTTCCCTCAAACTATGCCTTGAACCAAAATAAAATATTGTGATTGCTTCCAAAAAAAAATCATTTCTTATGTTTCATTTCTTTTCTTGGTACTTAAAGAGGTCACCCTAGATAGCAAAAACCTTTGGAAGAATGCCCAAAAAAATTAAACCATCTCCAAAACCTTGGTTGAATTCCTTGCCCTATCCCAAAAAATTAATCGAACAGCCTGAACTTTCTTGATAAAAAACTCATTATACAATCAATATTGCCTCTGAATGAGACCATCAGCCCTTGTTCTGGTGATATATTTCATCCACAAAGGCACTGCAACCTTCAAAGTTTCAGCCTCCAAAGCTCTGCAATACCTACAACAATTTCCCACGATTTCTTCTTCTCTGTGCATAAGCCAAAAAAAAAACCCGCAAAAGCTTCATATTTCTCTTTTTCCCTATCCGCCAAACTTAGAGAACTCATTTAATGCAATAAACTCCCCACTACCCATGCCAACATTAGGAAAATTTATTATTTTTGAAGTCCACTTTAACGCCAAGTAGGGGAAATAAATTAAACATTGAAAACTCCGTATGGCTCCCTTTAAACGTATGCCTCATTCAATTAAGCAATACAAATAAATATTGAAATATTTCATTTATTTCAAATTTAGGTGCCAATATAAATTTAAAATAATTAATTAAATGTATTTAAGTGTGACTTAATTTTTTTTTTCATTTAATTAATCAATTATTTTAAAGGCTCTCAATCCATTTCCATTAGCCTACGAGGAACAATAATAGGATAATGTCATTCAACAATTGAGGCCTAGAGAGGGGACATTACATTGTTTATGCATAACTAAGATATTTTCAATTGGATATCTTACAATCTCATCTACTTGCTTGTTTGCATACATAGAGCCTAGCGTATGTATGAAATCTAGAGATATGCTCCTTCTTGTTATCTTCAAAGAGATATGATTCAGTGGGTTTCATTTCGTGCTCCCCTTTGGATCATATAAAACCTAAAACTTGGTTACCCCTACTAGATAAAAGCACCCATCTTATTTGTGCTCAAACTTCCATCTCATCAACAAATTAAAAAAAAAACATAAAATTAATCTTCTTTTCACAATCATATTGTTATTTTTACTTGCACTTTCTTGTATAGATGTAGCATCCTAAAATTGCACCCTTTGCAATTTTGACTGCATTTGGGGCCCTTGCCTTAGTATTCTCATTCACATGCTTGATTGGGACCTATTTGTGCCTCTGTCGTGTAATAAACATCATATTTTCATCTTGCACCTTGTTGGGACCCCTTAACCCTCACCCAATTTGGGGTAAGACTAGGGTGTGGTGCCTTGTTCCTCACTGGGACAGAGCGCCATGCCTTGGTCCTCCCTAATTAGGGGCCAATTTGAACCCTGGGCCCTATCCAAAATTTGAGCAAGAATTGCTTCTCCATGTCGGCCTATGTCAAAAAATTAATGTGTTTGATGACATGCAAGTATATGAGGAGGTCTTCCCCTCTCATTTGGGCATAAGGGCGAACATAACAGGATAAGACAAGGAGACTACATTCAAGCAATCAAGCATCCAAGCATTGAAGCATTCATTACAAGTATTTCTAGAGGTCTTCAAGGCTGCATACTCTTCATTCATCAATTGTGGAGCAACTCTACATCATTCATTTGTAACCATGTGTGTGTTATGGTTTTGTCATGTTCATGCCATTTCATACAACATATGTGATTACATTCAAGAAGAAAAGCATCATCATCATTCATTGTAGATATTAAGGTATACCTTTCCATCATTTATTTCAAGCATTTTTAGTATTTTATTCAAGGTTGATTCCTCAACTGGGGTTAGACTTAAGCAAGCCCCTATTCCCAACCTATTTCCCTTTCTTTCTGTGTGTAGGAAACAGGTGCACAGCTATACTTCTGGAATAAGCTCCAAACACAGAGATGGAAAAACCCATTTTGGCATGCAAAAAATTTGGAGAGCCAAGAGGCCGCACCACGGTCCTTGTTTTTTTGGGGCATTTTCACAAGGTAGATTCGAATCAGCTTATATTATTTAGATCCAGGTGGATGATGAAATCCCAAACTTGTAGCTCATTATTTTCTCAGATTTCCTTTCAATTTTAACACTTAACCTTAAAATCAATATTTCAACTTACAAAAGAGGGAGAAAAACATCATAATAAATCAATCCACTTAGTATTCAGTCCTTACACCTTTAATTCTAATTTTTCTTTTTAGATCTGAGTGTATGCAATTTAAAATTCAAATTTTCATTTACAAGTTTGATTTCCTTGCAAATTTTAAAAATTTAGAGGTTAATTTCATTAAAACCCTAATTTTTAATTTCAAAATTGAGCTTGTGAATTGCTTAATTTGGGTTAATTATTTCAAACCTTAGTGTTCTTCAATTCCAAAATTCAAAATTTTCATCTACAAGACAAATTTCACAATTAATTTTTAAAAATTAAGTGGTTAATTTCAAAAACCCTCATTTTTTAAATTTTAAAAATTGACCTTGTGGGTTATTTAAATTTCGAATTTCTCTCTTCAAATTTGGTTGTTAATTTCAATTCAAATTCAAAATTGCAATCTTAGATCAAATTTAAATTTTAAAATTAAATGATTAATTAAACAAACCCTAATTTTTAAAATTAAATTAATCTTGTGCATTTCCCAATTTTTCAATTTCCAAATTTCAATCTTAGAGCTAATTTCAAATTTAAAATTAAGTGGTTCTTTTTGCAAGGCCCTAATTTTAAATTTAAATCTCATATGGACAATTTTAAATTTAAATTTTAAAATTAAGAGGTTATTTTCACAAAATCCTAATTTAAAAATTCAATCTCTTTTTGGATAATTTTAATTTTAAATTAAGAGGTTATTTTTACATAATCCTAATTTTAAATTTCAATTTCCTAGGAGCTTGCATTATTTCTCTTTTTTCTTTCAATCAATTTGTTCATTTTAATTGAGTAATCATTTTTCCTAGAACTTTGCATTATTCAATTATTTTGCAAGTCAAATTTCAAATTCAAATTTCATAATTTCAAATTCAAATTTCAAAGTTCAAATGTCAAATTTCCGATTCAAATTCCATTTTCCTTCCTCTATTCAATTTTCCATGCATGTATGGGGTGAACATTATTATGGTTAAATGACATATGAGTTTCTTGTTTGATCATAAGTGCATATGGAGTTCTTATCTTATTTTGCTAATTCAATTTTGAGTTACATTAAAGATGTTCATGATGTTCCCTTTCATGCATATGATGATAATTTAGTTCTCCCTTTCATTCATAGCTATGAATTACACTCTCCCAAAATTGATCTCATTAATGAGGGCACATTGGTGTAAAAAGGGAATATGGACACTTCTTTCAAAGATCTCCCTCCTAAAGATGAATCTTTGGAGAATTGTGCTCCTTCTTCTCCTAAAAAGTACCTCCCTCATAAGTATTATTTTATGCAAGAGGATGATATTATGGCTACTTATCCTAGTGATACCATACCTTCTTTTTATGATCTCCCCCCTAGAGATGAAGCATTCATTACATATGATAGTCCCTTTCCTCATATTTGTCTTAATCACAAAGATACCTTAGAGAAAGAAGATGATCCTATTTCCCATCATTATAATGTTTCCAATG
The DNA here is from genome assembly GCF_030272615.1 of Cryptomeria japonica. Lineage (NCBI taxonomy): Eukaryota > Viridiplantae > Streptophyta > Pinopsida > Cupressales > Cupressaceae > Cryptomeria > Cryptomeria japonica. The sequence continues at coordinate 222,173,511 of NC_081415.1, read as the reverse complement.
CTCTCTCTCCCAAAAATGAAGAGCCTAACAAAGATCAAATCAATTCCATTCATATTGCTAAGAAACCAAAAATTGTTCCTGATTATTATGTGGTGCCTTACACATATAATAATGAGGTGTTTTGTTTAGAAACTTATTATAACATACAAATTGAAGCACGATATGCTTTCTTAGTTCCTACAATCCTCTCTCCAATTCAAACAAGTACACCATCTCCTACTAAAGAAGTTCATAAATAAGAACTCTTAGAGGATAATTGGGGGTCCTTAGATTTCACACCTTTTTCTAGAAAATCTAAGATGCCTGAATTTGATAATCAAAATTGTTATCCAAAAACATGTCTAGAAATTGATTGGGCCTCTCTAAACTTCAATCTAATTCCACCTAAAAGTAAATCCTCTCTTGATCCTACACATGAATACACCAGACTAGTTTTAGGATGTGTGCAACAAAGTCTCGAAAGTCATGAGAAATCACACTTTTCTAATGAAAAGATAGGTTTCCGACCTCTTCCTTTGTCAACATCTTCTCCTCCATTGTCTAGTGAATCCACACCTTCTCATTTCAATATGGTTTCCAACCTCTTCCTTTGTCACAAGAAAATGTGTTGTCTGATCATCTCCATGCCAATTTAGTCTCTCTTCTTTGGTCTAAACAAAGAAGAAAACGTAGACAACATCTTGAAAATTCTTCTTTTTGCAAGTATCATCAAATTCATGGCAATTCTACTAATGAGTGTCAAGCTTTGAAAACAAAAATACAACATTATATTGATTTAGGTGTCATAAAAAACAACATTTGACAATTAGTGGTATATTTCTTATAATCATTTCAAATAACATTCAAGTTCCTATTATGTTGCTCCTTACTATGTGACATTGTTAGCCTACCTATTGGGGGCTCATTGCCATTCATGGTGGTACAATTTCACGTGCAATCATACTTAGTGAGAAACATAATAGTCAATTTATTCTTGTCTCTCTACTTGTGGGGAAAGAATATTATCCTTCCTCTTTCTAAAGTTTCACCATTTCCTTTGTGGATTGCATTCTTCATTACTTGATGTCCTTTCTTACATACAATTATCCTTCATTTGAGTATATGTGTGTCCCTTGTTAGGACCCATTCTTTGTTTGAAATGGTACGTCTATTATGAATAATCTCTCCTAAGGAAATGTGTGATTCTTTCCCCTAATCTATCCTTGTCTTCTTATTTGGGGGGCAAGGATAGATTTTTATCTTTCTCTCTTGCTATCTAAAGTATCACTATTCCCTGTTGGGGTTGCATTTTTCAGAACTTGATGTCATTTCTTGCATGGAATTATCCTTCATGCGAGCACATGTTTGTTCCTTGGTTAGGACCTATTCCTTGTTTGAAATGTTACGTCTTTTATGAATGATCTCTCCTTAGAGAATTTTTGTGATCTTTCTTTCTTTCTCTCTCTCTCTCTTTGAAGATTATCTCTTCTTTTGTGTTGCATTATTCATAACGTGATGTCCTTTCTTTCATAGAGTTATCCTTCAGGCACGTACATGTGTGGCCCTTGTTAGGACCTATTCTTTGTTTGAAACAACACATCTCTTATCAATAATCTCTCTTTGGAAGTTGTGTAATTCTTCTCATTGTCATTACACTTGGAGGGCAATGATTTCTCCTCCTCTCCTCTCTAAGGATCTACTTTTCCTTTGTTGAGTGGTGTTTGTTCATGATTTGATGTCATTCCTTGCATGTAGCTATTGTTGCTCAAGGATTCTCTCTTATACAAGAGGTGTAAGTCCTTGGCTACAACTTCTTCTTCATTTGGTGATGTACATCTATCATAAACTTATCCCTCTCATTGGGTCAAAAGTGTGTCACCCCGCATCAAGAATCCCTTTCACCTAGAAATAGGAGGAAGGTATGAATTCTTGTTCTCCTTCCTTTCTTTTGGTAGAAGATGCTATGTTTGTTCAAAATAGCTCCTCTTGGGGGTAGATGTCTTTTGAGAAAAGATCTCTTCTCCTCCAAGGATATCCTTTACACTTATTGCAAGATATCTTTTCAAATATCTTATCCTTGCTTGAAGAGTATCGTGTCTCTAGCTTGGATTTATGACATTCTTTCCTAAAGGATATCTCTTTGGTGTTGAAGGTTAGGTATCCTTATTTCTAGCTTCCTTAAAACATCAACATAGGGCTATGTTGACATCTTAAGGGGGGGCACCCATATCGCTCCCTTTGTATCATATCATACTATAATTTTTGCATATCATTTTTGCATGTCTTAAACAAGGTGTTCATTCTCGAAACTAGAGTAAACGAACTCTTAGAGAGAGATGCTTCACACCTGAAACCAGACACAACATTTGGTATATGTCTTATATGAGATTACACATCACCGAAACCAGATCAAATCTCTTACATGACATGTCCTTGAATCCAGGCATGTATCTGTCATTTCCCCCTTGGCATTTGCACACACAATTGCCCCTTGGCATGTATCTATTCATTCTCCTATTGAAATGGAGGAAAATGGTGATGCAAATGATATTGAGGAGAGTGCTCCAGATGATAAGGTTGAACAAATATTATATGTCCTACTAAGAAGGTGGGAAATGGTACAAATATGTCTTCTGAGGAGGATGCTACTTTGGAGTGTTTGAAGTCTATTTCAAGCTCTGTTGCTTCAAAAGCTACTGCTTTGGTTATTGATTTTGAACCTACCATTGTTGATCTTGACCCTTCTCCTGTAGCCTCTCTTAATGAGGCTCCAGTTGGTTGTTCTGCTTGGGGCAACAATCCTATGGATATGGTAGATGCTCATACCTCTACTTTGATGTTCCTGATTCCCTTCTTGTTGATTCAATTTCTTAGCTCAGGAGTTCTCTTGTTGGGAGGTTTTGTGGGAATCAATCGAATATTGATACTATTAGAAGATGAATATGTTAGACACAATGTACCACTGAGAGGGGGGTGAATAAGCGGTTCTCAAACTTTTCCCTTTAACTGTCCTATGTGATTATATCGGTTATCATATCTAACTCAATGCAAACTTACTGATTGGTGGGGAGACTAATCACAAATGCATTCACTCAAAAGGGACACCACATAACACCAATATGTACGAGGAAAACCCAAGATGGGAAAAAACTCAGTGAGCAATGCTACTGGAGTCTACTGCTCCAATCTAGCCTCACAATGAAATTTGTTACAAATTTTAGGGCACCAACCCAAGGAGCTACAACCCCTGATTTAGGGCACCAACCCCTACACCGAGCTACAACTTAGTGATCACAAATGATAGCATCAAATACAAAAGTAGTCATACTATTACAAGTGAATCTTGTAACCATTTCATATACCATTTCATATACTTTACTTTGTCAATGAGACACCTTCTCTGCTACACCGATTCACCTCTCTCTACTGCTGCTTTACCAGTTTAAACTCTACCAGTTACCTTGCTCTGCATCTACTTTTCTAGATCTCTCCTTCACTATTCTGCACTTCAGCACCCTCTGTTGTCTTCTTGCTAGTACAAACACCTACCGATAATCTTCTCTGATGCAATCTAGCTGCTTTACCGATTGCTCAAACCATACCGGATAAACCTTATGTTAAACCTTATCACCGATTTAACCTTCACTAACTCAGTCATTGTTATCTTCTGCTATTTTCACTTTGACTAATCTAATTCTCTCATGTAGCAGCACTCAATCACTTCACAACAGCTATATCCTCTCACATCTAGTAACTCTTAATAATATCTTTGCCTTGCATATTTATAGCCCAATCTTCCCGCCAAAAGCCACATTAAAACTTGGTGCCTTAGGGTTTTCTCCACTGATCATGAGGCACATCGAATCCAATCAAATCTGATCGGATCATAGCTCAGAGATGTATTCCTGCACATATTTGCCATTTTTCGTGCCTTCCAGAACACGCTTTCTATGTTTGGCATTCTACATTCAATCTGTCAGTTCATCCCTTGGTCAAACGCCATAAATGGCTTAGTTGTTTCCTTCACCAACCCAACCTGCACAATCAATCTATCTTGGATCTTTGTTGTCGATTTGATCTCGAGCCGCACACCTCTGTCATGAATCCTCAAGCTTCACAGTCACCATTAATGTCGGACCAATCGCCAACTACCTTACCATCCTCACTTCACCCACCTGTGCATGTTCCATCCGCCAATTCATGTATATTTGTCACTTCATCTCCATGTGGCATCACTATCAGTATCCACCTCTGCTCACTGAGTCATTTCATGCTTAGTCATTGACCACACACTTAACCAATATACACCTACCGATCCACTAAACCTACCGACACAAATCACCTTGTTGGTTAACCTTCTTGCCAATGACTTCTTGGTCTTGTCGGTGTAGTACCTTTACCTAGTCATCCAGACATGTCGGTTCACCACATGCATCATGTTCATCATCAGCTGATGAGGGCCTTTTGCTTCTACACTTCTTCGTATATTAGTAACCACCTAAATGACTCCATGTCATCATTCTTCAACATAATGCACTGAGGCAACACCTTTTTCAATCTGCATCCTGGTAACTCCATGTGTGTTACTGCAAAGCCTCAAGCATCATTAGACTAAGTCACATCTTCACCAGTTTATCAGAGTGACAAACTCATCAACTCAACTTTCGTTCCTTTGTCCTAGTAGCACACCATGCCTACACTTTCTGATCCGGTGCATATCTTTGATTTCATGCACATGTGGTATCTTAGTGATTCACCAGTAGATCTAGTGTAAACCACCACACACTTACTATCTGCTACCGGCATTACACAAGTGTGATCACCTTGTATGAGCATATACATCTCCTACACAAAACCTGATAGACATCCCATTTGTCTACCTCACTATCTTGCAGCAGTCAAAACTCCAACCTGTGATATCATCTTCTTTTGATGGGAGTCCTATTGGATGACTTCACCCTTTATGCCGGTATGCCCTTCTTCAATGGCTAGCCTTTTGCTAACATGTCAGGCACATGCTTTCCGGTTGGAAAGTGTACATCACCTCCTATGTTGATGTGATCTTTAGTAAGATTCTGCCTCTTCATCACAAACAACAACTCAAGCACCTCGCTCATCCTACTTGTACACTGGTGATAAGCTTGTCAGTTGGCAATTGCTCACTGTCAACACAACTCTTACAAGTTGACATCCTTTCCTTACTGGTGTTATATTGTACCGGTAACGTGTCCACATCTTCCACACAAGTCAAATACTAACTTGTGTACCAGTGACTCAAGTGGTCATTCCTCTGAATGACATTCTCCTCTATACCGATGACCTACAATACTAGTTGACATCAATGGCTGCATGTCAACAATACTCCCATACCGGTTGTCCTTCTATACCAGTTGACATCAATGACAACACAATGCCAACAATCTCCCCCTTTGGCATTGATGTCAACACTTGTAGTAATAGGGATACTACAACTTTCTTTCCCCCATTTTGACAACAATGGCATAGGGTCTATGACATCCAGTATGTTGCATCTTTCTTTCTCCCCCTTTTTACCGGGTGCATCTCCCCCTTTGAAGATTATGCACAACATCATCTCAATCATCAACACTTGAGATGGAAATCTCAGGTACCAAACAACTCTTAACAGCATACACTGGTCTCTCTCCTTTTGCTCAAAACCAGTTGAGGAAATGAATTTCTTCTCTTGTGCATGTGGTCCTACTGGTTTACCAGACTTCTCTTACTTTCAACTGATGACCCATAGTCAGATGAGCAATTTATTTTCCTATTCAAATTCTCTCCCGGTCAGATGGATTGTGAGTTTGACAGACAAATTGAATACTGACAACTCTAAAAACACAATCATGTTGGTATTATCAAGCATCTTCTTGATTTGCTTCTATGTTCAGTATATCTGATATCAATATGAGAATATGGCTCTGAACTCCCCTTGAAACACAGATCTCTGGTCTTCATTTCTCATTTGCCAGATCCTAAACTGGTACCCCAAAAATATCACTTTGTACCAGTGGAAGTGAGCATCTATAAATGTTGGTAGTCTTTCACTTCCAAGACATCCATCACACCTGTGACACCCTCTATCATGACCACAATACCAACTACAAATCACAACAATCTTGTGTCACATATCCAGCCAATTGACCCACAAGGATTACAGCATATATGGTCAACTATCGAACCACTACAATGTCAATCGGGACATTTCCAATACAACCTGAGACATAATTTCATATGTCCATACCATGGGAGCCACTAATGTCATCAAAAATCATTTACATATATGATTTGCAGTTCCGACAAACGCACTTATTGGTAACACATTGCACATACCGGTTTATTCTATTGGTCCAATATATCCACTGGGGCACTTAATCCACTAATTTGCATTTACCAGTGCCAGATTCCTCTACTATAATTCATTTCACCTACGGTGGTGATCCACCATGCCTGTGTAGATGTGTAGTCAAAACAGTAGCCACACATTGCATTCTCATCTTTTCCTTTTTACCGGCAACAACCTATCTTCTCCTTTGTCCTCATCAACCAAAGGGATGAATGATCTGATCAAGATGAAGCTCCCCCTAAAGTCTTACATCTCCTTTAAACCATAGGATATATCACTTGTGCATTGAATGCACAAGTTCGGTCCATGGTTCTACTCTCTTCCTTCTTGCTCCAGACTTTTTTGATCTATGCTCTGTTCTCATTTTCAGCCCTTGGAGCAGGTTTCATCTTCCTCTGCTCATTGGATCTTGCTTTACCGAATTCTGCAACATGACCAGAAGCAATAGTGTAGTGGCAAACAACATCCATGCCAATCTCTTGATTGGAGAATCTCCTAACATACCAGTTTGCTCTTCCTTTTCTTCTTATGCCATTGTAGCTAGCTACAATTCTCCATGGATTCCTTGTATGTGCAAGGACACACTTCTCCTTGTTCCATGCAGGTCTTTGCTACTCATTTCTTTTGTAACTGCCTCTATGCTGAGCATGATTGTTCTACTGGCTGCCATAGACCTTTGAGTTCTTCTTCCTACATTCATAACTTCTATGGCCAGATCTACTGCAGTTATAACATACACCATTTGCATAACCAGGAGAGGAGATATGCATGTTTCTACTTCTTGATACATTCAGCTCATATGCATGATTATAAGATCCTAGATTATTCCTTCTAGGTCCTTTTCTACATCCTTTTGCCCTATGGCCATAGCCATTACATGCAAAACAATAACCGGGGAAAGAGTTCTTATTACTTACATATTTCTTTTTCCATGCATGGGAAGATCTTACCGGTTTGGCATCTCCATTTCTGCTTCTCCGGGAATGAATCCTAGGTTGTCCATTCTAAGCAATTCTTCCATTAGCTCCCTTCTTCTTCCATACTTGATTTCACTTGTAGATAACAGCATCTCCTTGTCTTCTACTGGTAGTGGGTCTTCTAGGTTGTCTTCTCTTTCTCTTGCTGTCGGTAAAGCTATCTTCTCCTAGCTTCCCTTTTCCCTTAGGATCTGTATTACCCCTTCTTGCATCATATCAGACTGTGAAGGTTTGTCCTTTGCCTTTTCCATTTGAGGAGACAAACTGGATGTCTTTTTGAGAAGTCTCCTTGCTAGTGGAGCATTCACCAGTACCACACCCTAATCCACCGGTTTCCTTGGAATGTTTCTGTTGGCTTGACATCTTATCCAAGGCCTTTGTGCCACTATTATACTTAATTTTTACTTTAAGTTCATCTTGACATTTCTCAAGGACCTTTTTGAGAGACCCCATTTCTTCTACTGTCTGCTGATACACTTTGTCCTTTTCTTCTAGCTCAGCTTCTAGATCTTTGCACCTACACTTCTTGGTGACTTCTTGTTGAGTCTTCATCTCTGAGGTACATTTCTCAGATTCTTCAAGGCATTTGATCAACCGACTTTTCTCAATAACCGCAACATTCTTGAATAACTTGTATTCAATCCTCAGATTCTCCATTTCACTTTCCTTGGTGTCCAAGACTAATTTCAAATCATCAGTCAATCTTTTTGCCTCTTCTAGTTGAGTGGTCAATAAACTAACCTTTTGGTTTGGTTCTTCAAGACAGGTTCTCAACTGGCTGCAATCCTCATGAACTGATCTTTTGTAGTTTTTAAATTCATTTCTAACATTTTGCAACTCTTCTAGTGCACTTACTAATTCATCTTCAAGGTCAACTTTAGCATCATCTTCTTCTTCATCATCACTTCCAAATAGATCTTGTCAGCTAGATCTATCTACCTTGTCTCCTTCTTCTTCATCTTCTTCATTATCATTGCCAAACACATCATACCAGTGGGATCTATTTGCATTAACCCCTTTTGATGTGTGATTCTCAATATATGTCTCATGGGCCATGAAGAGATGAGTTTCTTCTTCACCATTTCTACTGCAACAATCTGATCTATCTTTATCATCTGTGTTTGTTGCATTGTTCTTCTTGCTCTCACATTTTGATTCAATGGTGCAGGGTTCATTTCCATACAACTTCTTTAGTCTATCCCATAGAATCTTTGTCGATCTGCACTTATCCACCTGTGAGGAAACATCACTAGTTAGTCCACTGAAAATAGCCTTCATGGCTTCATCATTACACAAGGATCTTCTTTCTTCTTCAAGACCGGTGGGAGGACTGTCATTCCTAGGGAGACCATTAACAACTACCATCCAAACATCATAACCTAGGGCAGACAGATAGACTTCCATTCTATAACTCCACATGTTATATTTTGACCCATCAAATACAGGAGCTAGAATTGACTCACACTTAACCATTGTGTCCTAGACAGGATCTACCGAAGTGAGAGAAAGCTTGACAAATAGGGTACCTAGGCTCTAATACCAATTGTTAGACACAATATACCACTAAGAGGGGGGTGAATCAATGGTTCTCAAATTTTTCCCTTTAACTGTCCTATGTGAGTATATAGGTTATCATATCTAACTCAATGCAGACTTACCAATTGGTGGGGAGACTAATCACAAGTGCATTCACTAAAAGGGACACCACATAACACCAGTATGTACGAGGAAAACCCAAGATGGGAAAAACCTCGGTGAGAAATGTTGTTGAAGTCTACTGCTCCAATCCAACCTCACAATGAAATTTGTTACAAATTTTAGGGCACCAACCCAAGCAGCTACAACCCCTGATTTAGGGCACCAACCCAAGGAGCACCAACCCTTGATTTAGGGCACCAACCCAAGGAGCACCAACCCCTACACCGAGCTACAACTCAATGATCACAAATGATAGCATCAAATACAAAAGTAGTCATACTATTAAAAGTGAATCTTGTAACCATTTCATATACTTTACTCTGCCGGTGAGACACCTTCTTTGCTACACCGGTTCACCTCTCTTTGTTGCTACTTTACCGGTTTACACTCTACCGGTTACCTTGCTCTGCATTTGCTTTTCTGGATCTCTCCTTCACTATTCTACACTTCAGCACCCTATGTTGTCTTCCTACCGGTACAAGCACCTACCGGTAATCTTCTCTGATGCAATCTAGTTGCTTTACCGATTGCTCAAACCATACCGGTTAAACCCTTTGCTAAACCTTATCACTGGTTTAACCTTCACTCACTCAGTCACTGTTATCTTCTGCTATTTTCACTCTTACTAATCTAATTCTCTCATGCAACAACACTCAATCACTTCGCAGTAGCTATATCCTCTCCCATCCAGTAGCTCTTAACAATATTTTGGCTTGCATATTTATAGCCCAATCTTCCCACCAAAAGCCACATTCAAACTTTGCGCCTTAGGGTTTTCTCCATTGATCATGAAGCACATCGAATCCAATCAAATCTAATTGGATCACAACTCAGAGATGTCTTCCGGCACATATCCACCATTTTTGTGCCTTCCAGAAAATGCTTTCTATGTTTGGCATTCTACATTCAATCTGTCGGTTCATCCCTTGGTCAAACACCATAAATGGCTTAGCTATTTCCTTTGCCAACCCGACCTGCACAATCAATCTATCCTGGATCTCTGTTGTCGATTTGATCTCAAGCTGCAAACCTTTGTCATGAATCCTTGAGCTTCACAGTCACCATTAATGCCAGACCAACCACCAACTACCTTACCGTCCTCACTTCATCGACCTGTGCATTTTTCATCTGCCAATTCATGTATGTTTGTCACTTCATCTCCACGTGGCATCACTATTGGTATCCACCGAGCTGCTCACTAAGTCGGTTCATGCTTAGTCACTGACCACACACTTAACCGGTATACACTTACCGGTCCACTAAACCTACCGACACAAATCACCTTGTCAGTTAACCTTCTTGCCAATGAATTCTTGGTCTTGCCGATGTAGTACCTTTACCCGGTCATCTAGACATGTCGGTTCACCGCATGCATCATGTTCATCATCAGCTGATGAGGGCCTTTTGCTTCTCCACTTCTTCGCATACCGGTAACCACCTAGATGACTCCATGTCATCGTTTTTCAACATAATGCACTGAGGCACACACCTTTTTCAATCTGCATCCTGGTAACTCCATGTGTGTTACTGCAGAGCCTCAAGCATCATTAGACTGAGTCACAGCTTCACCAGTTTAGCAGAGTGACAAACTCATCAACTCAACTCTCGTTCCTTTGTCCTGGTAGCACACCATGCCTACACTTTCTGATCCGGTGCATATCTTTGATTTCATGCACTTGTGGTATCTTAGTGATTCACCAGTAGATCCGGTGTAAACCGCCACACACTTATCATCTGCTACCAGCATTGCACAAGTGTGATCACCTTGTGTGAGCATATACATCTCCTACATAGAACCCAGTAGACATCCCCTTTGTCTACCTCACTATCTTGCAACAGTCAAAACTCCAACCTGTGATATCATCTTCTTCCAATGGGAGTCCTATTGGATGACTTCACCCTTTATGCCGGTATACCCTTCTTCAATGGCTAGCCTTTTGCTAACATGTCGGGCACATGCTTGCCGGTTGGCAAGTGTACATCACCTCCGGTGTTGATGTGATCTTTAGTAACATTCCGCCTCTTCGTCACAAACAACAACTCAAGCACCTCACTCATCCTGCTTGTACACTGGTCATAAGCTTGCTAGTTGGCAACTGCTCACTGTCAACACAACTCTTACAAGTTGACATCCTTTCCTTACTAGTGTTAGACTGTATCGGTAACCTATCCACATCTTCCACACAAGTCAAATACTAACTTGTGTACCGATGACTCCAATGGTCATTCCTCTGAATGACATTCTCTTCTTTATCGGTGACCTGCAACACTCATTGACATCAATGGCTGCATGTCAACAATACTCCCATACCGGTTGTCCTTCTATACCGGTTGACATCAATGACAACAAAATGCCAATAGGATTTATCAAGTTTGAATTTTTTTTGGCAAAGTAAAAGTTTCTGCTATGTTGAATAGTTTTTTCTATTTTTCCTTTTCTTGCCAAGAGGGTTGTTCAAGGATTCTTAATGAAGGCCCTTGGTTTTGGGTTTAAACGGTCTTAGTTTAGAAACTTGGTCTCTTGGTTTCAACCCGTGGAAGAAAAAATGTTGTTTCCTATTTGGGTTCAATTGCTTGAGTTGCCACTAAAATTTTGAAACGAAAATATTTTCAAGATAATTGCCAATTCTTTTGGAAAGTATAGTGATATGTATAAGATTTCCAAGTTTAAGAAGTGGTTATTACTTGTTAGATTTTGTGTGCTTGTGGAGAAAAATCGGGCTCTCCCTACCCAAATCACCTTATCCTCTAAATTTGGGGATTGGGTGCAGCAGTTCAAGTATGAAGACTCTAAAACTATTTTTCATGCATGAAATAGGGTGGGTCATGGCTACAATTCTTGCTTAAAAAACAAGAAAAAATGCGGGATCAAATGCCAACAAATAAGGATGAAACTTTCCACGTTTTCCAAGAGGTTCAAAATTCTAAGTATAACAAAGGGAGTTCCCTTTTGGATTGTTCAAAGATTGATAATGCTTTAGGGCCTCATGAAGGATGTACCTATGATTTTATGTCTCCCCGTCTCAAGAAAATGCGATTTGGGGATAAGGATCCTTCCACCATGCTCAATTAGAGAGCTTTGGACCAATTTTTTCAACCACCTTGATTTTTATAGGCTAGTTCTTGTTTGCTTAAGTGTTGGTTTGCCAAACTAAAGGTTTTTGCTATGTTGAATAGTTTTTTCTCGTTTTCCTTTTCTTGCCAAGAGGATTGTTCAAGGATTCTTAATGAAGGCCCTTGGTTTTGGGTTCAAACGATCTTAGTCTTGAAACTTGGTCTCTTGTTTTCTGTTACAAGCTAGGGTTGCCATTGCACCAAAAGATCGACCTGTCAATGCCCGATACAACCACTAGACTTATAGAATCCACAGGAGGTTGTTAAACCATGTTGTGAATCCCCGCGAGGGACGCTGGCCCACTACCAACAATCCCCCTCCTAGCATCACTCGTCGTGGCCTACGTGAGTCGAACTTGTGACCAAGCTTTGATACCACTTGTTACAAGCTAAGGTTGCCATTGCGCTAAAAGATCGACTTGTCAATGCCCGATACAAGCACTAGACTTAGAGAATCCACAGGAGGTTGTTAAACCATGTAGTGAATCCCCGCAAGGGATGCTGGCCCACTACCAACAGTTTCAACCCGTAGAAGAAAATGTTGTTTCCTATTTGGGTTCGGTTGCCTTAGTTGTCACTAAAATTTTGAAATGAAAATATTTTCAAGATAATTGCCAATTCTTTTGGAGAGTATAGTTTTATGTATAAGATTGCCAAGTTTAAGAAGTGGTTATTATTTGTTAGATTTTGTGTGCTTGTGGAGAAAAATTGGGCTCTCCCTACCCAAATCACCCTATCCTCTAAATTTGGAGATTGGGTGCAGCAATTCAAGTATGAAGACTCTAAAAATATTTTTCATGTATTCAATAGGGTAGGTCATGGCTGCAATTCTATCTTAAATGCCAACAAATAAGGATGAAACTTTCATTGTTTTCCAAGAGGTTCAAAATACTAAGTCTAACAAAGGGAGTTCTCTTTTGGATTGTTCTAAGATTGATAATGCTTTAGGGTCTCATGAAGGATGTACCAATGATTTTATGTCTCCTCCTTGTCTCAAGAAAATGCGATTTGGGGAGAAGGATCCTTCCACCATGCTCAATTAGAGAGCTTTGGACCAATTTTTTCAACCACCTTGATTTAGGCTAGTTCTTGTTTGCTTAAGTGTTGTTTTGCCTCTTCTTGTTCCAGTAGTTGTTATGTTTTAGCTGTTTGATGTTCTATTGTGCTCATTGCTTTATCTTCCTCTTTGTACAAGGGATCAAGGCCCTTTCAAAATCCTTGATTATCTAATAAAAAAAAATGCAAATGCTCACACATACATGTATGTCACACTCACACATACATGTAAGTCACACACATGGAAATACTTGGGTGTAGATGCATTCAAAGACAAACACAAGAATCTATATATCATTGCTTTCATATTCATATGCATATAAATGATGTCCTAGGCACTTCCATTCTATATTTTTCAACTACATATTTTTTTTGCAGTTTTATTTTTCATAATTAGTCACTTGCAGACAAAGTTGCATGGACATAGATACAGATACGGTATTTGATACAGAAACAGCCAATTTTGAAGACCTCACTTCCATTCTGTATTTTTCAACTACATATTTTTTTTGCAATTTTATTTTTCATAATTAGTCACTTGTAGACAAAGTTGCATGGACATAGCTACAAATACGGTATTAGATACAGAAACGACCAATTTTGAAGATCTCCAATATGATTACAACTGGGTACGAAATTCATAAAAAACACATTCGCATATATTTAACATAACTTAGAAGACTTTTTATTACTTTAAAGATACACAATTTCTATATAAATAATTGTAAGTTGATTTAACAATTTACAATATGCAAAATATTAGTAGAGTTGCAGTGGAAGATAACCCAAAAAAATAGGTTGTTGAAATAGGAAAATATTTCATTTGTCTATGCTTTGTTGTCAAATTAAAAAAAAATAAAAATCACCCATATCCCACATTCCTTTTGCATTTATGAGTTGTTTGTGATCTAAAATCTTAAAAAACCATGAAATAAAGTGCTTTCAGTATCTACATATACCGTAGGAAGCAAATCAAGATAGACAAGATATTCGGATCAACTATAGAGAGACACTAATGTAAACACCTTGAGTAAACTATTTGAAAAAGAAAAGATTAAAAAAGTAACAGACTTCCTAATCAAGATATATAGTAGAAGATCCAAGATGTAAAAGAAAAGGACATTTAACATACATTATGTTTTGAGCTTTGCCTACTTTTCTTTGCTAACTATTTGTGAGTTCCATAAACTGTTTGACCTCCTAAAAATTATTAAAAACATTCATTCATTCAATCTATAATTTAAATTTCATTTGATCTCTCATAGCAACATATACGAGAAAAACTCATCCAAAACACTCACCGATAAACTACCACATAGCAAGCGTTGATATGTCATATAACAAAATGAAGCAACCAATATAAAAACCACCAATTGTGTTCTTACTGTAAGATTTCAGGATCAACAGACATTATAATCACTGGTAGATGTGGGATACTGTGAAGGTCAGTAGATATTGTATGGGAGTATACGAATACGGGTACTGCTACACTACATTTAAAATATAGTCACTATGAAATGTGGCGACATTAGTAGAGACAAGGTCTACATATTGTTTTCAGAGTTTAGTATTCATTGGCCATTTCCTAAAGCTAGGTGGATCATTGATAGAGTCATATCTTCATTTTCAGGCAAGAACAATGCAGCAGGCAGCATGATTTATGTGCCTGTCTGTTTGGGTGTTATACAATTCATGTGCTTTCAGAATTTTGATCAGCCAAATAGTTGTTGTACTGCCAATCTGTGATGTAACCAGGGCGAGAAGCAACAGGAATTTCCTCTACATCCCCAGTCAGCATTGCTACCACTCGAGACATTGATGGGCGCATTGTAGGCACAGCTTGTGTACAAAGAAGGGCTACTGCAATTACTCTGAGGACTTCTTCTTCTATGTATGTTGATCTTAGTTCAGGATCCATCAATTCCAGCAGTTTCTTTTGCTCATGCAGTTGCCAAGCCTATAATTTGACCAGTAGGTTGTGGCCATTAGTAATGGTCTACACTAAACTGAAATTAAAATTACTGCACAATTGAAGAAACTTTACGACACTATTACTCACCCATTCCAGAAGATAGACACTCTCTTGTGGCAAGGTTGTATCTGTGTTACTCCTCCCGCTCGCTACTTCTAAAACAACCACCCCAAAGCTGAAAACATCAGCTTTTTCTGTGAGGTGACCTCGCATTGCGTACTCCGGAGCCAGATAACCTCTTCAAACACAAACACTTCCAATCAGATCATGAAAAAGTAGGCAGGATAATTGCCAACTACTTTTAAAAGCTTCAACATGTACAACAGCTTTATTAAGCAACCCCACAAAAAAAATTGCATTCATACATGTAAAAAGGAAATTAGAAAATGCGTGAACAAATGAACAAGATTGTGACTAAGAAGAATATCTAGTTCCATAAGATCTTACAACATCAGAACATTATATTGTTTTTCAACTGCTGTAAGGAAACTTCATCTCTGATCATTTTTAGAAACTGAAATCTAATACTCAAGGTGATCTTACACTGTGCCAGCAACTCTGGTACTGATATGAGTTATGGATTCATCAAATAGCTTAGCCAACCCAAAATCTGAAATCTTGGGGTTCAGAGAGTTATCTAACAGGATGTTACTGGATTTGATGTCTCGATGCACTATTCGGACACTGGATTCCTCATGAAGGTAAGCAAGCCCACGTGCAGTGCCAATGCAGATGTTAAACCGAGTAGGCCAGTCCAGGTGGATTTCCGATATTTTATTGCCTACAATTTAGCACACATGAAACTCATATACCTGTTAATATGTTGTGAATGAATACAAAACAACTCTTACAAATCAACTGGTGTGGCCATATATTGTTACCCAATAAAGCGTGTGCAAGGCTATTGTTTTCCAGACATTCGTAGACCAAAATACGATGTTCTCCTTCTACACAGCATCCATGCAATTTAACAAGGTTCCTGTGTTGCACTGCAGATATTGCAGCTACTTCATTTATAAATGCACGCTTTCCTTGCTTAGATTCAGATGACAGTTGCTTCACTGCTACTAATTTACCATCTGGAAGAATGCCCTGTTATAATGCCATAGTCAAGCACAAGAAAAATCAGATAAAGTAAGGAGAGATTTAAGGATAAAGAATTAGTTGTAATTGGCACAAGCCATGAGAAAAATTTACTAGGAAATATAAATTATGGAACTCTACAGAATTTATTTGTGTACGCAAATCTAAAGCAAGTGAATGCAAATGCTGGAACGCTTGGTAACATACCCTATGAACTGTACCAAATCCTCCCTGGCCCAACTTATTTTCTTCACGAAAATCGCTTGTTGCATTCTTCATGTCAGTATAGCTGAAAATGTTTGGTTTTGTTTGAATTCCTTTAAGTACTGATAAAGAAGCAAGATGCGATGAATATCAATACCATTACGAAATTCATCCAAATTAAAGTCAATTCAATTGGAAGAAAGATATAAGTATGATTCATGAAATTTCACCTCCTCAAAGATCTTGCTATTACCTTCTTTTTCCTGGCATTTTCTGACTTTCCTCCGCCAGAAAATGATAAAAATAAGACATATCAAAACAGCAGACATTCCACCGAAAACAATTCCAATCACTGCTCCGGTGGTCATTTTCTTCGAAGAGGACTTGAGAAGTGGAAGATCTGAAACAGTACTCTTGAATTCTACACACAATAAAATATTAAGCAGTAAAGATGGCAAGGCTTTGCATGCATTTAATGTTGTAAATTACGTAATGGCTTTGCAGACAACTGCTAAACAATGCATTGTAGTAAAACAATGCACATTTTTATGCATTTCCCTCATCCCTAACAGAAATAAGTTTTGTTTAAATCTTTGTTAAATTAAATAAAGTAGGATAAAGTTCCCGCCATTTTCTTTACCAGGTGTAACACTTATGGCTGATATCAAAGGTCCATAGGTTCCGAGGCTTGTAATACAGCACGTTCCCTTCCCACTCCAGAAAAAATGAATTTCAAGGAAATTTTCAGTCACAATTGTGCTGAAATTTCGATCAACTGCTATAAATGAACCTCCTGCCTCCTTTTGGATGTTGAAATTTGTTAATACTTTATTCCCCTACAGCATCACGGAACAAAAAGCTGTAATTCTTAGGTACCATTCAGAGCTAGTATCCACCCAATGAGAAAATAAAGAATCCAAAGGAGATTGCATACATTATGATTGTCAGACTAATGTTTTTGATGTGCATCACACTTACAATTTGCAAAATGCAAAGCACTATAAAAGTTAAAAATGCAGAAAATAATCTGTAACCAACCTCTTCCCTGTTAAAAAAGAGGAAATGCATGGACACTTTTTTCAAGAGATAATTAAAATCAAACCATTAGAAAAGTGGGTTACACATACCTGAATGGACACATCAAAAAGGCGTTTTCCAAAACTCTTCCAGCTTTCTGTGTCTAGAATATCTAATTCAGCAAACTGTAGTTTTACTGTATATCGTCCATTTTGAAGTCCTAAACCATAGTACCTTAGTGAACTGGGAGATAAGCGTGCTGTTTGGTAGAGTTCTGTATTTAATGTTTTTCTAAATTGAGATTGATTGGATTCTGTAAACTTCGGTGCTGGATTGTCCACAAAATTTCCAGTATTGCTCACTCCCCACTTTTGTGTATCACTCACATAAAATGAGGCAGCATCAAGTGTTTCGTCGTCACTTTCATAAACAGTTCCTTTCTGTGGAGTCATTTGTAAGCCGCCGCAGTTTATTGCAAAGTGGGAATCTGAAAATTTAGAAGTTAAACTGTAAAATCAACAATATGGTCGAGCACTCTTTGCACAAGAAAACATAATGGTTATTATTTCTTTCTTGTGAGAAACAAACTTTATTACAGAACCAAACTAAAATAAATGCTTCATTCATAGGGAGCAACAGCATAATTATAGTCATCTAGTTTCCAGAGTCCATCATGTTAGATGTTTTTGCTTCTGGTTTAAACTGTGTGTGAAACCTTTTCATCATCAATATTTTGAATCATACTACATGACCAATGAAAGCATAGATAGAGAGCAAAAATGGATCATGCTTTCATCTTCTCTATCTATGTTTTCATTCTGATGACGAATCATGTATTATGATCTGAAACGTTGATGATGAAAAGGTTTCACACACAGTTTAAACCAGAAACAAAAATATCTAAGCATAATTGTCATCTTTTTAATTGTTCTTGGTCATTCAGAAACAGTTGATTTTTATTTTGTTTTCCAGAAAGAACTGGCCAATTCCCTCCTAGAATGTTCCTTCTTCTTCCTTCAATCCAATCCTCTGGATGAGGAAAGCAGTTGAAGTAAAGATGAAGATTCAAGGTGAACATTTACTTTCTTATGCCAAAGAAAAAGAAGTTTTCGATCCTTGTGTTCACAACTTTGGATATTTTGGCAATACTAAAGTCCTACTCGAGCCCTGAAAGTCTATTTACTTGGAATCTGTAGAAATGTGGAAAATGAAGCTTTTACTAACATACCGTGTGTAAGTCCTTGTTAGTAACTATAAGTCCTAGAACAAGACTTGATGTGCACTCCAAAGAGAAATCTCTCAATATTTTTGTTGTTCACTGGTTCCAGTCAGAAAAGTTTTAGCAAATAAAGAAGATGAGGAAAATGACAAAATATAGACTAGCTTCAAATAAAAAGTATTCAGAACCCTTTTTAATGAGCTGTGAAATCGTCAGACTCAAATTAAAATGGATATGTACATTATGAGGGTTTTTTACCCAGACATGACAAGTGAATTTGAAGATCTTTACAGTTTTGTGACAAATATTTAGAAAGAAAGTCACTTGGGCTGCCTCTGCATGTGTAAATTCCAATGACATGGAAGAAGGCATTTGGAAATCCCAGCAACGAATAACCTTGTTCCAGTTTTCAGTTGAAGCAAAAGAAGAAGTTTGGCAAGTGTGTAAGAGATTGGAATCAAAGACCATGAAGAAGCAAAAAAATGCTTGGTCAGCTACAATGCAGTTCTTAATCTCCTGTAGTTCAACTTCAAATGGACCTTGGATATTGACTCAACAATCTTCTAGGCAGCCATCACTATTCTTCTTTCATGTAACTTCATCATTAATGACAATACAAGTTTCAACTGCATCCCCAACAACCTCTTCTGAGCCTACTTCCAAATCTCATCCTTGCCTCAATGTCAGGAATTGTTGCTAGGGATGATCATTCAACATAGAGAAGAAATATCTAGGGAGTCACTAAAATTTTATATTTCATGTCTTATAAGGGGAGAGGATCTAGTAGTTGTACACCCTAACTTCGTGTTTCTCAAAATCCTACTTGGAAATTTCAAATCACTCCCAACTTTTTACAGCAGCTTACTTGGCAAGTCCCCTGCTTATAACTAAGGTTTCAGGGCCACGTCATCAAATATGATGCCACATCAGCATGCTTTTTGCCAAGGTGTCCAAAACAGCCCAAAAAAAAAGTGAGACCAGTAGGCGTGCAAAAGTGGCCCCAATACTTGTGCAGCTGATGTGGCATCACATGATTGGTTACTTTTTACAACAAATGGTATATTTCATGCAATTATTGGTACTTATCATCAGCAATAACTATAAAGTTACAACTATTGGTGCAATGTTGTACAAAAGTTGGACATTAAATCAGCAAGTATGGGGGTATGAAATCAACAACTTCTATCACAAGAATTGGAATGCGCCCAACTACTTGATCCTTTCCCCTAGATATTATGTATAACAAATTTGTGATAATGAGGGAGATGCCCAAGAAACCACTAGAAAGCCTTGAAAATGGCCTAGAAATGCTTGGTGGTGTCCATAATGTCCTGGAACATTTTCATTTTGGGTACTCCCTGACATTTTAGGGCACAGTTATGCTCACAACTTAAATTGTATATTTCATGTCTTATTCAATATGATGAATAATACATTTGTGATAATAAGGGAAATGCCCAGGAAACTGCTGGAAAGCCTTGAAAATGGCCTGGAAATGCTGGGTGGTATCCATAATGTCCTGGAACATTTTCAAGATTTTTCTGGGTACACCTTGACATTTTAGGGCAGCTCTAAAAGTTTTCTTTGTCTTGGAAATGGTAAAATGGTGATGTCACATCCCCATGTCAGTCCAATCTGATGGGTTCTTTAATAAACAAATAAATAAAAGAAGACATAATGAAAGAATGGTTGAAAACATGAAAGGAGGAAAAATGACGTGAATTGACCTACGAGAGACAACCTTCATTTATGCAGAGAGGGGTGGCAGCTGAGGAGAGTAGCCTGTACAATTAATGCAGAATGGTGTCCATGATCTTGGAAGGTGTCTTGGTAAAAAAAGGGAAGAAAATAAAGGTGCCAAGAATTAATGAAAACCTCACGACCCCTCCACAGTCAATTGCCCATTATTTTCTACTGCCTTGGAAGGAAAGAGGGGAGAAGTGCACAAGGGGAAGCATAATTCTGGAGAAGGGGGGCACACATGGAGACTGTGGAGCGAGAAATCATTAAGAAAATGCAATTGGTAGGTGTTTATCCAAATTGCTCAACTGATGATAGCATCCTCCCTGCCTATGCTAAAAGAGAGCTAGTGAATAGGTTATGGCATCCCTGTTCCTCAATGGATCAATTTTGCAGGTTGCATGGAAAATGAGACCTAGAGGTTGATTTGAAAACCCTCACGACCCATTATTCAGGGAATGGGTGAAGCTTTGTTTTTAGAACAAGTAGAGTTGACCATACTTTTCTTTGGGGGCATTCTGTGAAACCGTTCTTGTGCCTTTATACTTTGAAGGTTGTCCAAAGCTCTCATACATGCACATGTGGGAAGGATGCTAGCAAACATAGTGGAGTCGGGCTTTACATGCAGCAACAGCATTGTTTAAAAGTTTCTAAAGCCTTTTCAACAAGGCAAATTGGTGCCTACCTTGAAATCATGGCATTATGTGAGACCACTTTTCTTTTAGGAATCCCATTTAACAGATCAAATGCTTGGTCTATGCTTCCACATTTTGCATACATGTCTACTAGGGCTGTTGTAGTGGCAATGCCCAAAACCTTCCATTTTTGCACAGGCAATGAGGATGTAGGCAAAGGTGGAGGAACCTCGCTTTATGCAAGCCATTTGCATTTTCTTGAAAGTTTCTAATACCTTTTCAGCAAATCCATCTCGTGCTACCCTGTGGGTGCCAACTGCATTTACCTTTCTTGGAAGTTTCTAATTCCTCTTCAACCAATTCATTCCTCTTCAACCAATTCATTTTGAGCGTATTATGCAATCATTGTACTCATCGAGACTATTTCAAAGAGGAAGAAAGCCACACAGGGACAAAGGAAGGGTTCAAGTCTGTCGCAGAACAATCCATAATGTGAGCAACAGAGGAGAATAAATGCAATGGATGGCTGGTATGTGTCTCTATGTTGCTTGTGACCCACTACTCATGAAAATATGGGTCAATGAGTTTGACCCAAAAACTACATAGTTGAATTGTGATAACAATATCATAATCTGTTTATGTTCTTTGGTCTCTATTCTCTTTCATTGCTTTGGAATTGCCTTCAAATTTTCAGAAATGGACTATGATGCTAAGGTAAATGAATATATCTCAATGCTTGTTTTCTTATTCATAAATTGGTTTTGATCAAGTAATAACATCACCCATTAAGTGATTTGAGCATTTGGGTATGTTGTTCATTAGGGGATTATTAGTATAACTTTCTTGGGAATTGATTGTGTAACCTCACATGGCTAAGACTCCAAATCATATCATAACTAACATTATGTGGGGTAAGATTTAAAACTTTAATTCTAAGGGTTATAACTATGGTTTATAATTGATTACACTCCACAATGATTTAATTGCAATCTTGGGTCTCAAACCTTAATTTTTATGCTTTCTAAACATAGGTTTGGTATAATTTGGTTGGAAAATGTAGGATACAATGTAACATAGGTATTATGATATTATATAACTTTTTGTACATGTATTTTGTGGACAATCTTAGTCTAGATAGATCTTTCAAACTTTACCAGATTCATCTGTTTTGGTTCATGCACCCGAACGGGGTTCGCTTGGGTTCGAGTTCGCCTGGGGGTTTGTGTCGGGTACGTACCCAAGGGTTTGGGTTCGTACACCCTAGCGTATCCAAAGGCTTTGAGCACCAAAACATAACAAAAACAAATATTTTTGACCATTTTTTGCATCCAAAAACTCTAAAATGTCCCTAAAAGCACCCCTTCTATCGTTGGGTTTTCCTCACGCATTGATCAATGATGAAGTAGCATACTATTAAATGTTTTTCTTCTGCCATTTTGCATTGTTCCATCTTCCAATTCAATTCTGAACTATCAATTGGCATTTAGCATTTGGCATTGATCAATAATGAAGTATCATACTATCAAATGTATTTAGTTTTATAATTTTGTATATTTCTTTAAATTTTTGTATATAATATGTATATATATATATCTACATGTATGGACGAACCTGACCCACGAATCCAAAGGGCAAAAAATTTTGCCTAAACCCACGAACCGGGTTCATGTGCCCAAACCCGAGCCCGAACCTGAACTGATATCTTAGTAATCATGTTGTAAGGTGGAAGAGATCAAAGGGTTAGGAATATTATTACTCATATTTTTAAACATACATCTACATACAATGATATAAAGGATATAGGGTTGCTATATGTTTGCGTATGACTCAGGCACTGATCATGCTTAATTAGAGTAGTAAGGGAACCCAACTCTATAATGTTGTGTCTAATGGGTGTTGTTCAATCTTGCAAGCTAGTTGATTAAACCTTACTTGGCTTGCATCATGATATAACTCTTCTTGGATGTGGTGATTGTGATCACAATAATATAATTTCTCATTTACGTCCCCATTATGGAATGGTTTCTTGGTCTAATAATAAGTGTAGTTTATGTGAACAAATAGAATCGGGAGATTAACCCACCTCTATGTCAAGGAGGTGAACCTATAAGAGGTTGAGGATATTCGTATTGAATAATGGGATGGGATTTAAATTTGAGATAGTGACCTACATGGATGGAAGAGTTATGGTATGGGTTGCTAAAGGGTGAGCTTACTTATGATTACCTAACTATTGTTAACTATTATTATTTGAAGGGAAACATTAACAAAATCTTGGTTATGGGAACCTAAGTGTAGGTGTCCTTGAAAGACCTTGTAAAGATACCTACGTGTGACTTCGATCCATTTGGAAGCAGGAATGTAGGCAGTCCTTGGGTTTAGGATGCCCCTATGACCTCAAGTCCATAGGGGGAGGGTCAGGGGGGATAACTCCCAAGTTATGGGTTGTTCCTAATTGGTTTGACCTTCTCTTTGGACTAGGCTTCAATGAGCCTGAAGTGGGTATTAGATGGTTGTGAATGAGATACAAAGACCCGATTACTAGTATTTAATACATAGCGTGTTTTGAATAGTGAGCTGAATGAAGTGAAAGGGGTCGACTACCTTATAATCAATTTGTTAATTTATCGAGGAGAGGCCATCTTATGTTGGATCCAAGTGATCTTATGCACTTGTGAATTTTAATCCCAAACCTTTAAGACTTTGTGTATATAGTCCTAGCTCAGACAATTGTGATCTACTTGTTTTGAATTAGGAACCTCTCTTCTAGTTATAGTGATAAGCATAGGTACAGGTGCTGACTTTTACAGCAACAGATGTAGTTGGGACCATATGAGGGCATAGGTAGAGGAATGTATTCCTCTAGCACGTAGACTAGTCCTCTCTATTTGAGGTGATCATCAAAAAATAAATCCTATGATCCACTTAAGCTTATGCACTCAAGATTGATAGTAGTCAAGGAGCATACTATGTTAGTAGACAGTCAACCGTACCACCTAGTTAGTGGATGGATATCACCAGTTGCATGCAAGCGAGGGATACCCCACATTGATCTAGGGTATTGGATAGATTCCACCAAGAGGATGTAGGCCTAGGGGCCAGCTACATATCGGCGATGGATGTCCTTGTTGCTTAGTCATCTGATGGACTGCAAGGATGAGAATTTCTAATGAAGAATAGGTAGGTAACAATTGAACCAATCTCAATATAATTTTGGGTATATCTTGACATGGAAATGGTATTCTTGACCTTGTAGGGATGGGGACGAACACTTTTTGTAATATTGGATGCATCGGATCCTATTCTCGCTTGTTGGTGTAGAAGATCAGGCAAAAGAATGTGACCCACAATGTAGTGCACAGTGCACCAACTTTTCTTTTATCTGGGATGCACTATGGGAAATTGATGTTTAGCCGTTAGGGATATGTTTGTCTCTCACTATGTATATGCTAGTCACTATGTGTGTGATGTATGCTAGAACTATTCATTGAGTATGTGTCATATGCTAGAGCTAGTCATTGTGTATATGTGATGTATGCTAGAGCTATTCATTGTGTGTGTGATATGTATGAGCTAGTCACCATGTGTTTATGAGATGTGTGCTCGAGTCACTCTCTATGGAATTGGAAATATTAGAAGGATATTACCTTGTGTGAATGTGTATGCTTGTACACTATCTGATGGCCAATGGTTATCTTCTATTGAAATGGACTAATTTAATTGATTTCATGAAATTAATAATTAGGATTTAAAGAAAGATCAAGGATATCATACAAGAGGAGAGAAGGATCTCCCTTTAACACTCTAGGTGAACTCCGAAGCCTTTGAATTCCCTCGAAGGGATATGTAGGCAGGGTCATTAGGAATGAACCCTCGAGACATATGTCTAAGTCTAGAGATGACCTTGACCTCAAGAGCTTACCACCTTGACAATAAGCATAAGTTGTGGAATAGAGTTGTCACCACTGTGGTGATTGAACAAATTATGAAGTCAAGACATCTAAGCTAGGAAAAGAAGTATGGTCAATTGAGTTGGTACTTGTAAAAAAAATAAAAAAGTAGCAACCAAGGGGCAGTTTTTACAAGTGAATAAGGACCCACTATGACATTTGAAACTTAGATGAAAAGATTTTAATGAAGAGGCACTGGTGCAGGTGCACCCAAGCAAGCTATCAAGACCATGAAGAGTTATGAATCAAGACAAGTGAATTGGAGTGTTTTGAAGCCAATAATGTCAATTTGTAATGATCAATATGATTTTAAAGTTAAATGTCTTGAAGGTCTTAATAAGGGCTTTAGGACCAAAATTATGTAAGGGATGCCAATAGTGCCTAAATAGGATTTGGATGGTTAGATAAGTTTGTTTGGATTCTAGGAGTAATAAAACATTAATTTTGATAGGTTAGACTTTAAATTATTTAATAAATTGTAAGTTAGAAATTCAAATTTTTGAATTCTAACGGTTAGTTGTTTTTAGGTGGGAAAATGGATTTTAGAGTCTAAACAAGTCTATAATGATAAATAACTGATTGATTTCGGTTTGGGGAGTTGGGGGAAGGTATTATAAAATATTTTAATTCCATTTTGGTGTGGTTGGATGCTACAGTACGGATGTTGTACGGATTTAACAGAAAAAGTGGAAAAAACCTTCATTTTCTTGCAATTTCTTGTGTTTTGTTGCTTGAAAGTGATTGATCTTTCATGGTATAAGCCTTGGAAAATAATTGAGCATTGTAATAAGTGTTTTTGAATGCTTTTGTAGATGTTTTTGATCAGATTTTTCCATTTATTGCTGACTGTAGTTAAATTTCTGGGTTGTGTCATTGGCATTGAAGGCCCAAAATGCAATTTGGAGCCCTTCTATGGATGTAAGGTCCTGTTTCTCATAGATGAGGCTCTATCTAACATGTACCATATGAAAATAACAAGTTCCATGTAGGAAAGTTAATAAAAATTGGGTGTACACCATTGGAAAGTGCAGGTTGAGAAAGGGAAAGTGGTGACTAACTTGTAGCAGCAGAAGATCTACCCAAAGGAGGCATATTTTTTATGAAAAACAGTCAAATAGAAGGTTGTATACATGCTATATGACCTTTGGTTGAGGTCTGGAAGTGAAGGGAAGTGCCTAAACAAAAAGGCCCTTGATTTTGGAGCAAGATGGTGAGGGGTTTGGTGTTTGCACATAAAACAAGATCATAGAACCTAAACAATTGGATTTTCCTTGGTTTGGAGTCATAAAAAACTACTGTTGAAAGTTGTAGGGTTTGAAGATAAGTACTTCATATACTTGCTTTGTAAAAGTGGGGTTCTTGCATAGGAAAAATAGTCTCAGTCTTAGGACAGCAGAGGCATGGTCCAAAACAACCCTATCTAATTTTGATACATGTTGTAATACTCCAAAATGGGTGTTTGAAAATATAATTTTTTTGGTGAGTTCTTTGGGAAAATCTAGAGAAAACTAATTTTTTTAGTCTCAGGTGGCCTAGTAAGGGCTAGTAGCCTAATTGAGGCTTAGAAGGGTTTGAGTGTTTATTGGTGGGCTGGAACTTTGTAACCTATTAATTATTGTTGAAATAGGTGTGAATAGGTGTTTGAAACCATTTGGAACCATTGTAGGGTGTTGGAGTGAGAAAAGCCTTTCTTTATCCATTAAGAAGCCTTTGAAACACTAGGTGAATTCACAAAGTTGGAAGCATTGAAACAAACACATTGGCTTAGATCAGTTTGACCCCTGAACCCTCTGCATCAGGCACCCTACCATATTTTGGATCTCATGTACTACTAGTTGTGCTCATTTGTTATTAGAGTGTACTAGAAAAACAAACAGGGTATATATGTTCCAAATAATGGTACCCACATAATAAGAAATATCTATACAAAAGACAAGCAACTTGTTCAACATACTATCACTATACTTGCCAACAATTTTCTGAACTTGAGGAAGCCCATTTCATATAAGATGAACTAAAATCCTATTTCTAATGAGTGGATAAAAGTAAAACGTGCCAAACATAATGGCTTCATTGAGATATCAGACCTAATATTTGTTAGGATCTTTGTGAAGGATGCATAGGAGGTTGTAGCAATTTCATAACCACTAGTGATGGTTTGTATGGATGGTTGATGGATTGAAATGGCAATGAGTTATATTTTAAAGTGATTATAATAAGGAGTCATCTTCTAAGATTGAATAGAAATATGATGTGTTCGAGTACATGTCATTTTGGAATATCATTGATAGCTACATAGCATTTTGCATGTTATCAAGTACCACCTAAACCGATCTCACTTAGGTTATGATTATTATTGAGTTAATTCAGAGGTGAAGGGCCAAGAATGAATTTATAGCTTTTGAACAGATAAAATGATAATGATACATGAAATCAAATAAATAAGCACACATATCGATACAAAAGACAAGGAACTTGTTCATCCAACTATCTCTATACTTGCCAACAATTTTCTGACATTGAGGAAGCCCATTTCACATAAGATAAACTAAAATTTATGATGAGTAGACAAAATTAAAATATGCCAAGCATGTTGACTTCATTGAGGTATCAAACCTAATTTTTCTTGGGATCTTTTGGAAGGATTTATAGGAGGTTGTGGCAATTTCATAATCACTAGTGGTGGTTTCAAGGATGGTTAATGGAGAGGACTAGCAATGATTAATATTATCAAGTGATGATAGTGTGAAGGACTCTACTGAAACTGAATATGAAAATGATGAGTCCAAGTACATGCCAATTTGGAATATCTTTGACAAATGGTGGGATGGAGCTACATAGCATCTTTCATGTTATCATGTACCATTTTTAAAACCCATCTTTTAATTATAGCAATCGTTTTGAGTCAATTGAAAAGTGATGATAGTGGGAAGGAGTCTATTGAAATTGAATATAACTATGATAGATGCCACTTTGGAACATCATTGACTAGTAGTGGTAGATAGCTGAACAATATCTTGCATTTTATTAGGCACCATCTAAACTCATCTTTCACTTATGATGATCATTTTGAATTGATTCAGAGGTGAATGGTCAAGGATTATCTCATTGAGTTTATAGGTTTTGCATAGATAAATTGATAATGATACATCAAATCAAATAATTAAGCAGATGCTATTGTACATGAGGCCAACTGCAATCGAGACAGAAGTCAATGTTGTCAAGTACTAATTATTTTCTTAAATCAATGATTCCATGTTATGTATTATGATTTCTTTTCAAATTTTGTCTTTATTATTTGAATCTTGAATTTGATAGCTTTTTTCACTTCTTATAACATATTATTTTGGGTGCATGGGGGATGATTTTGGCACATATACTCTAAATCAATCTTCACTAGGTTGCTATTTGTCTTTGGACCCAATCTTGGAGTGCTTCTAGTTATGAGCACTTTTGAAATATGTTAAAAAACATAGACACCAAGAAAGGCAACCTGTTACAATAAAAGCAGAGAATGATTTTTTTGTGCAATACAACTTTTGCCTCTATATAAATAAATTGGAAGCCTAGATTCAATTTTTCAATAATTTAATGACTCCGATTCTTTCAAATTTTGAGCATTTGTATTTTATTTTCAATGTCTATCTATATGTTGATGAAAACCTACGTATCAGGAAGCTATGCCAGTGATGATCATGTGATTGAACTCATCAATATTGTTCCCAACTCAATCTGGATCACTAAGCGGGAGAAGCCTATGTTTTCAGAAGATTTTGCATTGTTAGGTGAGATATGATGTAAGTGAAGGGTCAAGATGCATGAGCCCAACCTTCCGATTGCCAAGGCTAACATCATTTCTTGTAGTTTAATATACTTTGTGTAACTTGCACTGAATAGTTACTAGTTATACTGGAACACCAGCTTCTAGAGAGTGCAGATATTTGATTGGCATTGAGAACTTGTTAGTAAAGTTTAGAATTGGTATTTGATGGAATTAAACCACTTACTCGCATGTTAATAATAAATGTTATTATTTTCTATTCTTACACGTTCTATATTTGTTTCAATGTTCATAAACTGTATTTAGTATGAAATATCAAGGTCTAATTTAAAGACTTCAAGTTTTTGCAATCCATAGTATTAGTAATAAGACCTTTGGAAAAACTTATATAATGTTTATTAAAAGAATCAACATCTTGGACCACAGTGATGAAGATCCACATTATTGAGGTCTGAAATGTCAGTGAGATGGGGATCCAGATGGTTGTGGTCTGGAAAGCCAATGCTTTATCTGGACGTCTTTTTATTTTGAAATTACAATTTCTTCACAAAATCTTAAAACTTTTACTCTCTAGCCGTACCGAGTCCTTGATAAGAGCCACATTATTATGCTATGAACAATCTTTGATCTAATCATAGATCATGTTTATCTATAAATTTGTGAGATTATGAATAATTATTAAGTAGTACGAAAATTTTCCTTTTCTTTTTATGACATACTCATTACACAAGACAAGGGAAGGATCCAAGTGACAGAAATCATTTGAAAAGAACACAAAGAAGGGAAAGAAGCCTTGTATGGCTTGGGAGTTTTTTCTTGTCTCATGTTGACAATAATGTTTGTTGTGAGGGAGTGAAAGAAGGATCTAACAGGCATACTTTAGAAGGGTAACGGGAAAAGAATTTAGGTGTGCCTCATGAAATTGGAATGTAAGGGTTGCTCAAATAAGTTTCTTATGTAGAACCACAACACTCACCAAGCTGGGTTTATTTCTATCGAAAAAGAGATATAAAATCTAATGCAGCACAAAGGAGATCTTAGCTAGAGGATGGAATTACTTGTAGTACCCAAAGTTTTGTCAGCTTCATCAAGAAGTGGACGCCTCTTCATCGGGACTTTGAGAATTAGTTCTTCTTCTTCTTCAATCTTTAGTTCTTTTTGTGTATAGGGGAAATAAATAAATTTTCAATATTTTTTTGAGAGAGAGTGTTGCGGCTGTCCATTAAGATATTGGAACTGGACGCACTAACAAGCTTACAATTAGAAATATAATATCTTTTTAGTTCAAAGAAGAGTTTAGACTTATCTTTAGTTAGCTTTACTTTTTTCAGCATATGCCATCTATGAAAATAATTTAACCTAATTATACATTCACTTTTTTAAATAAACAAGCGAGATTAGGGCATAAAAAAAATGTAATTTCATTTCTCTTCATCATGTCATGTTTGTTGTACGTTTTAAGGCTAACTGTATTCTAGGCTTGATACTATCTTTCTTAGTACATTAAAAATCAAGTTTTTAGTATTTAAAAGCTACAAGTTTACTGAGAAAAATGAAGTCAAAGAATTTGTCTATTTCAGTTGTCTTTTTTTCTAAGATGTTTTAATGTGTTTTCTCTTTGGTCTTATATTTGATTTCAGTGAATTGTTTGTAGACATTAAAATTATTCCACTTCGAATGTTCTTTTAATTTAACATTTATTAATTTCTATTTATCATTTGTTAACCCATTTTGTTCATTTGATTAAATAATATTTCATTATTTAGTTAAATGTGAATTAAATCTCATTTTCAAACAATTCTTATGTTCTAATTATCCATTCTTATTCATCTATTTAATTAAATAATATTTTATTATTTAATTAATTGTAAGATAATTATCCATCCATATTTTCTATTTCTATTTCTCTTTCTTAAGTTTTTATTTAGAAACTTATTCTTCTTCATTTTAGAAACATATTCTTTCTTCCTAAATTAACTCTTCATTTTAGAAACATAATCTTCTTCCTAAATTAACTCTTTTTAATTTTAGCAACTTCTTCATCTTTCATTAGTTAACTCAATCTCTAAATGGAAACTTTATGTGCACAATTATCCATCAATTAAATGAATAATTCATTATTATCCTCTCATGGATTCAAAATGGAAAATTTCTAATTTCAATTGAGTTTGACACCTCTTATTCTGCAGTTAACTAAAGTCTTCACTCTTATCTTCATTTCTCAATTCTATAAATAAGATCATTTCTTCATCATTTCATATTATCTCATGTCTTATACAAATTCATTTTGTTGAAATCAATCCTCAAATCAATCAATCACAAGTCTTCTTATGCTACAGAGATCAAGCATCCATATACCATTCAAGGGGAAGCAACATCTTTCTTTCTGAGCTTTGCAATGAGAATGATAAATAGAATTTAGATTTGATTTTGATTTTGATTTTTTTCATTTCTTATTTTTCTATTTTTTTTTTCATACAGTGGTATTTGGGCCTCTAGTCATATGGCTTCCAATGATCTTTTCCTACTACAGTATTTAGCTCTCATAGTAGTAACTTTGTGATTCTTAGTATTAAAACCATTATGAAAAATAATATCTCCACCTGCTAGGTGTAAGTTCCTATTTATTTCCTAAATCCATATTTGTCTATACTTAAAATAATAACATGAATAACTTACAGCGTGGAGCTCCTCTATTACAAGGAAAAGTCCGTTGGAGGCAAGCCAGTCTGCAGTCAACAACATCTCGATTGACTTGAATGAACGATGCTACTTCATGCTATTTTAAACTTTAAAGGAACAGTTTTTATCTAGGAATATACTCAGGCTTAAGCTTTAACTGCAAAATATTTGGATTTATACACAATATAACTTAATATGTCAGATTAAAGAAGAATAACTTAGCCATTTTCATTTAATGTGGTATATTGTGAACTAGTGTGATAGTAATGCTTGCTCAACAGTTACCTCATATTTACTCTCCAATAAAAAATGACAATAAATGGGGGATATTCTTACCCATTATTTGTCTCCTTTATTTCCAAGTAATTTCCAACCAGATTTCTGTACATAGCAAAAATTAAATTTCATATGTTGTACAATGAACTGACAAAAAAAAAACTTGTTGAATATAGATCCCAACAATAGACACATTTACTCAACAAAATGAGCTGCATCTATTAGACGATGAAAGTAAAGAAAGATATATAAATAGAGGAAAAGAGGCTTAATAGGAGAGTTTTATTAATTCCATTTCTAAAGAACTTCAAATGTTCAACTGATGACTTAATTTCAACAAAGCTATCCACTCCCTCTTGACTTACGCTTTCAAAGTTGTGCCACTCGACCAGGTTGGAAGAGTTCCTGAAAATTGATTGTACGATAGATCTCTGGCACATAGGACATCAATACTAAAGTCAGTCCAAATTAGAAGAAAAGTCAAAACTGAGATTTCACAAAATATAGGAACTCAGATAGCTTGAAATTTCTTTTTACAGAAGCCTGCTCTCTCTATAAATAGGAAAATCTCATTAATAATCAACAATTGCAAATAGAAATAGTAGAAAGAATCTTGTATGAGAGCATAAAATGTGAAAGAAAGGCTGCTTGACTCAGTCAAGAATGAATGTGTTTTTGTTCATTCTTGAGGATGAAAACTCTCTAGATTTGATGGTTACAAGAATGAAAGTCCTCCTAGCCTTTCAATTTAATATAGGAATTTCTAATGAGCTCCATCAGAAAAGATTATCAATTTTTGTTAAGAGTGAAAAAATTATCTAATTAATTATTATTAGGTCCCTATTCACACTAGCATTTTTGTCTGAAGTCATAAGATTAAGACAAATGTCATAATATAATTTGATCGATCCTATCTTAAGATTTAATCCTTGTCTTTATAAAAGGGTTTCATTGGATATTGTAATTACAATATTTTTACATCTAATTAAATCCCAGGCTTCATAACAAATCGATTGCTTTTATCTTGTGTGATAAGGTGTTTTCATTATAGGTGGTCTTGGGTTGCTATGGGAGCTCAATCATTAACTCCAATAGTATTTTGTTCTGGGTGTGAGATTTCTCTGTGCTAAGGTTTCAAGTCGTTTGTATGCTAGCGTTTTCCGAAGATAAATAAATTCGGTTCTGGGATACTATTTCTGAAGCATTTTTTATTGACTATATTACATGCTTGAGGAATATTGTTAAATGTTATCTATACAGATGCAATATATGCAGGCCATACAAATCATTACACTATTGTGAGTTTGTTTAGGCCATACTTCTTTACCTAGCCATTCTGTTGCTACATTATCAAGTCTTTATCCAGCCATATGAATATATTTTGCTGTTAATATTGCTCAAACTAGAGATGCTATACACTTTTTTTTATTTGTCTATGGTACCATACGAATTTGAGGGGTAATATTATTGAATTATTCTGGCTACCATACCTGTTTACTTCTTTAGCGTAGCAGTCAAACTGATGTTTGAAATGCTTTATGATTTAAGATTAAGGCTTGTGGCTAAGCCGTAGACTATAAAGAGTTTTTTGGTTTTTTGAAATCACTGACATGGGACGAAGCCTTGGGGAACAGGATTTTAACACCTCCTTTGGACTATTCCCTTGCCTTTGGTGAAGTTAAAATTCTCATTTTCTTGTGTGAATTCCAAAGATGAAGATTGACTTGTGGGCTCTGCCATATCCATCCAATGCCAGCTTGTAATTGAAGGAATTTTTTAATGTTATCTAGCTGCTATAAAGCTAACTGCAGTTTATTTTTTATGGGAAGTGCCATGAGACTGGACAAGAATGGATAATTTTTTTGTCTCAATTACAGATTGTTGCTTTTGGAATTTGGAAGAGTGAAGTTGGCAAAGTGAGAAATACCTGCAAGGAAATGAGTTAGTGTAGATTTCAAGAGAGATTGCTAGGAAGTCCGGAAGTCAAGATAGATGGATTATTTGTTTCTAAGCTTAAGTTGGGATTGAAGTATAGAAGTGTAGTGTGTTTATGTACGTCTACCAAATCCTTTATTTACAAAGTTTTGATAAAACATCCTTTGTAGAAAATCTATCTTGGAGACATAAAATTCCATAGACAATATGGATTGTTCCATGGGAACCCCTTACACTATAATTTGATACCATATCAAGAATAATTCTCAGTTATTAAATCAGAATTTGTTTGGGGAAATAATGATTGCAAAACTACCCTATCCGGGCAGACAATTGAAGTGTTAACCTCACTAAATCAGCAGTGAAAGTGGCAGTGATTGCAGCAACAATGCCAGGCCTTGAGAATCATGATGGTGTCTATTTGGAAAGGAATTGAAGTGACAACTATGTTATACAATAATAACCCTCCTTCACAATAATCACAAGATGGATTAATTGGATAACTTAGAAGCTGGCATTTGATTTAATGGCAAAAGAGACTTGCAAAGATGGGACGTCCAGTGCAAATGGAATGTTGTGATGTAGGGTTATTTGTAGATTTGATCTTTTTTCTTTTTACTAGATGCAATCGGCCTTGGGGGCCATACCAATTTATTGACTTGAAAAATTTACAGTAGGAGGCTGCTCCATAAATGGAGATCCTATGACCAAAATGATTTAGGACCTATAAAAAAAACTTCAAATGCATAGTTCATTTATAGATTCAAAAATTTAATGCTGTACAAAAGCCTATAAGTTATCATGTCATTTGTAAAAAGAATGAATATTTGTAAAAATTTCCACGCGCACACACACATATATACACAACAATGAATATTTTCCACATCCACATTGCTCCAGTGGCCTTGAATCTGCATCTCTGCCCACCTCATTATCTGCAAACTAACTAAGAAACTCTCACACACACCATAATCCAGCATTGGCATACCCTCCATGAAATGGTATGACCATTTTAGCAAGATAATTCAATACTTCAGGCATCTCAGCACATTAATCAAACCAAAACTTCAGAATATATTAGCAAACCTCAAAGTCTCTGCAGAAAAAAAGAAATTCCTTTGAAACTCCAGTGTGATTTTTGAAGTGAAACCACCATAAACTAGCAAGAGAGGATCTTTCACCACGCAACCAATAGACTCAAGAAGTTTTTTGTTGTCAAGGATTTTTGAGAAGAATACAAATTCTCTCCAAAATGCTGTAGGAAATTCAAATTCATTAACCCCAACAGTGAGCCCTCAACCTCATAACTTTTTGAAGCAATAAAACATTACCTTTCTCCTTATTTGCTCCAACACTCCTAAAATAAATAATTTTTATGGAGCACTTCTCACCTTTTTGAGGAATAGTAATGTTTTCTCATGAATAATGCCTCTTTTCTAAGGTGTCCATTAGAAATAACTTTACACCATCTCTAAAATGAGCTAAAATGAGCTATTACATTTTCAACATTAGACAACCAAAGTGAAATATTAATGAAATAGCTAAAAATATATCCAAGTTGTGGAAAGTAGTCAATTGATATAATTTTGCAATTTTGATCATACCAAAGTGATATTCAACATTAGAGACAATGACTAGATGCACTTTCTACCAATAGCCTACTCCTCCAGGAAGTTTGGAGAGCACGCAAAAGGTTGGAAATTGATTCTAAAAGGATCAAAGGGCTTCATCTAACCAATTAAACTCAACTCTACAAGATTGATCAAATGCTTCTCCAAGAACATTGGAGTTCTCCCTAATTGACCAGTTAGCCTCTCAAAGACTTGGAAACTAGGCAAATTGCATGGCTAAGCATTGAAAGGGATCATTACATGGATTTGGGTATGTGTTTGTTCATGTGTGTATAAAATTGAAAATATCGTGTCCCCTTTTTGAAGTAATAATATTGAGAAGACCCTTAGCTTATTTCTTTAATTTTTTTAGGCTAAATTGATGGTAAAAAGGAAAATAATCAAATAATTAAATTTAAGTCGTTGAAAAATAACATTACATTATATTTAAGAAGGCAACCTATGTTTAATTATTTAAAAAGGTTATTATATGTCTAGCTAAAAAGTTTAGCTAGGACCAAGGTCCTATGATTATTTTTAAAAAACATTTTAATATTTTATGACTTAAAAGTATGTGTATATATAATAAGTATATAAATGGTCATATAGAGACTAGAAATAACAGATTCTTCAAGTCACCATCAGCTTTTCCCACGACCCTCAGCTGTTATTTGAAAAGATTGGCAGCCCCAATGGTGGTGGAGAACCCACTTTCAAATGAGGCGTTGAAGGGCATCAAGCATTGAAGGGGACAGGCAGGGGAGGAGGGGTTTTAGGGTGCTGCGAAAACCGTGTGGGCCGAGAAAGTGGCCATAGCCAAATATAAAGTAGATCGAAAGGGTCCCACAAACAAACAAAAGAAACCAAAAAGGTGTGGATAGTGTGGTTCCTGGGTTTGTGCTCTTCCAGGTCCTCTTGTCTCTTTTCTACCTTTTTCTTATTTCTTTACTCTCTTTTTGTCTCCTCTATGCAAAGACAAAATCGACAAACCTTTTTTAAAACTGAAAACCATCCTCATAACTCACGATATTTTCTTACATGGGAGTTAAACATAGGGGTCTCAAGGAAAACCTGGATCTGGTAGGTCAGGTTTTCACTGCAGGGGCACAAATGACAAAAACAAATATATTTCCAAAGTATTCAAGAGCACTGGAGTATATTTTGAATAACAAGGTAGCAATTGAACATCATTTACAACTGAAAGATTTGATAAATTTTCTAGGTCAGGAGGGTTTAAGATCTTTGTGGAATCACACTCTACGAGGGTCAAACGGTGAAACCACTCCATATCCCAATCTTCAAGATGGGGGTATAGAAGGATTCTGGGGTTCCTTGTTAACAAGAACCCCTTAGGAAAACACATGGGATTATGTCAACACAGATGAAAGGCCGATATTTGTAAACGCAAAACAATATAAGGGGATTTTAAGGCACAGGTTGACTCGAAAACTGAGAAAATCTGAAAAGAACAAACTTGCTATGATCTTACCAAAGATAACAATAGCAATGCAAAGGACTCTAGCAAGATAGTTCAAAGAGAAGAACAAACCGTGCAAGCTGAGTATAAAGGAAAAGAGAAGCTTGTAGGAGACTTAGAGAACCTTGAGTCAAATATGGGCAAGATCGAAGGGATCATGGGCAAAATAGATGAGCTCATTGCAAACAAGAAGGTCATTGAAAAAGGAACTTTATAGCCCTACATCAACACTGCTCTTATGGTCATCAAAGCTATATGTGGAAGAAATCATGAGGTTGAAAAATAGACTTGACGCTTTAGAAGCAAAGGGGAGGTATGAGGACAATAGGTTTAAAATAGTTTCAGAAGCCAATTGCAAGCTGGAAAATGAAAATAAAATACTACAAGAACAAATTCTAAATCTGCAGAATAACATGGAGAGGGGACAAAAGGAACTAGTCACCCCAAAACAAGAGTTAGATCAATAAAAAACAGCTGAAAACAAGAAGCCAAAAATGGAGGGAGGAGAAAACATAATACAAATATAGGGAATCCAATCAACATTGGTAGATATGGAGATAAAAGAGAATTAGTTAAGAGACAGGATAGAAGAGGCCAAATCATGGTCACAAGTAGTAGGTGCAGCATCAAGTGAGCAGAAAGGAATCATTGAAAAACAAGTCAAAAGACAATTAAGAGAAGAAAAAGATAAACAAAATAAGGCTGCAAATATTATAATTAAAGGTTTGAGGGACTTTGGTGAGAAAGAGAGAACCGACATTCTAGCAAGGGACTTCCTTAAAGACAAATTGCAGTGGTCAGGGTTTATCCAACAAGCAAATAGGATTGGAAAGAAGATAGATGGAGGAAAGGATAGATATGTTAGGGTCATCTTGAGAAACTTACATGATAAAAATATGATTCTAAAAAATAGAGGGCTACTTAGAGGCACACACATCTATCTAGATGAAGATTTGACATTTGAACAACAAGAAGAACAAAGGAAAGAATAAGAGAAAGTGAAAACAACAAGAAATGAGGGAAAGTGAGCTTGGTTGAAGAGTGGAAAAGCCCAAATCAGCGAGCGTTATTCAAACAAGAAATAGGGATTAAGGGCCCCACAAGAACACTTAGTAAGTTGGAATTGCAAAGGATACCCATGGAGAAGAAGACTTGGTTTGGGGCCCATAGCAAAATGCCAAGACATTATCATTCTTACAAAAACTCATGAACACGATGGCTTCAAAGTTCCAGATTTTGAAGGGTATAAAAAAGTTTCAGTTTGGAACAAAGGGAATGAAACGGGCAAAGGTCACGTGGGAGTTATAGTGTTGATAGATGAGAAGTGGTAGGGAATTGTAAAAGTTGAAAAAGAAGACACAAACAAACAATACATATGGCTGCAAATAACAAAGAATGGAGTAACTTTCAGATTGGCTACTTTCTATTTTGTTCCGAAAAACTCAAAGTTCTATAAGAAAAGAAATTTAGACAATGAAGACCCGTATGCCTCTCTAAAAAAAGATATCTCTACTTTCAGCACGCTTGGGGACATAGTGTTAATGTGTGACTTTAACACAAGGACAACTAATAATCAATCTCTTTAGTTGAGCAATGAAGAAAGAGGGGGAAACAATCCTTTATGGTTGGAGGAAGGCGGAGACCAATATTGGGAAAGAACTTCACAAGATGGTAATGGCAATGTGGTTCAGTTTGGGGCAGAATTACTTGGGCTTTGTAGTTTGTATGGCATGGTTATTTGTAATGGAATGAAGAGTTGGCCAAGGTCATGGGGTATCACATGCAAAACCTATAATGGTCAAAGTGTAGTGGACTATGTGATTTGCTCCAAGAATTTTATTTCTAAATTGTTGGAGTTTGATATTGGGGACTGTCCATTTGAGATGAAATTTGATCACTTACCTCTCCTTGTAAAGCTAGGCATCTCTCCAATTAGTCAACGTGATAAACAGGATCATCACAAGCAAAAGAATATCCCCCCCAAGGGTAGAATACTCATAAACAAGGAGAATAGATAAATCTTCAATGATGTTCTTAAACAACATTTTCATGATCTAAAAAATAGTAGTAAGGGCATTGCAACCAATGAGATGGATGTTCACAGCAGTATGCTAATCCCACTAATTCACAAGGCTTTATAGGCATGCAAAAGGTCTCATCCCAAATTGGGGGCTCCTAACACTTTTCGAGCAAACCCGTGGTATGATGAAGAATGTAAGGCATCCAAGAGAATTACTAAAAGAGAAAGGAATGGACAAAGAATACTATAATGTACCCGACGACACCCCAGCCGTACAACACCTTCCTGACGACCTCCCAATCGTACGACACCCCCAACTCTCACCCTGCATAGTGGCTAAGAACTCAATGTACGATACTATACCATATCGTACGACAAACCCAGGCTGTGCTACTCCATACGAAGGCAGTCCGTACGGTTACTATACTAGCATACAGGTCCGTACGGTTCTACACTCCACCCGTATGGTGAGTGGGCTCCAATACTTCACCTCTACAGTGAAGTCGTATTGGCACTTCCGTATTGAGTACCGTACAGTTACCACTCTCGACCACATATAGGATGCAATGCACTCTGTACGGTCACTCGACGAGTTTCACTCTCGGTAGGATCTCCGTCGATAAGATTATTGGAAGTGCGGGAATGAATAATCAACATAGAGTATACACAATTGAAAGGCCAAGAACCAGATATTTGTAATTATATTCCACACGGTAGAGACAGATCCGACAATGAAGTACAAAATGAAATATCAAAAATGATATCTCCAACGGCAGACTAGGGTGGCTGCTAACCACCGAAACTGCGATTACAGAATAGGGAGGGTTTTGCACCTCCGAACCTGCAACAATGCCAAACTCCAACTGGAATTCGCATTTACAAAGAAAACATCAAATTCACTAGCCTACCTACAACTATGCCAAACTTGGCCTTATAAATGGGCTTCGAGAAGTTTCCCGAAGGGTTACAAACGACCGACACCAAAAGTTTATTATTTTATTAATTTGGGCCCCTTTATTTAGTAATTAAATTAATTAATTAAATAAGTCCTTAAGATATTATTTAAAATTTAGGACCACTTAATTAAGTCACTTTATTAAAATTGGGGACATTACAAATACAAGAAAAAATATGAAAAATTAGTGTGATCTAAAAAAGTAGAATATGTAAACGAAAAGAGGAAAGAATTGATCACTCTTCGAAAACATAATCCCAAAGGTTTTTGGAAGGAATTGCAGCAAAAGAAAAAGAAGATTGAAAACAATATCACAAATGTTTAATGGCTAGAATATGCTAGGCTCCTTTATGAGCGTGTGCATGAGAAAGATTATCAACCTGTTATTAACATCTCTATGGAACTCTTCACGGTGGATGATATTAAACAAGGAATAAAGAATTTAGCAAGTGGCAAAGCACAGGATACAGATGGGTTACAAGATGAATTTTTAGAATGGGGGATTGAGACTCTTGCCCCTCACATAAAAAGAATTTTCAATAATGTTAATCAAGAAGGCTTCCTCATGGAGTAGACAACCAGTGTGGTCATCCCTCTTTTTAAAAGTGGTGATATCAATAACCTGTCTAACTATCGCACGATTGTTGTCAACCCTCTATTTGGCAAGCTATTTGGGAGCATGTTAGAGTGAAGGAACAACAGTTGGGCAGAAAAGGAAGGTAAAAGGGCAGGTAGGTTTTAGGTCAAGACACTCCACTATTGATCATTGCATCACCCTTAGACACTTGATAGAAAAAATATGGGACACTCAAGGTGAGGATGCCTATTGTTGTTTTGTTGACTTCAAGAAAGTTTTTGACACAGTACCTAGAGACAAACTTTGGAGGAAAATGGAAGAATTAGACATCCCAGATGTGTATAGGGCTGTTGTACATAGACTTTATGAAAAGGTTAGAGCTAAAATCAGAACAAGTGAAGGTATGTCAGATTGTTTTGGCAGTGACATTGGGGTTAAGCAAGACTGCCCTTTATCTCCCATGCTTTTGGGCTATACATTGATAAGATGGAGGCATGGTTAAGCAAGAATGATGAGGAGGGCATTCAGTTGGCAGGTTATGTGGTGAAGCTACTTTTATATGTTGATAATCTTATCCTAATTTCAAAATCAGAACAAGGGCTAAGAGAACATTTGAAGGCATTAGAACACTTTTGTCAGGAAGTTGGGATGCAAGTGAACATCTCCAAGACCCAAGTCATGATTTTCTCATTAAAAAGAAAGGATAAGCAAATTACCTTTATCTTTGAAGTTAGTCCACTAGAAATAGTGAAACAATACAAATATCTCGGGATTGACTTCCTCTATAAGCTCAGTTGGGAGACTTGTAGAACAAAAAGGATACAGGGAGGTTGGAAAGCTTCACACTTGCTTCAAAATAGGTGCAAAAAAGTTGAACTTTGGGATTGGAAAACCAAAAAAACCCTTTTTAGTCTGCTGGTCACACCAGTGATCCTTTATGGTTGCGAGGTGTGGGGGGGAAGCATATCAAACTGTAGCTGGAGACAAATAGAAAGAATCCAGAAACATCTCATAACAAGTAATCTCAAAGTTAAGTCCACAGTCCCTTATGAAATTTTTCTAGCTGAAGCAAGAACTTTCCCATTGGAAGCATCGGCAGTAATATGGTTGATAAGTTATTTAAAGAAGGTTGGAAACATGGATAACCAGCGTTGGCCTAAAATGGTGGTGGAGGAGATGCTTGACTGTAGGCAAAAAATGTGGATGAAGCAAAACAACAATTGGATGAACAAGTGGGGCATTGATTTGCATGAATGTCCTAATACCAATGGTGAAATAAAAAGTTACGTGATTGAAAAATTTCGGACTGCCATGTGGACAAATCAAATTGGGCGAAAAAAGCGTATTACATCAAAGAGTTTAACCCAACAAAGGACCATGGTGAAAAATCATATCTAGGGGCAGCTATCAAAGGAAAAGCAAGGTTGTTGGTTGCACAACTAAGGACAGGGTGACATCATCTTAGATGTGAGACCAGTAGGTGGAAAATACCTAAGGAAACTTGGGAAGAAAGAGTTTGCACGTTTTGCAACAAGGGGGCAGTGGAAATGGAAAGGCACTACATAATGGAATGCTTTGCTTATGAGGATATTCATACCCAATACAAACATAGTTTAAAAGTTGACAACATATACCAATTATTTGAGGAAGACAAGATTAACTAGACAATGAGCCTTTTCGTCAAAATCAGTAGTAGGAGATCGGACATTGAAAGGAATCTGAAGATAATTTAGGAGTGTTCATCTTGGTCCCATAGACTGTTTAGTCTTGTGAACGTCATTAAAATCTTTCATTCACTCATTCATTCATTCCAAATAACGAATGTAAGTTCTTCTTCTATTGCTTGAGGATAAAAATCCTTTGGCTAATAATGGTTTAAGGAATGAAAGCGTTCCTAGCCATTTGAGTGATTTCCTTCAAAAGTCATCACTTGTGCTGCATATTTCCAATTTCACTTTGGTGTGTTGTGTGAAGATTTCCAATTATTTAGGTTTGGTTGTGGATTTTGTTGCAATCTGGTGTGTTGGTAAATTTTGGTTTTGTATGAAAGTTGTAGTATGTTTTTCCAGCTTGGTGATATTATAGATTATATTCCATTTTCTGTACAATGAAAAATATAATGAATTTTTAATGATTAGTTATTGTTGAGTCATTTTGGTTGATCTATACGATCTTATTGGGCCTTTCAAGATCAGAAATCAACTTTTCTATTAACTAGGGATAAGTTGTACAGCATATACAATTAGCCATACAAGTTCACACGAACAAAATTAATAACAGGGCAATTGTACCACAAGCTATGACTTATATCAGACTTGTAAAGACTCATTGGGGCTGCTCTATATTCCATATAATTTTCAGTCTGTGTTGTACAATACTTGTTATTTGTGGGAGTCTAGCGCAACTTATGTGGGGATTGAATGAATGAATGAATGTTTTTAATAACGTCCACGAGACCAAACAGCCTATGGGACCCACAGATAGCTAGCAAAGAAGGCATGCAAAGCCTGAACAAATCCAAATTGTTAAACCTCTTTCTCCTTCTCCTTCTGCATCTTGGATCTTCTGCTGTGTAACTTGATTAGGAAATCTGCAACTCTTGGTATCTTTTCTTCGTCAAATAGACTACTTAAGGTGTTCACATTTAGTGTCTCAACATACTTACTCCGGATGTCAGTGTAGGCTAGGCACTCCATGATGTAGTGCCATTCAGTCTCCACCACCCCTTGTGTTCAATATCTACACCTTCTATCTTCCCATTCCTCTTTGGGTATCATCCATCTCCCAGTTTCGCATCTAAGTTGATGTGAGCTGGTCCTTATTTGAGCAATTAGCATTTTTGCCTTCCACTTTAAGTCCATTCCTATGTAGTTCTTTTGTGTATGGTCATGTGTAGGATTGAAGTGTTTGATATAGTATTCTTTTTTCCTCCCCAATTGACCTGCCCACATGTTTTTTTTGAATTTTTCTTATACATATTTTTTTATTTCTCCATTGTTATTCGGGCAGTCTTGTAGGTTAATACTCCATTTAATGTTTTGTTTCATCCATGTGCTCTTCCTTTTGTCTAACTTCTCCCCTGCTGCCATTTTTGGCCAGCGATGTATCTCCATGTTTTCTAACCTCCTTAAGTAGCTTAGCAATTGGAACATAGTTGATGCCTCAATACGGAAAGCCCCCTCCTCCGCTAGGACAATTTCATATGGGATAGATGATTTAATCTTGAGACTAGTTGTAATTAAATGCTTTTGTAATTTCTCTATTTGCCTCCATTTCCTTGTTGAAGTGCTGCTGCCCCATACCTCACATCCATACAATACCACCGGAACCACAAGAAGCCCAAAAAGAGTTTTCTTAGTTTTCCAATCCCATAGTTCTGCTCTTTAGCATCTATTTTGGAGTGAGTATAAGGCTTTCCATCCTCCTTGGATCTTTTTTGTTCTACATGTTTCCCAACTGAGTTTATTGTGGAAATCTAGGCCAAGGTACTTATATTCATTGACCACTTGTAAGGTGTTTCCCTCAAAGACAAATTCTCTATGGACCTTCTTTCTTTTCAAGGTAAAGATCATGACCTTGGTTTTGCTAGTTTTCACTTGCATCCCCGCCTCTTGGCAAAATTGTTCTAGATCTTTCAAGTGTTCTTTCAAATCTTGTGTTGTTTTTGCCATTAAAACAAGGTCATCAACATATAAAAGTAGCTTGATTACATAGTTGGTTAGATGAACTCCCCCACCCCCAAACTTG
The DNA here is from genome assembly GCF_030272615.1 of Cryptomeria japonica. Classification (NCBI taxonomy): domain Eukaryota; kingdom Viridiplantae; phylum Streptophyta; class Pinopsida; order Cupressales; family Cupressaceae; genus Cryptomeria; species Cryptomeria japonica. The sequence continues at coordinate 222,129,443 of NC_081415.1, read as the reverse complement.
TCTATCCATTCCTCTAACTTGTCAATGTATAGCCCAAATAGTGTAGGAGATAATGGGCAGCCTTGCTTGACCCCAATGTCACTTCTAAAACATTCTAATAGTCCCTGTTTTGTTCGTAACTTAGCCTAAACTTGGTCATACAATCTATGAACAACAACTCTATATTGTATTGGAATTTCCAACTCTTCCATTCTACTCTACAATTTGCGTCTAGGTATTGTGTCAAAAGCTTTTTTGAAATCCACAAAACAGCAAAAGACTTCCCCTCTTTGTTTATCCCATACCTTCTCAATCAAATGTTTGAGTGTTATGCAATGATCAATGGTAGAATACTTTGGTCTAAAGCCTGCTTGCCCATTTGCTCTTTTTCCCTCCTTTTTAGCCCAACTACTGATTCGCCTTTCTATCATGCTCCCAAAAAGTTTACTGAAGAGAGGATTGATCATTATAGTACGATAATTTGAGGGGTTATTGATGTCACCACTTTTGAGCAAAGAGATGACCACACTAGTTGACCAATTTGTTGGAAATCCATTTTGGATGACTCCATTGAATATTCTTTTGATATGAGGCATGAGGATTTCTAATCCCCACCTTAAATGTTCTTCTTGTATGCCATCTATGTCTCGAGCTTTACCCATTGCAAGTTTTCTAATTCCTTCTCTAATAATGTTTGAGGAGAAGAGTTTACTTCTTGATCTGATCATCGGAGGGCTATCTTTGTCTTGATCTCTCTCATATAGCTGCTTTGCATATTCTAGCCATTGAAGATTTGTGATATTATTTTCTTTGCCTATGTCTCTTTGCTGCAACTCTTTCCAAAAACCCCTTGGATTTTGTCTCCCAAGCTTAATCAATTCTTTTCTTCTTGTTTTCATGTACTCCTCTTTTTGCATTCTCACTAGTTTTGTATATTCCTTGTTGTTACCTCGTATTTTGACCATTTTCTTTGCTGCCTTACATTCTTCATCATACCATGGGTTTGCGGGGAAGCTATTCTTATTGTCCTTTTTGGGTCTAGACCTTTTGCATGAGTTGAGAGCCTTGAGAATTATAGATGTCAACTTTACGCTACCGATCATTTCCTTGTTTGAATTGACCAACCCATTGACACCCTCTTCTTGCAGCTGTTTTTTGAGCATTGTTTGAAAAATTCATGATTTTCATGTGTCAAGAGGATAACTCCTTGAGTGACCTCCTTATTTTCTAATTGTTGCATCTCCTTTTGATGTTGATTGTCTTTTTGCATGCCAATCTTAACATATATTGGGCTATGATCTGATTTCATTTCTATGGGACAATCCTTCACCACAATATCTTTTACACTCATCACAAGCTTTTTTGAGTTTATAACATAGTCCACTACACTCTGACCATTACAAGTGTGACACGTAATGTTCCCTGAGCTCGGCCAAGCCTTTAAACCATTGCATATTATCAAATCATACAAGCTGCAAATTCCTAGCAATTCTGCCCCATAATGTGTGATAGCTCCCTTCTCATCTTGAGACATTCTTTCCCATTTTTGACTCCCTTCTTCCTCTAACCACAAAGGATTGTCCCCTATTCCCTCCTCATCATTAAGGCAAAGGGACTGGTTATTGGTTGTTCTAGCATTAAAGTCTCCAATTAATATGATCTCACATTTCTGATTATATGCTAATATATCTTTTTTCAAGGCTGCATAAGGGTCCTCTTTGTCTAATTTCCTCTTATAAAATTTTGAGCCATAAGGAGCAAAGTAGCATGCTGCAAGGTAGATTGTGAACTCTTTATCCTCTATTTTTATCCATATGTATTGTTTATTGGGGTCTTCTTTTTCCACATGTATACTTCTTTCCCAAGAATCTCTTACTAAGATTGTTACTCCTCCATGGCCTTTTCCACTTTCAATTAGCTCATTCCATACTGATACTTTCATCTATCACTCAAAATTTGCAACCTTACATCTTTCATGCTCATGTGTTTCAAGGAGGACAATCACGTCCATCCCCTTTGCAATGGGCCCTAAACCGGCCCCTCTCCTCCAAGGGTAACCTCTACAATTCTAGCTTACCATTGAAAGGTGTGCCCGGGGGGCCCCGCATTCCTATTTACTATATGTTTATTTGTCGCTGAACTGGGCTTTCCCTCTATACATCCATGCTTCCTTACTTGCACTTCTTGCTGCTATGACTTTTCCCCATTCTTTCCTTCTCTCTTCTAGTTGTAAAGGGGTTAAATCTTCATCTATGAAGAATCATGTGCCTTTAAGAAACCTTTTGTTCCTCGAAATTTTGTTCTTATCCTCGATACTTTTCAATATTACTCATTTCTATTTCTGCCATCTTGTGACACACTCCCAATTCTACTTGCTTGATGAATATGCCCTATCCATTCCAACTTGTCCGCTAGAAAGTCTTTAATTAACCTATCAGTATGTTCACCTTCCCCATAATCCTTTAAGCCTTTAATTATTATATTTGCTGCCCTATCTTTTCGCTGTCTTTCTTCCCCTATTTGCACTTTGATCTGTTTTTCTATGAGTTACTTTTGACTCTGTGTTGAACCTTTTGTTACTTGTACCCATGACTTTGCCTCTTCAAGATGCTCCTTTGGTTCAGCTTCTTTTATTTCTATGTTTTCTATTGTTGATTGGAGCTCTTGTAGGTGTGAGGTGTCTCTTTCCTCCGTTGTTGTGGAAAAAATTCCACTTTTTATCTATCTTAGTTCCTCCTTTATGGTCAAGATCTCCTGCTGCCCTGTTTTCAGATTAGCTTGTAAGTTGGCGATTTCCTCTTTAAGAGACTTGTTTTCTTGGGTTATTTTATGGTTGGTTTCCATAACCTCTTACCATTTGTTAAACTTCAGTTGTTCTAGCATTTCCAAGCCTTCGATCCTTCTCTTTAAACCCATCAATTCATGAACATATAGGTCTGAGGACCAAGTTAGAGGTGTTGAATTAGGGCTGTATTGGTCTATCTTACTGTCATCTTCCATCCCCTCTCCAATATTTGCCTTTTGCTGTTTTGTTCCATCAATGCACTTGAGTTGATGCTCTTGTTGGCATGCTCTTTTAGCCTGAACTTCATGATCCCCTTGCATTTCCATCCCTGTATTTACTTGTTCATGTTGCATCTTATGTATTACTACTGTTTGGTTGAAGTTTACTATCCTTGGCAAGATAGTGATAAACTTGGTATGCCCTAGCCATCTTAATCTCCTAGCTATTTTAGCTTGCCTTCGCTGTAAAATCTTCTTATATTGCTTGGCATTAACAAATGTAAGTCCTTTTACATTTGCGACTTTGTCTTGTCCACATACTTGAGATTCTAGACTCCTTGCTGATATATTTGTAGTGTATGGCATCATACTGCATATCTGAGGCATACTCTTATGATCATTCCCAATTCTCTTCACAAAACTTTTCTCTAACTCTTCCAATGAGACAATGTGTTCATCTCCTTTGTATTATGAGAAATCTATTAGCAGATCCACCTCTTGCTCTGTGATGTTTTCCACCATATTGTCCGTTTGATTTTTTATAGTTTTACCATATTGTTGCCCAAGTTTGTTTGTATTTGTTTTCAGTTTTGTTTGTGTTGTTGATGCCCAGAGTTGAAATGATTTGATTTGAAACTAAGTGCATATAAACAAACTCAGATATTGACAAAATCCACCACTAGAGAGGAAAATGTCAAAAAAACTTACCTGCAATGCCCTTCTCTGAACCCCACTTTGAGTCTTTGTCTACCTTTGTTTGTCTTGGCCCCACAAATTTTATCCTGCTTGATCCCTGTGCTTGGGTAGAGCCCCCACGTTTTTAAGCAAATAAAATATAAAAACCCTCTGATAACTTTATTGGGTTTGGAAGCCTGTGGTTTGGCCCCACAACCCACTTCTTCTTTTGCTCTGGAAGGTTGCCGACATACCCCTTAATCCCTGAGCCGACAAACTCTCTGTGTGTTCACTGTGTGCTCCCCTTGTGCCCTCTCCGTGTCTTATCTGTGCCCTGGCCCCCGCGCGTTCTCTGCTGTCGTCTCTATTGCTGCGTTCTCTGCACTCTGCAAACGCCCTGCACTCTTGAACTCGAGTCAGCTTCAAGTTCAAGGTGGGTGTCATACAAGACGAGAATTTAATAAAGTGCTTTTTTGTTTAGTTTCTGGGGAAGCCGTACATTGGGAATATTCTGATATATCTAACTTTCAAGCAGCAGTACAGGTGCAAACATTATTATTTTTTTGTCATTTCTTTTCCTGATAATTAGATTAATAGAGGATTAGGGTTATCACAAATTGCTAAATTTAAACCTACATCAGCCACTCACATCATGGTATGCTGATTAACATTCTATACCAGATTTAGCATAATGTTTCAGCTGTTTGGTTATCAATTCTAAAAGGTTTCTGCTGTACTAAATCAGCAGTTAATAATATCTAGGTATGATGTGCTAGAATGACTATCAAATTTTTTCATACTATTTTGATATATGGTTGCAATTTCTGGAAGTTCTATTGCGGCAAATTAATAACTCTGGTGCATTGTTAGAGGATTATTTACATTGTAAAACTAGATGGTTTACCACCAATAAGAGATTTCTTTGTTATTGTAAGTAGACCCTGGTCAGTTTATTGTCGGATCTATTTTAAATTTGTTTATCATTATCTGCTAATTTGGAGTTGATCCAAACTCTGCTTTTTATTTGCGAATTTGGCATTGATCAATCTTGGAGTAATGTACCTGTTTGGCAGTGATCAAATCTGCTTGTTATTTTCCAATTTGTCATTGATCAGATCTGCTCGTAATCTACTTGTGGTATTGATCATATTTGCATGCATATTTATCCCCAATTGTAAATTGGATGGCATGCTGCTAATGAGTTGAAAATTAATTATAAATTGGATGGCATGCTGCTAATGAGTTGAAAATTAATTGTTTATTGTTCATGTCTGCATGCATACTTATCCTCAATTGTAAATTGGATGGCATGCTGTTAATGAGTTGAAAATTAATTGTTTATTGTTCTTATCTCAATTTTTGTATACTTTCACCTTGGCTACATCAAGATCTTTATGATGATGGAAATAAATTTAGGTTTGGTGTTGATTTTTGAACTTTATGAAATCTGCCAGGACAAAATTGGATGGCATGCTGCCAATGAGTTGAAATTTAATTGTTTATCGTTCTCATTCCAATTTTTGCATTCTCTCACCTAACCCACATCAAAATCTTGATGATGGAAATAAACTTAGGTTTAGTGCTGATTTTAAAACCTCATGAAATCTGGCTAACTTTCTTGCCAAGGACAAAATTGGATGGCATGCTGTCAATGAGTTGAAAATTAATTGTTTATTGTTCTCATCCCAATTCTTGTGTACTCTCACCTTGCTAACATCAAGATCTTGATGATGGAAATAAACTTAAGTTTGGTATTGATTTTAAAACTTCATGAAATCTAGCTAACATTCTTGCCAAGGACATTATAGAAAATAGTAACATTCGTCATAATAAATGAAAAATTAATGTTTAGGACTCTTCTATTTGTGAAATGAGTGTAATTTGACTCATTGTAGAAAAAATGAGTGAAATGCGAGCTCTAAATGAGTGAGTTAGGTGTTTTATGTTTTATTTTTATCTATATGTCCAAATGTGTATATTTTACTCTAGATGTAGCTTGGGTTCACCTAGGGTTTTGCCCGAGCACCTTGAGTGTGTTGTGGGTCCCTTTGTACCTTGAGTGTTTGGGTAGAACCTAAGGCAAACACCATATTGTCCCAAGCCAAAAATAAAATTCACACTAGAATCTTGAAATTTCTAATGTCACCACTTTTTGGTTCTCTTGTAGCATTGCGAGAGTTGACTTCATGGATTTGTGTCTGTAGACACTTAAAATTGGTCAACGCATGTGTCTCCTATTTTTAACCTATCGCGCATATAGTCTTTACTATTCATCTATCTCGTCTCTCTTCTTTTGTCCAATTTTTTGTCTCATTGATATCAATTCTTCCCACTTTCAATTCCATGGTATCAATTTATCCCAAAATCCACCCTATTGATGTCATTTCATCCCCATTTGGATCCTGTGACATTAATTCATCTCATAACCAATCCCGACGATATCAATTTGTCCCTATTTCAATCTTGCGACATCTAGTCTTCCCAAAACCTGTCCAGATAGCATCAATTTCTCCTTCTTTCAATTTTATAACATCATTTTGATCTCTTCTCCTATCACATGGCGTTATTTTGGTCTCATTTTGTGTTTGTTGACCTGCTTTGACCCAATTAGCCTAATTTAACTTAATTTTTCCTTTTTGATTCAATTCTTCCCATTTTCTTTTCATTTCTTCTCAATTCTTCCCATTTTTGCCCATTTTGACTTAATTTGACCAAATCGAGGTCTTTGGAAATCAATTTGACCTATTTTGCCTTTTAGGTTTAATTAATGAAGTCCTTTTTTCTACTAACCCTTCTTCTAAAAATTAAATAAATAAATTTAATATTTATTTAGTAACTCCTAAGTTTTATTTATTAATTTCTCCTATTTTTCCTCTCATGTAGGGATAATTCCCACTTATCCTATTATGAGGAGATTTTTAATTATTAAAATCTCATAATATTTTCAACCTACTAATTTGGTTTTTATGAGAAGATAATTAAAGATTTTATTTTTAATTTCCAACATCCGCTTTCTTCGATTGTCATCCTTCTCCTAATGGCTACTTTGTTATGCGCTCAAGCAGGGCTATCTGATTAACCAAAAATCATTTTGATCCTGGTCGTCCATCAAGTCTTGATTTTCGATAAATTGAGACTTCTTTCTCCTTTCAAACAGTCTAATTTTATGCATCATTTTTCTGTCGAATCATCTAGAAATCCAATTTCATGCAACATTATTCTATCAAATCCATTTAGCAATTTCATTTAGCATTGTCACTTTGTCAATTTAATAATCACGTTCCTTAGTCTTGCTATCACACCACTTGCTTTCATCTATTTTGTGCACCTCGCATATAGAGAGCAACATACCTGCAATAGAGAGGAAAGGATGTTTTAATTCATGTTTCGTTTCAATAGTTATGTTGCTTAGATTAGGTAGTTAGCATGTTATTTAAGTTTGTGATTAGCTTAGATCAATTTCATGCTTTGGTTTTCACTCAATGCTTAGATCAATGATTTCTCAATTTAATGATATCTCACAATATAAGATGTTTTCTGTTATTATTTTAAATAATGTTAAAAAATAAGTTAAATTTAATATTTAACTAACGTTATTTAATTTAATAAAGTTACTTTAATGAAATGACTTAATTGACAATTAAGACAAGGAAATATTAAAAGGGGCAACTATCATTATTTTATTATTTTTTGAATTGCCCATGTTGTCTTAGTGTCTCAATATAACCAGATTGAATGTTTCCGGAGAAAACCCATGACGTTTCGAAGATTGAATGTTTGTTTCAGCCTCGTGGAAGACAGAAACCCTTCTCAAGAATATCAGCTTCGGTTGTAGAAGATCTACCCAAGTCAATGCAATGATATTCAAATTTGAAGAGTTAAGTATTTGGTTCAGTTTATCTGGTTTGCAATCCAGGTTTATGAAGTTGTTTGAGCTGAGTTCTTGAGTGCTGTGGAGACTCATACTTCCTATGCTGGTTGCTCTTCAAAGTGAAGAAATAAATTAATATTATTTATAGTCTTAAAAGGACGTATGGATTTAGAGGAGTGACGTGGAGGATTTTTTTTTTTTTTTTTTTGAAGAGTTTAGTGTTCTTGAATTTATTCTCAGGTCAAACAAATCTTAGAGGAAGCTGTTAATAATCGTGGCATATGGGATATTGGTCTTCGGAAATCGAAGCTATGTGACCAGCTGGACGTGTCTGGAAGAATTACTTTAGGAATAAGACAAATTTGTTTGTGAAATCGGGCCTGAATTAGACTTTGCTGGGCACTATATTGTCTTTTTCTGTGATGTGGAGAAGATAATATTTGTGACTTGTTTTGATAAGCCAAAATACTGTGGAAAGTCAAAATCGTCAAAAAGTGTACATAGAGGTCAATATATTTTGGAAAGCCAAAATCTTCATTGCTCAATTAAGAACTAATTCCCATCAACTCTTGCGAAACTGGAAGTTAGAAAAGACCAAAAGAAGCTTGGAAGAAAAGGGTGTGCATCTAAAATAGCATTAAATATATGATTTTTGGATGTAGGTGAACTTCCAATGTTGCATACTTATATAGGTCAGACATTCATGCTTCTCTTCTGTCTATTCTGTGTAATATCAGAGTTTGATTATCACTTCTGTGAACTGTTTGGAACCAGCATACATATTTAATCATTATTTTCTATTTAGACGATATTCCATTTCAGTTCTTGAATGTCAATTGCACGTGAATGTATCAAGAGCAAAATTATTGCAGAATAGTTGAATGGAATCACTGATGCAGTCATTGTATGTTGGAGTCGCTCTTATTTCATGAATGATTATTTGCAATCTTTTTCTATAACATCACAGCAATAAACTCAGAACAGCAGTAACCTTTATTGGCAATTAGAAATTTACAAACAGCAGAAGTAAAATCAATTGACAATTAATTTGGTTTACAGTCATTGCTGAGAAAGGAAAATCTTTTAAACACTTCAAAGTAAATCATATTCTTGCCAAACTAAATCAATAGAATTACTCCTGCAATCAATGTTTGACGTAGTTACTGAACACTGAACCTGTGGAAAGTGAAAGGAAAGGTACAAAAAAATTGGCTTCGAACTGGGGAGGCATCTTACACAATTCAATGCTTGTTTTGAAGCACCTAATAACTTATGAGAAAATGCATGCATATTATAAGAACTAATTTACATGTTGAGTATCCATGCAGACATCTTTGTACATTTGTGTGTGAGAGAGAGTGAGAGAGAGATGTTACAGGTATGTAAGAGACAAATTCATTTGTGAAGGAAGCTTCCCAGATAGATTATTATTTCCAAGAAACCTGCAATTGGTGCAATATGAATTTTGTTCAAATAGGTCCACATTATCAACCACCGTAATGAAATTAAAAAGATACTTTTGGAATGTGAATATTTGTGAATATATCTACGATTTGAACAAATGTATCCTTTTAAGCCATGTCACTTACAAGAATTTCAAAGAGCTCAAATTTTGAAGTGAAGTTGGAAACTCTCCTGTAAAATTATTAAAACTCAAGTCCCTGAAATTACAAACAATTCAGAATAAGTAGATATAGACAAATAAGATCATTCATGAGACACATCACATATATATATCATAACTAGACTTGTTTTTTTCAAATTTCTAGCCCTTGAAGCTTTTCATAACACACTTTGCCTATTGAATATTGTAAACTCAATTCCTATAGTTGTGCTATGATAGCCTTGTGAAATTTTGGCCAACCAATCTCAAGATATCCTAATTAAGAGTTGGCATGCATCATGGAACACCAAAATTTCTACAAGAAGTTATCACAACCATAAATGATTGTAGTTGATAAATGATTGTAGTTGACATACAAATCAAGAGGAGATAATTCTTTAAATTGTAACTAAGGATATGCCCACAAAATCACTTGTTAACAAATGAAATAGAATAAGACCAATTCTCTAATTAGGAGTTAGATACCATAATCTTTGATAATTGACTGAAAAAGTTCAAGTACTATGAAAAGTCAAGCCATCTATAATATACAATTTGATGCATTAAGTTATTTTGCATATGTTTTCTATGTCTCTAAATAAATAAAGTGAAAATAAAAAGAAGCATAAGAGAGGCCTTTTTGGTATGTACGGTGTGATAAGATTAGATTACTTAGTTGTAGATAGTTTTTTTAAGATCATTTAGTAGGGGTTCCATTGGGCCTGTGCCCTTGAATTGCAAGGGTTTTGAACAAGACTCGGATCCCATAGAATTCATTTGCGGGGATATCTCATAAACCTACTCTCTACCAACATGATACCGATGAAATACCATTACGCACTTATTTTGTTCACCTCTACCACTCAACTTGTTACTATTAGGCCCTATTCATGAGATTGTGTGTTTTGCTCACTAAGGCCCTTTTATTGTACCATTGGGCGGCCCTTTTATTGTACCATTGGGCATCGTTGTAGATCATATATGTCACTCAAAACTTCCTCAAAGGCTGCTGGGCACACCCTTCTGTCATCTAAGTCACTAAACCACACTCTATGCATTTCTTTTTGTTACACTTGCCACTTAAGTGCTCTTTTCATTTACTCATGCCATCATAAACAAGTCATCAATACGCAAGTCACCCTACCATCACCTTTTCTACTTAGGTTTTCAATCAGGTGCCCTTATCTCATATCATTTCTCACTTGAATTGGCCCCATACCCAGAGGCGTTCCTTTACCTACTATATCTGCTAAAGTTGATTTTGGCACACTTATTTCATGATATCCTTCCAGTCAATCTCTAGCAAAAGCAGTCCAGACACAAACTTGCTTGGTTTTTGCCACTTAAGGAAACTAAAATTAAACTTAGGGGCTCATAAAGGCTGCTCTTGCCTCTTATCGTTGATCTCTTACTTTTGAGGCACCCTTTGAGGTGTAATTGTCACTTAGCAAACCTTAATGAATTGTTTTAGCCATAGGTTCCCATCTTTGCCATCTCAGCCACCTAACCTTCTGCTAGGCAATTCTTGCTACTGTGTCTGCCACTTAAGGTATCATTTCCTTCATCGAGGCATGTCTTGCTGTTGTATGTACCACTTAAACCGTTGCAGGCATTTGTTTCTGTTGATGCTGTCACTGAATAGGCATATAGGAACTTACAAAACTTCTCACTGTTGCTTCAAGGACTCCCATTACTGCTTAGGCGTCCCTCAAAGATGACTTTGTCACTTAAATTCTTCAAATTTGTGCAAGGCGCTTTTAACAGCAGTTGGTGCCAATTGGAATTACCTCGGGCACTTATTCTTTGTCGTTGCCACCAAATAGACCTTCTAACTGCTCCAAGGTGCCTTTATCTACTTTTCAAATGCTACAATGTCAAAGTGAATGTGAACTAATAGTGAGTTTGACTGCACATATATTATTGTATTTTTGGTTTTTTGTTTTAGGTCAAGGAGGTCGGCCCTAATTAGTCCAAAGGACAAAAGAGATTGTTTTTTTAACTTTTAAAAAAAATAAAAAATTAGGGTTGCAAGTTGCAACAGACCCACTATTACCATTACATTTCGCACCAATATCATTCCTTTTACTTTTGTATACTGGAAAGGCTTTGTAGAAGATCATGTTGTTAATTTTCCATGGCTTGCAAGAGACCATGTTCCTTTGCTTCTATATATTGGCTGATCATGCCATGGTTTGTGGACTCTAATAAATCTATTTCCAATCTCCTGTTTGTTTTAGCCCTTTAATTTTACTTCAGACATTTCTGATGGAATAGAACATTTTGTGTCCTTGAATGGTTTGTTCTTCCTTCCAAAGTAGTTATATATTTTGTTTGTGTATGGGATAAGAAAACCACATCCTTTGAAATTTGAATTGTAATACTTTTTGCACCAGAGATATGGCTGTGATACAAAATAAATAGGCCAATGGCCAGAGTAGTATTGCAGACTCTTGCTGCAACCTGTTCAATTGCAGTAATCCATCAATCAAAAATCAAGTTCCACCAAGGAGCTGTTCTACGATCCAAACCCACCCTGGTTTTTTCTCCTCTTTGGAATCTGTATTGCATTGAATTTACCCATTAGGTTCAGATTCTGTGGATTGATATTGTTTTTCTATTAGAGTGATTTGAAAATTACCATAAGTCATATTAAAAGTTGTCAGATACATACATACAATCAGACTAATATTCCTGAATTTTATATGAAAATAAATTTACAGGTGAATCCCATGTTAATGATTGATACCAGTTGATAACATTTATGGCTTGGTCCCATTGGAACATTGTTCTTGATGGACATAGTACGGTCTTCTTGCTACCCCATATTCCCAATGATTCGATCATTTTCAACATCCCTGTCCTAGTGTTTCTTAGAGAAGGGCTATGTCCCCTCTTTCTATTTTGACTCTCATCTTTGTGAAACTGAAGTTTGCTGGTTATGTCTGGACCTCTTCCATTCAAAGATCCACACTATTCGGAGTGAATGAGATTTGATCCTCCAACCCTTGAATCGTCACTTTGTTAGAGATCTTCAGCTCAAAATCTGCTTCATCTGTTCTATAATCCATTAGTCCAGCCATAACTTGTCTAATCAATTGGTTTTATTGTATCAAGAGAGGGTATTCTTTTCTTTTTGACAACATTCATAGCCTTGGGTTGTCAAACCTGAGGATTGACTAGAGTAAGTTCTTCGGGTATATTTTTATCTTTAGCCTTATTAATCCTAGCAGATGACAACTATTGATGTGAGCTTGATCAGATCTTGTATCTTACCCTTTCATTTTTCCATATCTGTTTTTGGTTCTACAGAGTCTACCTTGATGCAGCTTCTAGAATTGAGATATCCTTAGACATACACCACATCATATGCCCCTCTGTCTTCCATAGCTTCAAAAGGGTTTGCTAAGATTATTTGGCTTGCTATTTGTGATCCTTTTCCTTTTCCCAACTGTGCTCTTTCGAATTTGGTCTCACCTTGTTCATGACTGATGTACTAGCTTTAGACCAGAGATTTACTTATATTTGATTTGTTTTACAGCAAAGGTAATTGATTCTCTTCCTGAGGCTGCTTCTGAGAATTTGGACCATTTGAGTTCTCTACTCATTCCTGTATTCCTTGAGAAGGGTATGCCCTAGCCATGTGACCATGTTCATTACAGATTCTCCATTAAATAGGGACATGTCAATAATTTATTGCCTTCTCTCATTCTATTCCATGTATTTACACAACTACTTTTTCAAGAAAAGTCTTCTCCAAGTCTATTTTGTGACAAAATGACTTGCATAGATCAGCACCCCACAGTTTTTGGTTACCTCCTAGTCAATAATGTATTCTTCAATTGCCTTTCCTAGTTTGACCCAAACTAGGACCATGTTTTGTAGATCATCCAATTGGTTAAAGGCCAGAGACCAGTGTTTCATATGTCCCCCTTTGGAATTCTTGTTTTCTTTCGGACTTAGAGGAGAAGATAGCCATGGAGTAACCCCTGGGGATCATTGAGATCTCCACTGATCCAGAAGGTTTTCAATTCTCTTCAACCTATATTATGAGACAGTTTGTCTTAGTGATTTACTTTTGTAGACGGCAAAGTATTTGTAATAATTTCTCCCTACATCAGGTATGCTGCAAGAAAACAGTCTAATTGTTCTTCTGAATGTAATGAATCTATAGTTTCTGTGTCTGCACTATCTGATTTATCAATAAACTAAAATGGTCATAATAAATAAATGATAAAAGGGAAGAACAAATAAAATAATGTCATAATGCAATATTAGCTTACAAGTACTCCAATTCGCTCAATTCGGCAACATATGAAGGGATTTCGCCCAAAATCTTGTTGTTTCTCAAGATTCTGCACAACACATAAAATGTTAGAAAATGCTCTATAATAAACAAAGAACAAAACAAAAGACTTTCCATTTCAGTGCCAGTTATTTTACTTACAGTTGATTTAAATTCTTCAAGTCTTGTAAGAATTTCAACGACGTGACCCCCAAAGTTAAGTCACTCAGTCTCCTGCTAGAATAAAAATACAAAAAAAGTATCAAAAAATGGAGGTACGGGTTCAATTTATAATTTTATATACTTCCTTGCATTTGAAGATCAAGTAAAAAAGACAAGATGAGCACAAACACCAGAAATTATACAAACCAACACATACAGAGTTAACAAATTTCTTAATTTGGAGAAGCTTGAAGGAATTGGACCCTTGAGATCAGTTCCATAAATTTTCCTGCATTATTAATTGGTCAACATATATACCAAAACATATAGAATAGAAAAAGATTGGACATCAAAATAGCAGACAAGAGGAGAGAAAATATCAACACCAATAATATACACTGGTTAAAAATCCACAAATGGAGATGAGAATAGTTTCTTTTATGTCCTCTTTTAGGAAGCCTTCATTTCAAAATGTAGTCCTCAGTATAATGTAAGAATTCAATTTTATCATTCAATTGTATTGTTACCTCAGTGACAGGAACTAAATCTACAATCTAGTTCTTCCATAAACTAAAGGTTCTAAATTATATGGGAAATATAAATTTTAGTTAGGTTGTCACAAGATGCAGACAAAATGACAAAATGTTAGGTGTACTAAAAAACCACCATTTTGAATTGCTAATACTTCTGTAACTTTTTTATTCTAATCAATGTAAGAAGTAGATAAATTCACAGTTGCTTGGGCTAGATTCAAGAAGCAACACCAAGAAATCTTTTCTTCAAACAGTCGTAGGGTATGTTTGTAACTTTATACTATATAAGTTATATTAGGAATAATAGGTGTTCAGGTTGTGGCATATACACAAGTAAATCAAAAACCATAGCATTTTAAAGTTTTTGGCTCCCTCTGCCAATTTGACATTACAGGAATTGATTTTGTTGGGTCATGCAGCAGAGAACAAGGTTCAGAGTTACTTCACAAAGATGAAGTCAAGGAGAACTGTACAATCTCTAAACAAATACTTATGAAGTTGTCACATCAAGGAACTAGTGTCCACAATCACACAAACAAATGCATATATACACGTTTCTTTTCCTTTTCTATGCATTTGTCATTTTCTATATGTATCGTACAATAGCAATTTTCTTTCTTTCCATTCAAAGCAGAGGTTACAAGGTCAATTTGACATGATATGATGATTAAAACCAGACTGCTGTGAACATACATACATGTATTAAATTAAGGTATTTACCAATTAGTGTACAGTGGGCTGACACATTAGACTGATTTCCAAATGATCTACATCAACTTAAAACAATAAATTCTAAATTGTGCAGAAGAAGTATCTTACAAATCAGTTAGACTACTCCAGTTTCCAATGAAATCAGGTATTTGGCCTGAAAGTAGAGTATCAAATGCCCATCTGCAAGCCAAAACAAAAATAAGGATGTCTACCCTCCCAACAGGTGGAACATAGTATCAAGTTTGTAAGTCTAACATAAAGAACACAAGCTGTAAATATTTGTAGAAGAATCTCACACTGTCTTCAATTTCGTTAGATTTCTGAAAGTACTTGGAATCTCTCCACTTAATCCAGAACTATCAATATACCTGTCCAGTCAACAAGATTAATGATTATTATTATAATCAAACAACATCTGCCACATGAGTAAGAAACTCCCGCTAGTAATATGGTAGACAAAATGTAGGAGTTAATGATAAAAGATTTTTTTTTCTTTAGAAGGTATTTGGTGAGAAAATGTGTCATCAATCAGGCTTCAACCTTAAGCACACATTTATACGGGAAGGGACATGGAAGTTTATTGTAATGATTACATTTTTGCAAATAATTTCATCAGAAAATAATCCGTTTCCACATTAATTTGGTTATGTCTACAATCAAGTTATGACTTCCTACGATGGCATAAGCCTGCACTATCCATACATAGGAATAAAGAGGGGTTTCCTACATGACTGTGCACTGTAACACAAAGTTAATAACTTCCCTGCATATGTTGGCTCGATAACTCAATAGCAAATTGTGTTTCCCACCTTCCACTTGCACATGAATTTTGATAGTTATGTGGATTTCCAAAATATCTTTGGGCCAAATGAAAATCTGCCCGCCCTTTGTATCACTGTTTCCCACATCCAGAGCATTATTAACTGAAGATAAGTGTTAGCCAAAGCTTATTGACGAAACCAAATTTCACTATTTGATTTGATGGGGCAGAGAAAATGTATTGAATAAAGAGCGGGATTTTAAAGAAGGAACAGCATTGCATTGGAACAAATTTTCTTTCTAGCAATATGGAATAGATGACACTCAGAATCTCAAGGAGAATGCACATGATGCCCCCTGTCTCTCTTCAATACTTGATCATAAATATAAGTTGGTTTCATGGGTGTGACTGTTGGGTGAACCTTTGCCAACCACCCAACTGACCAATACTTAAATAGGAATTAATAGTGGTTCATACGTTGCTTAACATAAAACCTGAGGAAAATTTGTTCTTTTCCAAACATAAACAACTTATTGTTTCCCTAACACTACTTTACTTATGACTGGCTTAATTAATGCTACATGTCACTTCCTACAAGATCTCCGCCTAAGCACAAAATATATTCTCCCATCAAACTAATCATGAGGTTCAAGAAGATACTTGCAAGTGAAAACTACTAATGCCTCTAGGTAACTCTAGAAGTAACTTGGGAGTAGTCCACCGCAACCATTAAGTGTGAACTACTGATTCTATAGAGGACCTAGCTAAACCCTCCACCAAAACCTATAGTCTCTTGAGCTTTGTTTGCAGACTCGCCACCTCACTCTACTTGTGTTTCAAGTCTTCTTCCTTAAGTACCCTTGATGCATTTACTCACAATGACACTTTTGCAATCTTCTTCATCCTTTGGTGATATGCCAACTTAGTTTTACTTTTCCATTGCTTCTCAACTGATAACACCTGGAGTTCCAGCTCTTTCTGTTGTTTCTCAAGAGTTGCTAACTACCTCTCACAAGGCATGGTCTTCAAAATTCTTTATTTTTACTTGTTGGATTGCATCATCTAACCATTTTCACTCATCCAAGAATGCCTCTTTCTCTTGCTGCCAATTGTTTTTCTCTACAAGGAGTGCCTGCCTGTCGACTAACTCTCTTTCATGCACTCAAATCTTGTGAGTCAAATCCACACATCTGATTCAAGACAGTACGAGTTGGATTGCATCATCTAACCATTTTCACTCATCCAAGAATGCCTCTTTCTCATGCTGCCAATTGTTTTTCTCTACAAGGAGTGCCTGCCTGTCGACTAACTCTCTTGTCATGCACTCAAATCCTGTGTGAGTCAAATCCACACATCTGATTCAAGACAGTACAAGTCTATGCAAGCCTCTTCCTCATTTCAAGGTTGTATATACCATAGTTTGCAAACTCTGCGAGTGCTCTCCGAGTTGCCGAGTACTCTAATTTTTTTGCTGGGTGAGTTTTCACAAGTTTAACTCGTGTTTTTATAGATGCAAAAAAACATGGGTAAAAATGTTGATGTAGATAAAACGCTGGTTAAAATGCATTTTTCACATGTTTTTGCTATAAAACCATTCATTTTCTCTTTCAAGATGCCAATTTTTAATTTAATACATTTTGTAATTGAATTTTACAAAAAAAATATGTTTCTTTAAGAGATTTTAATTTTCAGTACTTTCTGAGTTGCCAAGTTTTTGGTGAGTTTTTGTTGAGTATTTGCCGAGTTGAAAATTTTGAGCTTGCTGAGTACTCTCTGAGTCTTAGTTTGTGAACTATGGTATATACAAACCTATGCAAGCAATGTTACAGTAGTGCAGCCAATTTTATCGATGAACAGGTTGTCAATGTGTTTAGGAGACCCAAAGATACCAATGTTTAGAATGGATAATAACATCCAATTTTACGATGACAAATAAGCTAGAATAATAAGGTAATTTGTTCTATGGCAAGCTAGTAGTGTGTGCTTATTTAAGCCATCAGCCTCTTTGTTTCCTATTCCATTCATGCCAATTTATTTCATGCACTTATTTTATTTCATCAAGCAAAGAACAACAAAGTATTACTATCCACTCACAAATCTCATGCAATGCACGATGTGGGTGGTGCCTATTGGCATGAGGAATATAATATTCATCCTCTAACTCCTCATCCTCTACCTCTTGCCTATAGCAATAATCATGGCCCTACTCACTGCCCCCATCCCTCTCATCGTACATGTTCCCATATAAGACCTTGGGATAGTCATCACCTACATGCTCTCATTCACCCCTATGTTCCACATTGTTATGAGAGGCCTTCAATTCTAGGTCAACATGGACTTCCAACATGAATTGTAACTATTCTCCCTATACATCTATCTAAATTTCATGTTTTGTTTTCTTAAAAATTCTATCACCCAAAAAATGTGTCTTGATGGGTAATAGAGAGATGGAAGATAAAGTTGAATGAGCCATTGTAGGTATTGCTGGAAAAGATGCAAAATTAAGAATAGTATTGGACATTTTACTGGTTGGAAAGGAACATAAGCATACCATTGCCAATTTAGGAGGTAAACTAGTCATGATTAACTAAACAAGTGCTTCCAATCATAAGGATGTTGTAATCAAAACCAACTCAAGCAGTGAAGGTAAGTTCATAGGGCTAGATCCACTAACTAAACCAATAAACAAGTTCCTTCCAATTACAAAAGAAGTATCGGAAACAACAACAAGAACATTGAGTGTTGCCCCTTGAGGAGAGATATTCTTTAAGGGATAATTGTGCATTGGTGGGTAAGTTGTAGTCATAGTCATGGATGGAGTTCTCATTTGCAAGTGCACCTCTGAAACTTTTTCCTTGTTTAATTCCATCTCCTCATTTGACTATGAATTACTTGGTTATGTTGAGGCATAATTTGTACCTTCCAATGCAACACAAAATAGAGCAGATTGTACATTAGAAGTTAGAACTATTTTATAATTAGAAATTCCCAATAAATAAAATCTAGCCTAAAACCCTATTCTAAACTTTATGTACATCGTTATTACAATTTGTATAGATGTGTTTTTTGGGCTGTTTCATGCATTTGTATAGATGTGCACTAAAAACCTATTCTCAGTTTTTTGGGTCCTATAGACTGCCTGGTCTCTTGGATTTCATTAAAAATCTTCATTCATTCATTCATTCATGCATAGGAAACATACAACTTACAATTTGTATGCGTGTGTTTTCTGGGGTGTTTCATGCATAGTGAACAAAACTAAAGGCATGACTTTATGATGCAATATAAACGAACTTTAAATAAAACCTATCCTTTTGCTTCTCAGACTAGGCCACAAACCAATTCAGCACTTCTTCTCAAGGCAAGGGATTTTTATGCTTTTTGAGTAAACAACCTAAATAATTATCAGACACTCAACTCTTTCAAAGTAAAAGCAGAGATTGAAAAACTGTGAGCGAAACATATGGAACAGGCTTAAACACAAGGACACAAACTTTTTCAGTAAATTGAATTAAGAAATCATGTACAAAACAACAATCTCCAAATTTGAGTAAACCTGCAATAAAAAGCTTGCAAACTTGCTAAAAGAAGTATAATTTAGCTCAGAACACAAAACGTTATAAGATAAAAACAGTAGTTGCATTCAAAGCTATAATGTGTTGATTCCCCTACAAAACTCATATTTCGTGCTCCCTTATGTTAGATGTATGGTGCTTCAAGTTAGTTTACAAGCTCATCTTGTCATGTTATATATTGCAGCTAACGCTTTTTGCAAGATAAAGGTGATTGCTGCAAGCCCGATGGGTAGTTAAGAATGATGGCATTCAAGAGCAGCATGCAAAAGTAGAGAATGATAGGGCAGATCAGATAAATGAAGGTGGCAAACATAACTACAAGCTCTATCTGGTATGCATTGTTATTTGTATTATTATTTCTTGTATTTAATTTACCAAATATAGCAGTAAACATTTTGGTGCCATTGCCTTAAAAGAAATCAGGTCAATCTTGAGTGATTCATGCCCTTAGACCCCAATAAAGGTGAGAAGAGGCCACAGGGTGGTCAAGACCAAGCAATTAGGCAATCTTTAAGGATTGTAGAACAAAGAGAATGAAGAAGAAGATTATGAGAAACATTTGAGGAAAATCTAGCCAGATGATTAGACCATTTGTCCATACAGTCAACGTCGGATAAGGAGTATGAAGAGGGTAATCTTGAACTCATAGACATTCTGTCGTCTATCCATCTTAGGGGAATCGAGATTTGAAGGATCTGAACTGCCAACCCTTGGCCGAAGGGAGCACAGGGATGAGTCAAAGCATGGAAGTACCCAAAGTGTTGAGGATGTAGGAGGTGGACGTGTAGAGGACGTGAACGTGGCAGAGAGTGCAGGGAAAACATTAGAATGTAGTGGTTGGAATAGCCCACCCAGTTCCAACACACAAGGGAGTAAGCAAATGAGAAACCAATTTGCACTGTATTGGGAACTTGTCCCTCATCGAGGAACCAAGAATAAGGGGGCTTGGGCCGAAGACTCCAGGGAGGAGAGAGTATAGAAACAAAGAAGGTGACCAAGGTGTAGAAGACACAAAAGGTGGATGCATAGAGAGCTCGCATGTGGCTGAGAGTCCAGGAGAGGCAAAGGAATGCAGGCAAGAGCGAGATAGTCCAATCTAGTTGAATACATATAGTACCTTCTGAGTGAAAACAATGATGAACACCTAGGAGAAACAAAAACTCCCTAAATTTACAGGGAACTGATAGGAGGATCCCGTACACCATTGCAAGACCTTCATAACAATATGGGAGGCGAATGGTCAAGACAACCAAGATTATTGGTTGAAGGCATCCCCCACCACCCTACAAGAAATTGCCATCAATTGGTATACAAACCTAGTAGCTCAATACAAAGCATCATGGAACAAACTAAAGAAGGCATTTCAGGAAGAGTTTAAATTGCTGAGAGACAACAATGAAATTGTTGCAGAAATTTACAACACTAGGCAAGGGAAGAACGAGAATGTGCGAGCATACAATTGTAGGCTCAAAGAACCATTGAACAAGATGGAGAATCAGCTAGCCGACAGGTTGAAGAAGAGGTGGTTCACTGAGGGATTGATCCCCTCACTATGTAAGAAGATGAAAGTAGTACCTCCATCCTTGTACATCGATGCTTACAATCGAGTGATGGACATTGAGAGTGAAAACAAAACATCCTCTCAAGGGAAGAGTAAGACTGACGATGACGAGAGCACCGAAGATAGCAGTGATAAAGAATCCAAAACGATTCAGGCCCTTTGATGGGATATGTTGAGAATGAAAAAAGAATTAAAGGCCGAGAAAGGAACCAATAAAGAAAGTAATGAACTATGGTGTACTGAGTGCAAAATCAACACGAAAGGTAATTGTCCTAAAAAGATGTTTTGTGAGATTTGCCAAGTGATAGGTCATTTAATAAAGGAGTGTCCATATAATTTGAAGACTAGAAGTATGCAAGTACTCTTTACACAAGGAGATTCTCGCTCATCGAAACCACAAAATGTATCACTAGGTGGTTATGGAAGTCAACGAGGGCAAAATCAAATACAGTACGACTCTAGAGGACGTCCTATCATAGAGGGCCAATAATATAGTGAATGGGGACACTTTGTGAGAGACTTCCAAAATAAGAAAGACAACATACAATGATTATGCAAATGGTGTGGATTGGGGAATCATGAAGACATCGACTACTCGAAGTAGAAGGGTATTAATATGTTGGATGCAATAGAACAAGACAAGGTAATTTTGACAATCACAAGAGCACAAACAAAGAAGGCGGTATACTCGAACCCTTGTACGAATAAGGAACGACTTTGAGAAGCCAGAGTAGAAGTCGAAAAAGTGTTGGCGAAGGAATGAATAACTTCCAATGGAACTACAAGTATGTCATTGCAAGAGTCAGAGAAGAACATAGCTAGGTAGGTGCTACAAATAACCATACCCATCAAGGTGACAGACTTTCTTCAAACTATGTCGTAACTAAGAGTGGCAATTACCAACATGATCAGTGACGACATAGTTAGCCGAAGACAATGTAAACCACAAGATGAACCGACAAGGAAACCACCATGTGAAGGGAATGAGGCTAGTGATCCAATGTTGCTGACGATGAGCATTAGGATGAAGTCGGTGGTTGTCAAGATAGAAATAATGGGGAAGAAGTTGATAAACACCATCGTCGATGGAGGCTTAGGAGTAAATGTACTACTAGAAGATGCTTGGAAATACCTTGGAAGACCAACGCTTTGGCCGCCGACCTTCCACTTGGTAGGTACTAACCAACACGACATCAAGTCATTGGGAACATCGATGGCACAAAAAGTAATGATTGGGACACAACAATTTTTGTTGGACTTCGTAGTCATCCTATTGCAAAAGAAGGCGTACCACACATTCCTCGGGAGGGGATGGTTGATTATTGCCAAGGCAAATCATAAACAGAAGCAAAACACACTCGCAATCGAGAGGGACATGAGGAAGTACATCATCGACCCGAGGAGCCGGGTAGTGAGTGAAGAAGTGGCATTCTCTGACTTTGAGTCTGAGGGTGGAGATTTTGGGATGTAGGAAGGAAGGAAAGGCATGGAACCAAACAATAAAGGGGTGCTCAAGTTGGAAGATTGGTCTAAAGACAAAACAAGTTCTCTAAACGAATTATTTCATTGGTAGATGGAGGGCTACGAAGTCTTCCACCCCAATTGCAACATGTTATAGATCGGAAAAATTGAGGAAGTGCAAAATTCGTACACAGGCCAAGTCCGAACATTACATACAAGGACAGGCTTGAGGGAATTGTATGGGGTCGGGCCATATGAGAAGGTGAAGAGAAGTTGGAGGAAGTTGTACGGGAGTGGAGGTGAGTTGTATGGATGAGCGAAGGGAAGACCGTACATGAGCATCATCAAAATGCCATATGATGAGAAACCATATGAGTTGAAGTTGTATGCCACAAACGTCTGTAGGGTAACTTGTAGTTCATATGCATGTGACAATTTGTCTAGGGAAAGAAAGTGGTTGCACAGAAAATGGCCATACGGGATGGGTGAGAAATCATCAAGACTGTATGAGAACATTAAACCGCATGAGGAGCAAATTGGAAGACCATATGGCAAGAATAGAAGGAAATCATATGAGAAGAGGATGTTATACGAACAAGAAAGGAGCATGCCATATGGAGGGGGAGAGAGTAAGTTGTAATGAAGGGTACACAAGCCATACATGACACCAGGAGGGCCATACATGGAACCGGCTTACATGTCATATGAACATGAAAGACTATACGTAAACACAAGAACATATTTACACATGTCGTATGAACAAAAGAAGAGGACATACAAGTTGATGTCATACACAGAGTTGATAGTGGAGAAGTAATTCCTGTATGGAGTAGAGTACAAGTCATATAGTGTGGCAGAGTTGTACTCGAATTCAAAGACTATACAAAAACGCTAAACCGTACATGGAAAACCAATCAAGGCATTCAATCTCATACATAAGTTTTTAGACCATACGTGATTTATATTAGACCATACATGATGTGTATCAAGTTGTACATGAAGTGAGGGGAGCAGTACATGTTCATGTCATAAGTGAATGGCTAAAAAAGTAGGTGGTAGGATTGAAATCTCTAATTTTTGGCTTAGTAAAAGTCATTGTCTCTAGACCCTCGAATTGTTAGGTACATTACAAGTTTGGGGTTCCTAGTACAAATCATTGTCCACACTCCTTCCATTAGTCTTCCCGAATATTACTTGATGCTTACTTGTTGTCTGGAAGATGACTTTTTCTTTGTGGGGGAATGATGTAGTTGGCATAAAATGCCTATTGTTATATTTGATAATATTTGTTGTCTAGCAATACATTAATTATTGGTAAAAAGTGAGTTGTCACTTGGGTAGTTATGTGTTTGTTGGTTGATGGTTGTGTTCCTCTCAAGTCTCAACAACCATCGGGTCCTTTAAATATGTTGTGTACCACCAAGGAAGGTAGTATGTTATAGTCGGATCTATTGTAATCCTTGGTCGACCATCTCTAGTCTTCTTCACTGCAATAATTTCATGTGCAAATAAAGATATATTTTTCTTTTGTATCTAGTATGCATTGTTATTTCTATTATTATTTCTTGTATTTTATTTACCAAATATAGTGGTAAACAAAATTTGCCAAGAATAGAAAAGCAAAGCAGTTGCAGTTTTTAAGTGACATGTTTTCTCTGCCCAAGAGGTCAAAAATAGTTAAAGGGTTAGTGATTTGCACCATTATTTAAAGGGCAGACTTTAGCCACACTTTTTATATGGTTGAAGTTTGAACCCATCCATATCTCTTGTAGGGACACATTTAAAGTGGCAAAACCATCTAAGATTTCCACCCATGAAATAGGTGATTAAAGTTGTGCTTGATACATAAGGACAATTGACAAGGACTTAAATGATGTGTGCCAAAAGTATGAGGAGGATTTCAACTTAAGAGTGACACACTTGTGATTGGTGTTAGCTACAAAAAACACTTCCTAAAGCTTTAAAACATTGGTAGTTGCTTAAGCAGTGATCCATGCCCAAGGATAAATCAGCCAATTTCTTAGGACATGGATGCACTTTATGCTTGGCCTATCCATCAACTTATTCCACCCTTGCATAATAAAGTGGCAAAAGTGTTTATGAACTTTTATCAAAAATAAAAGAATAGATTTTCAAAGAGGATTAGATGCACATTCATGATGGAATTTTCATCTATATTCTCCTCCCATGCACATATCCACTGGCTTCTACCTAACCACTTAAATATTCTGCTAAAGCATTGTAAAGAAAAAGAAACAAATGAGGTGCACAAATCAGTTGGTTTAACTATTGAATATTTTGTCTATCACAATCAAAATGTGGAAAAGATTTAAGTGAACTCCAACTAGCTTGAAGGGGCTAAAAAATCATAGGTGCACATATGACTTTTCCATTAAAAAGACCCTCCAATGCTTTGAAGGCGATTGAGCCACCTAAAAATTCCACTCAATCAAAAAAAGCATGGTTGAAATTTGTGTTGCCAACATCTCCAACCCCTTGGGACATGTCTCGAAGACAAAGACATGTCTTTGATACCAGAGACTTTTCCTAAGATGTCTTTGGTGCCAAGAGAATTTCAACTATGATCTCCCAAAGACTCCCACCTTCTCCCACACAAATAAAACAAAAAAACCTAAAAATTAAAAGTTAAACAAGCTGGGAAGGTGGAAAATAAACATGTTGTAGAAGGGAAAATGGGAGCCAATGCAAGAAAAGAGCCAACACAAACTAAAAGACCTCAAGTATTTTCCATTTGGCTATTTGTAGTTTGATGCAAAACTCAAAAGATATTGATATTTTCTATACTCTTATTGTTGTTCTTTAAATTCCTTTATGCAGAGTTTGTGGTATATAGGTAATTATACTAGATCCTTAGGAGTCAAGAATTTGGTTGTGATACTACATTTTCTTTTTTCATTTTTGTGAGTATGTTTATATTCCTATTCGCATATATATAATCACATATAATAGCAAAAGGATTTGTAGTGTTGAAAGATTCAACTTGTTGGTTTGGGCCCTTGCCTTTAGTTTTATTATACACTTTGTCGAGTTTGATTGATTCCTACAAATCTTCCTTTCTTTTGATGGATGTTTTGGTTCTAGATGAACTTCTTGTCATTCTATGACACCCTTGGTCCATCAGTGAGAACCAATCAGAGATACATTCCATGGACCAATATTGCCTCAATTGATCAAGCACCAAGACAAGGAATCATGAAAATGCTCAAGTATTCTTTCAACATGAGGCGGGCTTCGGGCCTTCCCCTTTCCCCTTGCATCTTTCCTTTGTGCCTTGGAGTCCTTTGGTCCTTCGGACTTCCCTTTCCTTCAAGATTTTGGAATGCAGGGAACTAGTCTACCCTTCCCTTTTGTGAGGAGGTATACCGTCTCCCCTAACTCTGTAACCTAGACTTCCCTTTCCTTCTAGATTAAAAAATTTGGGGAACCACTCTACCTATTCCCAACCTTGGACTTCATAAAATGGTCTTCCCTTTCCTTCCAAATTCTGAAATGTGGGGAACCAGTCTACCCCTTCCCTTTTGGGAAGAGGTATATTGTCTTCCTAGACTCCATAACTTGGACTTCCCTTCCTTTTGGATTTTGAAGTTTGTTGAACTAGTCTATCCCTTCCCTTTTGGGGAGAGGTATCCTGTTTCCTCGGATCCTGGAATCTTGGACTTCCCTTCCTTCCAGATTTCAAAGTTTAGGGAACCGGTCTACACCTTCCCTTTTGGGGAGAGGAATCTCGTTTCCTCAGATCTCGGAGTCCTAGACTTCCTTCTAAATTTCAGAGTCTGAGGAACTGGTCTACCCCTTCCCTTTTGGGGAGAGGTATCTCGTTTCCTCGGACCTTGGAATCTTGGACTTCCTTTCCTCCTAGACCCTAGAATCTTGGACTTCCCTTCCTTCTAGATTCCGGAGTCCGGGGAACCAGTCTATCCCTTCCCTTTTGGGGAGAAGTATCACGTTTCCCTGGTTCCCAAAACTTGGAGTCCTCCTTCTCCTCCCTCTCATTCCTCTGGACTTCAGGGTTCCCAAATCCTCTCCCCTTGCAACATTGTCCTAAAGACCCCATGCCCAACCTCCGATGACTTGCAACACTTCCAGATGGCATGGTCAACACTCAAGGCTCTTAATCCTCCACCAACTACTGCAACTTGTCTACTTTCATTCATGGAGGTACATGAGTGCATTTATTATTTTCTATTGGATTGCCATTAGGTGGATTCCAAGGCCATGCTTATTTATGGTTTCTTGATGGCCTTCATGTTAGGTCTAGAAGTGCTTTTCTTCTTGGGATTGCCTTATCAAGGTATGGCCAGGTTGCTTGCATGCATAACCATGTCAGATCTATGCACTTTTGTGCCTTCCCAGACTGACATTCCTTTGTGCACAAGATTTTGCTCCTTGACCATTGGTCTCTTCTCTGTGACCAGCTTGGTATATATATGTTGTTAAGCTTCATTGTAAGGGGTGGGTGGCTTGAGCTACTTTATGCTTTTTCACTTCTCTTGAGATTTATATATTGTCTTGCATTTCTGCAACTGTAAGTATGGCCAGTGAACTAAGAATGAATTGAAATCATCATTCTTTCCTCTCTTCGACTTATGCATGTTGTGTATGTTTTCTTACCTTCATTAAAAGTGTATGTTTTGTGGCTTTTCTCTCATATATATTTTGTGTTAACTTGTTTTTGAGTGTGACTTGTGGGAAACCTTCTCCCCTTTTGACATTCAAGAAATTCTAACCTCCATACATGCATTTGGGGTCATTAATGAAAATATCCAAGGTATTTTGATTGATTCTTTGTGTCATTTTGGGGTGGGGAGAGGAAAATATCTTATCTTGGTGCATCACCTCCTTTCATTTTAGCATTTCCTTCTTCCCTTTTCCGTTGCAAGTTGTTAGGATAGGTTTAGAAGTAGAAATTAGGAGTGTTGAGTTGGTTCAACACCTACACTTGATTGAGAAGGAAGTCATCCTTCTCCAGAGACTCAACCCCTTTGCACAAGTTCCCACACTTCAGGGTCGTTTCCATGTTTCACGATGTTGCTAAGTTAATAGCTCAGGAAGGGTGAAAACTTTTGTGACAATAGTTTTTGGCACGCCTAATGGGACTTGAGCATTCAAGACATTTCAAAGGAAAATCTACTGGTTATGTAGTTCCATCTTAAATTCCAACTTTCATGAAGAGAAGGTAGTGCTACTCTTAGCACCTCAGCCTTTGGAGGTAGCCATCATTCAAGCACTTGATGACTTTGCTCATAGATCTTGTCTCTTGTTCATGACTTGTTGCTAATTTCATGCCTTGAATTCATACAAGGGTGTAATTTCCAAATTTTAAAACTCTCATTTTCAAGTTCTAGAATATACAAAGGGAGACCTTCATTGTCACTAGTCAAGGGTGTTAAGGTTGCAAGAACTCCATCACCCAGGTCTTGTTCTACCCCTCCATTTACACGACCACTGTAATCTAGGGCTCCCACCACTCATATCAATACACCACTATTTCAAATGGCCAAAAATCAAGCTTTTGCCACCTTCAATGAGGGAAGTCCTCTCATTTTAGCCCAAAGAAATGATATACTAGTCATTGCATTAAAGAGCATCCCCTATTTTACTAGTGAAATAACTACTACTCCCATAGAGCACATTTAAGGCATTGCAAACATTTGCTCCGTCCATAATGTCATTGAGGGTGATGTTGTTAGACTCTTGGCCACATCCTTGAAAGGAAAAACCTTACAATGGTATAGGGGGTTGCCACCTAATTCCATTCACAATTGGGAAGAGTTAGGGGAGAAGTTGTGTGAACAATTTGAAGACAAAAGTGATCACCTATCACTTGTAGAGAAGCTAACCACAATCAAAAGTGTACCTCATGAATTCATGGGTGACTTCAACTTTAGATTCCAAAAGGTATGGGACAAAATTCCCTCCCTAGCAAAGCTATCTCCCAATCATGCCTTCTTGTATTATCTAAGAGCTCTCAATAGTGATGTAGTTGTCATGATACAATCAATGGGTGAAACTTCTCTACCAGATGCATATGACATAGCCATAAAGGCAGAAAATTGTTTGATATAGGCTAGAAAGATAGCTCCAAGGCCACCAATACCTCTATTCCTAGAAGCTCCTACCCAACATCTCACCTTGGCTCTTATTCCAATCACTTCTAGATGTTATCCATCCACATCCACTTCATCCTTAAATGAGATCCATGAGGTCAAGATTCTATTGCAGAAATTCAAGAATGAGTTGGTGACACTAAAAAGGCAACATGCTCAACATAGTAGGCCTTATCAAGCACAAAATTAGAATTACTAGTAGAATAGGCCACCTTTTAAAGGGAAAAACCAATGGAGTCATGCTAGGGCCTTAAATAGTGCAAGCCCTATAGCTGCAAGTAATTCAAAGGCAGTAGTTCCAAAGTAGAACAATCTCACCCAAGAGCAGGATTGGTGTCAACCATGCAATCAGCCACACAACCAACTCTGGCCAACAATATGATCCAAATCAGCTAGGTGTTGGTAATCAGGTCAACATACAGGGAGATTCTACTTTTGTCAATTGGCAGGAAGTAGAATTCTATGGTGTAAATCAAGCAAATGATGGCACTATGATACAATACATAAGGTCAAAAAGGATAATAGTAGAAGGTGCCTCACCTTCAACATCAGGGCAAGCTCCAATGCCTATGGTAGGTGTCCAAGATACAAGTCAAAATACCGTCTAGGGTTCGAGCAAGAAAGAGGGGCCTCAAGTTACTCTGATAGCAAGGACGGGCCTTGTTCCAAATGGGCCTTCAAAATCATTTGGTGTTCCTTTCAACATAGTTGACCAAATGAAGAAGGCCAATCTCAATGTCACTATGTGGGAAGCCCTTTCCATCCCATCTTAAAGGGTTTTTTTTTCAAGGAGGCATTGGAGGACATCAACCAATCAAGTGATGAGGTAGCAGTTAGGAAGAAGATAGTTTCCACCAGTTTGATCTAACCTAAGGAGGAAGAAGATTCAAGAAAAATCAATAAGCCTCGCCCCTTCTATCTCTCTTTAGTCATAGGAGTTAACTTGGTTCACAATTGTATGATAGATTTAGGAGCTAGAAGATCAATAATGCCTAAGAAGGTAGCTTCTTTTTGGCATAGAATATGAACCTATGACTAAAGGGGTTTTCCAATTGGATGGTACCTCTATTAGGCTGGTAGGAGTTGTTAAAAATTTGAAGTTAACCTTGCATGCATGCCTTGGTTGCACTGTCTTGCAAGACATATCAGTCATTGACCTCCCTGCCTTCTTTGTCATCTATCTATCTAGAGACTTCAGAGCCAAGATAGGTGGATATCTATCTTCTTATTGGTCCCATGTGCTATTTTGAATAAGGTATGGTACCAAGATTACCATAAAAAGTAGAATCCATTGAATAAAACCACTTTGAACCCTACATCCGAGCCCTATAAACATGAGTTGCACTTTGCATGAGAAGGGGGGGGGGGGGAATAAAAACTGAGGATATTAGGCTTGGCACCTATTCTATTCATGAGGAGGATATTCCTATGCCTAACCTCATCAAGACACAAGAAGACCTAGAGGGGTTATGGAGCATGTTTTTTGATGGTTCAAGAAACAAGAATGGTGTGGCTGCTAGTGTAATGCTTGTTTCTCCTAGTAGGAGATATATTTCTTCCCTTTTAGGCTTCATTTTGGCTGCACCAACAACGTGACTGTTTATGAAGCCTTGTCCAAGGCCTTCAACTTACACAAAAAAGAAAGATCAAATCTTTGCAAGTATTTGGGGATAGTGAGTTAGTTTTTAATCATATATGAGCTCAAAGAATAAAAAATAACAACTTACTCAAATCACACAAACACATGGTTTGGGACTTGATTGAAGGATTTGAGGCCTTCAACATCCAGAGCATTCCTAGGAGTCAGAATAGACATGTTGATAGGATTGCAATAGTTGGTGCTTAGTTTGACATACCAACGCATGTTGCAAGCAAGAAGGAACAACACATCAAGCTTGTTGTGAGGCCTACCATCCCAAACAATCAAACAAATTGGTAGGTATTCAAAAGTGATCAACAAATTGAAGCAAAATTTTCTCCTAAAAATTAGTCTATGCTACAAGACCAATATGGAGATCAAATCATGCAACTCAACTCCAACAAGTTGCATAAAGGTTTTGTTATCTTGGAGGGAAATTTAAACTTGGATGATCAACTAAAGAAGACGAACTTGGCTGCAAAGAAAGGTGATTATAAGCTAGTTGTTGTTACCAAGGATAGGTCACTAAATTTGGGAAAGGTATGTTCCTCAACCGAAAAAGAAGTCTTTGTTAAGCTTTGTCAAAGATATGATGACGTAGTTTTTGAAGGGTTTTGACCATAGCTTAGCCCAATATATTATAGAACTAAATCCAGTAGACAAAAACAAAGGCCAATAAACCCTAAAATCAAGTCGTTAATGAGGAAGAAGTTAACCAAACTCATAGAAGCCAATATCATATTCCCTATCAAACACTCCTCTTGGGTAGCTATAAGAAAGAAGAATGAAGAAATCAGACTATGTGTAGACTTTAGGGACCTCAATAGAGCCTCCCTTAAGGATTGTTATCTCCTTTCCTCCATGGAGAAAATTCTACAAAAGGTTGGTGGCTTAGAAAGATTTTCATTCTTGGACGGGTATTTAGTCTACAATCAGATTTTGGTCCAAGAGTTAGACCAATTCAAGATTGAATTTACTACTAAGTGGGGTACCTATGCTTATTGTAAGATGCCTTTTGGGCTAACCAATGTAGGTGCCACCTTTCAAAGAGAAATGGAAATGGCCTTCAAAGGTGTATTAGCAAAGTTTGTGCTTATATACCTTGATGATATAACCATTTATTCAAAGCATGTAGCTAATCATTTTGATCATCTTGAATAGGTGTTCATGAAATGCAAGGAATATGGTGTGTCCTTGAACCCAAGCAAATGTGTATTTTCTATTGATCAATGAAGATTGTTGGGACACATTATGTCCAAGGAAGGCTTAGCCATTGATTCACAATGAGTGGAGGTCATTCTTTCTCTTCCACTCCTCAGTCACAAGAAAATATTACAAAGTTTCCTTGGTAGGATCAACTTTGTGAGGAGGTTCATTCCCAACTTTTTCACTATAGTAAAACCCCTCACCTCCATGCTAAAGAAAAATTTAGCCTTCAATTGGCCCAAGGAAGTGAAGGATGGATTTGAAGAGATCAAGCAAGCAATTGCTTAGGCCCCTACTTTTGTCAACCCCAACTATGAAAATGATTTTATCCTCTATACCTTTGGAAGAGAATCAAGCATCTCAAGTGTCTTAACACAACTGAACAATGAAATTTTGGAGCAACCCATTGCCTTATTTAGTGAGGTATTAAAGGATTACAAGCTTAGGTACACCTATGTAGAGAAGCGGATCCTCACTATTGTAAGAGCACTAAAGAATTTTAGACATGTGCTATCTAACAACAAGATCTAGCTCTTAGTTCCACATGCAAGTGTCAAAGATTTCCTTCTAAACAAGGACATTCCTGAGAAGAGGGCTAGGTAAATTAACCAAGGTCATGGAATATGACATCAACATCAAGATCACCAAGCTTGTAAGAGGCAAGGGCCTATGTGAATAGCTTGTCTCATCTTTTGAGACTCCTTCAGAGGCCACCCTTGTGTTACAAGAAGATGAACCATCCGACAATGACACTTAGGTTAGTTGGGTGAGTGACATGACACTTTCTTAATGGAAGGTAGATACCCCCAAGGTCTATATAGGACCAAAAGAAGACATTTCAGGTTGTAATCCATCCCCTACATCTTAGTGGACAATATTCTTTTTAGAAGAGACTCTAATGGAGTCTTGTTAAGATGTATTGAGCACAATCAAGTCAACAGATTATTAGAAGAATTTCTTGATGGCTCTTTGGGGGGCCACTTCTCTGCAAGGAATACAACTATCAAAATAATGAGGGTGTTTATTACTAGCCAACCTTATTTAGTGACTTACACAAATGGGTGAGGAAGTGTAAGAAATGTGCTTTCTTTTGTGGAAAGAAAAGGCTAGCTACCATTCCTCTCCACCCTATTCAAGTGGACCAACCATTTGCACAATGGGGTTTAGACTTCATTGGCATGATAAATCCACCTTCCGGTGCTAGTCACAAGTGGATCTTGGTAGCTATAGATTACTTCACCAAGTGGATAGAGGCAGTTGCATTGAAGGATGCCATAGAGGTCTTAGTGTTGGAATTCCTTGATGGAATTGTAACAAGATTCATTGTCCCCTCCACCATCATATTAGACAATGTCAAGGAATTTGTTGGAGCTCAAATCAATGCTTGGGTAGTTAAGCATGGTACATACTTAAAGACATCATCCAATTATTACCCTCAAGGTAATGGCCTAGCTGAATCTTCCAACAAAAACCTTATCAGGATAATCAAAAGAACAATTGAAGACAATAAGAGGTCTTGGCATACTAAGTTGATGACAACCTTATGAGTTGATAGGATCACTCCCAAGAGGGCGATTGGTAACTCTCCCTTCATGCTGGTATATGGGAAGGAAGCAAGACTTCCATCTTCCCTAGAGTTACCCTCTCTTGAACTAGCACATTAGTTGGAATTGACAAAGAATGATGCCATGACAATGAGGCTAGCTGAGCTAATGGAAATAGAGGTTAGAAGTTAGGTTATGCATACACTTGAGGTTCATTAGGAGAAGGTCAAAATAAGTTTTGACAAAAAGGATACTAATAGTATCTCCAAAGAGGGAGATCTAGTTCTCAAGGGTGATGCAAACAAAGCCAAAGCCAAATGACACTCCAAATATGATGTTATCTGGAGTGGTCCATATGTCATCACCAGTTGTAAGGAGACCAATGCATTCCATCTCTCCAAACTTAATGGTGAATTTCTTCCAATCCTAGTGAATGAGATTCATCTCAAGCCTTGCTTCTAAAGGGGGTTTTGATGACAATGTAAATATTAGATTTGAGATTGTTTTGGTTTCATAAGTGATTTTGTACCTACTACATACTCCTTAAAAGAATGTATGCTCTAGTTTCCAACTTCCCTCCAAATGTTGGCATGCACATGTTTTGGGTCCCCTCAATGACTCAGTGCCTAATGGATGCTCAAGGCTTTTGGATCTCATGCTTAGCAGGAAAGCATCCCGCAAAGGTCACCAAAATGTTGTCATTTTATGAAACCCTTAGTCCATTAGTGAGAACCATTTAGAGATACGTTCCATGGACCAATACTGCCTCAGTTGATCATGTTGGGTGAAAATTTTGTATACCTGAAAAATGTACAAAATTATGGTTTCAGCTATAGTATGTGAGTATAAAACTCTCCTAATCTATGGAAGGTTCACCCTATCTAAAAACTAAACTAATCTAATATGGGTGATATGATAGTCTTTCTTCTTCTTTCAATAAAAACTATATTCTTTTCTCTTCACAAAAAAATAACAACAATTGTAAATGAATAACATCAACACTTATGCAGTAAAATGAGAGAGAGGAAATGAAGTTTCCTGAAAGCACAAAGACTTTCATCACTTCCTCTGGGATGGGAAAATGATATCAAATGCGAAGTTTTGAATATCTGAAATCCTATCTACCCTTTTATGATAATAAGAACAAGTGCAAGGTACAACAACATAAAGTCTGAAGTATATTGCCACTTTTAACACAAAACAACAAGAATTAGTGTGAACTCAAAGTCTCATAGCTGTTTCTTAACACAAATCAATTTCTACTCTAATTTCTTTCAAGAACAAGTGTAGACACAAAGTTTTATAGTCTCCCTCGATAAGAACTTTACTTTAATCTATATTAACCTCCAATATTTGCAGCACAAAGTTTGCAAAACAAATTTGAGTAAGCTCTCAAGAATCACATGCAAGAAGTGTAATAATGAACACAAAACTCAAGAGATTCAGCACAAAGTCTAAATCCTTGAATGATTTTCTTCTATTCCTTTCAACTTCAACTTACACATAAAAAGCACAAAGTATTTCTTGTTGTAAATTTTGGCAGAGTTTACTTACTTTCTTTCTAAAGATATCAATTACAATAGACCCCCTCAAGTATTTATAGGAGAGGAGCCTTGAGAAAAAGGTGGGAGGATTCCAACTAACTTAAGAAATTCTCTCAACCACCATGACTTATTCCAACTACAATCCTAATCTAACTCAACTTGTAGTTGCCTTACATGTAATTACATTTTACAAAAGTGCAAGTGAAAGTGACATTTGCAATTACAAAACTTGTTTTTACATGTAACTTGTGAAAACAAAATTACAAATACACAATTGAAACTATTCTATGTGTTTGAAGACACAACTCTAACTACATCATCCTCTATTTTGGAAATCTTCATGCTGCTACAAGACACTCTATGATCAAGGTAAATGACATCTTGAACCGGAACAAGAACTTTCACCCTTGATAGTCTATGTGTCTTTAACTAGTGAACTTCAACCTTTCACATGCTTGGGTAGTACCATTTCTTCAAAAGGGAAAGGGTTGCCTTCCTCTTTTCATGTTATGACCATCTCTATCTTGAAAACATTCTATAATTTGTATCCATGAATTGTTGTTGTATCTCTTCTTTTGTTCATTGATGAAGAACCCATAACGCCTTATTCAAGATGATATTGTTATAAAACAATTGTCATGTCCCATAAAAAATGTACAGAATACAAACATTTTTTATTTAATATAATCTTTGTCCAGATTATAGATTTTTAATTTAATCCATTATTGAACTAATACTAATGATGGCATAGTTAATTTGATTAATTGTTATTCTTACTTTAACAACTAAATAATTATAAATGTCTATTATCAAAGATGATTAATAACAAAGGAAAAAATGCATCATTTACTAAAAAGGGCATATTAGGAAAAGACGTGACTGAAGAAAGGCACACATCATTCTGAAGAGTCATGACCCAGCAACACGACTCATGCAAGATTATATATATATTGGGTTTTGGAGATTGAAAAAAGAAAATAAAAAAGAAAAGAAAGGGAATCGTATATTGCGGGAGGGAAGCCATTCACCGTTTTGATTCAACAGACGACAAGGTCACCATTCCAAGTATGTCCGAATACTTAGAACAATACTAGAAGGATTGTTTCCTAAGTTAATCACTAAGTCTGTACAATGCATACATTCAATACGATAATACCATAACTACAAAAAAAATTACCAAATTCATATGGTTCGATAATGATGTGAACCGCATTCCATTAAATTGATATTAAAATATGAATTGTAAATCAAAACAATAACATACGATAACTCTGTGAACAAGGTTTTTCTCCCTATACATGGTTTTAACCATAATATTATTAAAGTATATGGACTAATACAGAATGCTTGCTGTGGCCAGTGAGTACTTCCTCATTATGTGATTGGTACCTAGCACGTTACGAAACTAAATTAAGTTTTTAATGGTAATTCACAGAATGAACGTAATAATTTAGGGGAATTAAATTAATATACCAAATGAATCATCTTCCATTGATATGTTGATAGACGAGGATTGCTATTAATCAAACTAAGTGTCATATGTGTTTTTTTAAAATTACAATCAGTTACCATCTAATATGTATAAGTAGTTTAAAATCTGAATGAGGTTATGCCATGAAATAGCCAGTCTTCCACAGTACGACATTTACGAACTTCCAAATGATTTTGCTTCCTGTTTCATCTGATTTAAAACAATAAAATAATGACATATATGAATTGCTGAAATACTAGTCCAATATTAATACAAATTGAATTAAAGGAGACTGTGCACTCTTATGTATTAACAGTAAAACAATGAATCTATATTTACAAGAAATGCACTTAAAATCTCAGGAAGACAGAGAGATTGGGAGAGGAGGATAATGTTTGTCTTAGTTGTTTACCTACTGATCCATGTAAGATTAGTAGGCCAGTATGACACATGACTGCTACTGGGCCTGAGACTGGCAATTAATAAGCCCCTCTACGATCTGATACTTTGTTGGTTCAATAACTTTAGGGGTGGGACAAGGTATGAATTGCGGGGATAAGACCCACACCACTGATAGTAAGCCAAAGGGACATGATGACTGCCTTTGGATCCAGAGTGGGATGGATGGGCTAATCGGATCATTCCCTATGCTACCAATTATGGTTATTTAAGGAAAATGTTATACACCATATAATTTATGATTGAATAAATTTGATTTCCACTGCCTATGTATAATCTGTTAAAAAAGTAATTTTCTGTATGATTTGATATGATTTTCTTTTGAAAATGAACAATGATTTTATTTCTAATTTATTGTTTCTATCCGTATTCCAAGAAAACATATTTATACTTATATAGCTAATAAGGGACATTACAAGTGGTATCAGAGCTTATCTCCTGCCACCTTGTAGAAATTGTTAATGCATAGACACATTAGTAAAATGAGTGATCACTGAGCAATGACATTAGGGCATTCATGGAGCAAAATGAGAAAACCAATCAATTGATCCTACAAACACTCCAAACCCTAAGCAACAATAATTCTAGAGCTACTCAAAATAATGGTAGGGACACCAACTTTCATCATTCCGAAAATAATCAATGGAATGATAATGCAAATACAAGGCCCACAAAACCATTCTTTTTACCAAGAGAAGAGTTCGAGGAAGAAGAAAATCATTCCCCTTTGGATAATGTCGATGAGATATTAAGAGAATATACAAATTTAGACCCTGAACTAAAAGAAAATGTGTCATTTAGAGACTACGATGAGGCCAAAATGAGGGCTATTCCACAAGCTAAAAGGCCAAAGTATGCAAATAAAGACCTTAGGGAAAGAATCAACAAAATCACCCTTCCCAATTTTGATCGTTCAGGAAAATTTTCTGCCAAATCCTGGATCCAAAAACTCAAGATACCTATCTTTCCCTCAGCGCTATGACAGAAGAAAATGCAATCCAATTCACAATATTACGTCTCATAGGAGCTGCCCATGATTGGTGGCATCATGGTCTTGTCAGCCTAGGTCACCAACATATCACTTCCTATGAAGAATTCACTCAGAAAATCATCAAAAGGTTTGATCAAAAACATCCACAATGTACTCTAAGGAGCTGACCCGATTAAAACAAGAAGGGATTGTGGAAGAATTTGCCACTCAATTTCAAGGGTTAGCAGTTATGGTACCAAAAATTTCACAAGAGAGGCTTACTTAGCTCTTCGTGGAAAGACTAATGGACTCAATCCGTATATAGTAGGTTCTATGGAACCAATCAGTGTAGAAGAAGCGATTTTGAAAGCAAAAAGTTTGATGCCCCCTCATCTAAAGAGAATGGTAAATGAAGAAAGGAAAAGAAAGACATATGTCTTCAAACTTGCTACTTCAAATTCACTCTTTGATGGTCAAAAAGTATTGAGGGTTGCACATAATGCACCCTATGCTGCTCCAAAATTATCATGGGTTGCTCTAATGTAATGACTACCCCCAATTTTTCTTTTTGAAAACTTTGTTGAATTACTTTAATAACATAAAATTCAAATTAGAGATAAATTGTTGCTATGAGGTCTGATAATGAAATTGGCATTCACTCAAGTGTTCAAACATATATTTTTTGATGGAATTTGCACTCATACAGAGATGCAAATACAAGATTAAACAAAAAGACAAGGATGCTCTCAATAAATACCTCAAACTTTAGTAGAAAGTAAGCTAGGACAAAATTGTAGGATAGGCTCCCTTAGGTCAATTATGATTGAAATCTATGTTGCAAGATTGGTATCCTGTGGAATGCCATTCTATAGTAGCTCATATCCCCTTCAACCCCTTCCAATTGTAGCATCGTAAATTGTATTTGCATACAATTTCGTCCTCACCTTGGTATTCTGTCTTTTGATGCTCGATGCTTGCTATTCTAGTCTCACCCTCACAAACTTGCATTTTCACCTTCTCTTTTGTCTTTTCCCTAAAGCTGAGTTCTAATTCTCAAGACCTGGGTGCCCTGGTCCTAGCCCAAGACCAAAGCACCATAATATGGTGGTCCTCTCAATTAGGACCCAAATTTGGTCCTCACAATGGTCACATCAAGTGAGCAATAATTTAGATCCCATGTTGGCCTATTCTAAAAATTCAAATAGTTTTCAAGCAGTTAGGTATAAAAGGAGACCTACCCTCTCATTTGAAGTCTAAGTTGTCTATCTGATCTATGATCTCTCTTTCAATTCAAGTGAGTAAGCAATCAAGCACTGGAGAAGAAGTTCAATGAAGTTGAAGCATTCAAGATGGCATCCATGATCAAACTTCCATGAAGACATTTTACATGACATCCTTAAACCCTTGTGTGAGGATTCAAGCAAGCTTCATCAAGGTATACATTTCAACTACAAGCATTTCATTTTAGATCTAGCCTTTCTCTCAAAAGGAAAGCATATTGTTGCAATTCTATTCTATTTCCATTACAATTATCATTTCAGATTCAAGGCTAATTCCTAAATTGAGGTTTGAACCAAGGCAAACCCTTATCCCATTTCCTTTCCCTCTCTTTTTGTGTGCAAAAAATTGATTTAGGAGTTGTAATCAAGAATTTCAATAGAGTTGATGATGATGAATAGGTCCAGATTTTAAAGGAGTGAATAGCAGCAGACCAAGATGATCTAGCACCACGATCCTGAAAAATTATGTTCATGCTTCCGACAGTGAATCTTGTGTGTCTCCTTGATCCAGATTAGATCCCCCTTGCTTGTCTCAGAGTTATAGGACTAGAGTGACCTAACTTGAACTTTCAACAACAGGTTATGATCCTATCCTTCTGCTCAAATCCTTGTCTATGGCTTTGTTTGAGATATGTAGCATTATGCTATTACTTGTTTCACTTTAATTATACATTGCTTTACCCTAAACTTAACAATTTACATCCAAAATTTTAACTCAAAAGGGGGAGATAGAAAATTGATAAATTTAATTAGTGTTTCAGCCCTTTTCCTAATTGAATTGTGGCTAGTTCTATTGAATTTACCCCTCTTTTAATGTAATGATTAACTAGGTAAGATTAGTGGTTTTATTATCTTAATTGGTGAAACCCTAGTTTTACAACATTACACCAAACTTGCATAAGACACCTCCATCAAGAACCAAACTACTTAATCACTTCCAACCCACTTTGTTAACATTGAAATGGCAAGAGACTACAATTTATAGATCTAAAATGTATGGTAGGCATACCCAAAAATGGATATTGACTCAAAAATCAAAGATTGGTCCAACATGAAAGGCTCCACAACTCCCATAAACACATTTGTCTAGTAAATAAGGGTTTTAAAATGATTCTAATGCACTAGATGTCACTAAAGATGAAGTAACAACCCTCAAAACCTAGGCGCTCCAACCTAGATGTCACTCACCTACCTCCCACATGCTCTATGATATGGTACAACCCTCCTTAAGAAATGGTTTCACCTATAAACAACAATTTCATCTTCTCAATATTAAGGCGCTACTATGGAAATTCACTTGCAAAAGGTTTCAAATGTTTCTTCCCTTTGCCTCACTTCACATATAACAATAAGGATGACATGACCCAACTAGAGCGTCATCGATTCCCAAAGATGTATGACCAACAATAAAGCCCTAACAACACAGTCAAATACAATCAAAGAACTTTGCAAACAAAACCAAAAACACTTCCAAAATTTTGCAATCAAAACACTTTTAAGATCTTTTTTTTGAAACCCTGAATTGCAAATATTGTAAAACAATGGTCTCTCGTATAGAATCAGTCCAACTAGCTAGGGACCATCTCATAGATCTAAAACCATTAACCAAAAGAGGGTTTTTTTCCTCAATTGATTCATGGAAGAACTCACAGGTTCAATTTGATATCATCCCGTTATGTGTACTCTTCTACATAATCCAAATGAAAGCCCAAGACCCCCTTTTATAGAGTTCAAGGGGGAAAAGACCAATTTAAAAAGAAATTATTAATTTCCCCCAAAAGCACATTTCAAATTATAAAAATAATTTAATGTGCAAGTCCCCCCTCCCTAATCATCCACTAGAAGGGACATAACATTAATTTAAAAAATATAACACTAAAGTGAAATTTTATAACATTAACAGTAGAACTTAAGTGCATATTAAAAATTATTCGTGTTTGATTTGTGGAAATCACTGCCGAAGTACCAGAAATCCAATTTGAGTATACCACGATGAAACTATAGAGAAAAAGAAATGATGAATTATATTTTGTTCTAAACACATTAGACCAATCACTCACACAACAAATTTTTTTTGGTTTACATAGCCAAATACCTTAAATCTAAACCAAACACCTTCAACACACTAACAAATACAAAATTGGCATGCATTCTACCATGCTATGTTAACGTCATAGTTACATCTCCAAAAAAAAAGTTTGGACCTTTAAATATTAACATCCATATTATGTAAACCAAACTGGAAAAGAGAATCTGCTTGAATTGAGGCTATTTGTTGATGCATTGTTCATCTCTAAACATTGCCCACCCAACTGCTCATCCATGTTTGTTATCACAGAATCTATAGAAGTGCAGGTTGATTGGGTTTGGGAAATAGAAATCTCAGGCACTGGTGGACAATTTTGAGGACATTGAATAGAAAGAAGGTGCTTGAAAATAACATGTTGTTCCAACAAGGGAATGGAAGGACTTCTCAAGCGCCTTTTCCTTTCTTTGTGTTTTCTAGCCATTTCCAATTCTTTCAATTTTATAGCAATAGCTTGTTTCTCCTTTTTCTATTCCTTTTCTTTCTTTTGCTACTCTTTTAGTTCTACAAGCACTTATCAGTGAAGGATTTTTTCTATTCTCATTTGCTCCTTTAGCTTCCTTGTCACAATTCTTACAAGCTTACGTTCTCTTCCTCTCTTTCAACTCTTGAATTTCCTTCCTCCTATCCTCTTGTTCCATTAGGAGTTTCATGTAGTCATCTATGGTGAGCAACTGGGATTGTCTACTTAGTTGAATCCCACAATCAACTTGATGCTTCAATGTATTTTTCACAATATGAATAGGTAATTTCAAGAATTGTGAGATTTGTGAACTATTTTGTCCTCCCAATGGCTCACTACAACCTTGTTCATTTAGACCTTGCACCTCACTAGCAATATCAACAACATACTCACTTCCTCTCAATTCATCATCTTCACATTGTTCACAATCAACATAAAAATGCACTAAGGTAGTTGGGCCCATGCTGATTGGTGGAGAAGGCATTGGTAGACTTTGGTTTTCATCCACATTCATATCAATACCAAGATTTGCAGCCCCTACAACAATCATGATGGATTGTCTAGTGCACCGAGTAGAGATAGTGAAATGTCCACATCATTATTCTGGCCTTGGCTAAAGATGGTGTTCCAATTGTAGCATGCTACTTTGCCAAATTAGGTAGTCCTATTGGAGTATGTTGGTCTACCAAAGTTGGTGTTCTAATTGTAGCATTTTTCTCTACCAAATTGGGTATTCCTATTGGCGTATTCTAGTCTGACAAATCAAGTGTCGGTGTAAGTGTTTCTATTGGACCATACATATCTTCTATCAATGACCTATTTATGTTGTCCAATGAGCTAAGTGGTCTCACTTCATTCTTTGATTGTGGCATCCCTTAAGCCTCTGATTGTGGCACAATATTACTTGGTATTACTTTATACATATTTACACATAGTTGGCCGAAAGATAGGTGCATGAAATAGTTAACAGTCGCTTGAATGGCGGTGAGGGCTATGTTGTGTGAGGGTTCCATGTCAACAGAGGGCATGCCAGCCAAAATAAAAAATGCCATAGTGTAGAGGGTCTAGTTGCCAACTAAAAAAACTAGTAGACTGAATATGTGTGTGTGTGAGAGAGAATTGATTTCATATAGAATTAGTTAATCGATTTCAGATTTAAAAAAAATGTGTTTATATAGAGATTTAACAATAACACATTTTGGGTAATATAGAACATAATAGTTTGCATGGGAGAGGGAAAGATGGTGGTGTGGGTTTGTCATTGCAAGAAACACCTGCGATGGTAATGAATTTTTATAACATAAACATAAACCTACAATTGACAATGATAAGTGCTTTTCATTTTAGATTTATAAAAACAATTAGCCTACACTGCAACAAAATTTTGGAGAAGAAAATCATAATTGAAAGAATAATGAACATATATTGATGAGTTCAGAAAATGTAATATGAGATATTATTCAAATATACATATCTTGTAAATTGGAACAGGTGTTTGAAAGAAGTCTATAATAGGTATTGATAGAAGTATCCAACTAGTTTCTAGAATTGTTGAATGAAAAATATGGAACTAAGAATGAGAATTATGCAATGCACAATGTAGGTCATTAGTATAAATAAGCATTTGTATGCAAGTGGGCAGATTTGAATTGTTGGAGGGAATTTACAGTATAGGTTTAGATGAAACTATAGACAATAAAAAATGGTCAACACCTATGTCTCCTATTTTCAACATATCATGTGCATAGTCTTTAATTAAAACCCCTTTTACTAACAATTCTTCTAAATTTTAAATAAATAAATTAAATAATTTATTTATTTATCCCCTTTGTCCATTAATTAAATAAATTCATTCTATTTAATTAACTAATTCATAAATATGAGCAATAAATTAATAAATCATTTTTATTAATTTATCATATTTATCTTCCTCCAAAATAAGGATAATTAATAAATTTTAATAAATTTATTAATTCATCTCTATTTCCTGCTTTTCTTAATTTTTTATTCTTCCGTTTTATCCTCTTATGTGGAAATATTTAATAATTTTTAATTATTAAATCTTCTTATAAATCCTCCTAATTTTCAAATTTGGAAACTAATATCTTTCCTTGATTTTCAAAATTCAATCGTTTTGGCAATATCTCATTAATCTTAAAATCTATATAAATTGTATATGAGCATG
This sequence comes from Cryptomeria japonica, assembly GCF_030272615.1. Classification (NCBI taxonomy): domain Eukaryota; kingdom Viridiplantae; phylum Streptophyta; class Pinopsida; order Cupressales; family Cupressaceae; genus Cryptomeria; species Cryptomeria japonica. Next base: position 222,086,292 of record NC_081415.1, on the reverse strand, counting down.
AAAATAAACTAAATGGATGCAAGATGGATGCAAGATTAATGAATAATAAGCTATATGAATTCAAGAAATCATAATTGAACTAAATATGCAAAAAGGCTTAAACTAAGATACAATAATCTCAAAAGAGCACAATATCTTCAATGACTCCAGAGCAAAAACTATATAATAACAATAAATCTCCAATGTGTTTTGAATGAGAGATGAAGGCTGAATTTATAGAGAATCACAAGAGAGATCAAGGAAAAACACAATTTAGGATAATTGAAATAATTGAGAAATCAGATTCAGTTAACCTTGAGATAGATTTCAATTATAGTTTGATTGAAATGCATTTAGATTATAAGTTCGAGTTTGCATTGGAGATAAAATTTAGTTGATTTCATGCACTTGTGATAGAAAAAGGTAATTCCATGCGATTTCTTTGATTTATTCAAGAAAAAAGTCTTTTTAATGCAACTGAACTTCTTTTCTCAAAAGCTTTGAGTTCCAATTTTAGAGAATGATTAATAATTCAATTAATTGCTTTTCTAATTTCAAGTTCTCAATTTAGAAAAAAAAATTATATCTCAAGTTTGATTTCTCTCCCAATTCAATTCTTTTATTTTATTTTCAATTTAACTCTTGCTTTCTAATTAATTCCTCTTTTGTAATAAATTAATTCCTTTTCTTTGATTAAATTAATTTTCAAATTAAAAAATGAGGTATGCATCTTCAAAAATATGCTTTTTATGAGAGGATAATTTATTTATTTTTAATTCTTCTATTTATCTTTTCGAATGAAGATATTTAATAATTTTTAATTATTAAAATTTTCCTGATATTTTCAACTTGCTAATTTTGTATTTACGAGAAGATAATTAAAGATTTTATTATTTATTCTCATAATATCTTCCCATTTGCTTTCTTCTATCCTCATCCTTCCCTAAATGGCAACTCTGTTGTGCGCTCGATCAGGTTCGTCCATCTAACAAAAGAAATCTTTTCAATCTTAACCATCCAGTCAATCTCAATTTTTCTATAAATTGAGTCATTTTCTTATTCAATTTCAACCATGCTTTGAGTATCCTTATGCTGTCTAATTTTCTATCATTTTGTCATGCTTTCATTTGCACTTGTGTTTGTAGGTGATGTCCACATAATTTGAAGGAGAAAGAAGAACAATGGAAGGGAATGGAAGAAACATTTGTGTTGGTTTGCATTTATTTTAAATGTTTTGTTTCCATACTTTTATTGAATATGTTAGGAATATTCTCATAGCATTTAGCTTTGTGGTTGGCCAATTTGTGTTATTATTTCCTTTGCCTAATTTCCTACATCACATTTTCTGGTGAACTCGACGTGAACATGCTTGGATTTAATATTTTTTTTTGAAGGTTTTGTGAAGATGCAGATTTTTCGTGGAGAAATTGTGAATTTTTCTTCTAAAACCGTCCTAATCATTTGGTAACATGATTATTTATGTGCATAATTAAAGAAAAAAATTTCTAAGTTTATTAGATCTCTTTCTTACCTTTCCAGATCATTTTACGGTTTGTTATTTGGATAAGAATTAAGGAAGTTATGGTGTTTTTAATTCTGCTTCTATAAAAAGACAAAAATTTCAAAAAACATTCATGCAACTTTCACATAGATTAATCTAGGATGGTGGATTAATCATGCATTCATGCAAATTTCACATAGATTATTCTAGAATGGTAAATTAATTATGCATTCATGCAACTTTCACATAGATTAATTTAGGTTGGTAAATTAATTATGCATTCATGCAACTTTCACATAGATTAATTTAGGTTGGCAAATTAATCATGCATTCATACAACTTTCATTTAGACTAATCTAGGTTGGTAAATTAATCTTGCATTCATGCAACCTTCATCTAGATTAGTTTAGGTTGGTAAATTAATCTTGCATTCATGTAAATTTCATCTAGATTAATCTAGGGTGGTAAATTGGACAAGTTTCACATAGATTAATCTAAGAGGTCAAAGAATCACAATTTTGGTGGATTAATTTTGGTAGTGATTTATAGTTCTTTAATCTCTAACATTGTTAGTAGTTTTGTGGCAAACAGAAGTCAAAGTTAAAGTGGAAATTACTAATGCATTTGGTGTAGGATTTTGTCAAAGAAATTGTGATTTTGAAACAAATGATTGTCTAATTTTTCTAGATTAAATCACATTTCAATTTGGTGCTTAAAACAAACGTCTATCTTCTATGATTGGTGCGCTTGCACATCTGTATGGTGGACCCACTGTTACATCGAGTATCCTCTCCCCTCGCCTTCGTGGATCTTGGGTTTAAGAGAAAGGTGATTAATGATGCCCGTCTTTTATCTTGTAGTTGAGGGATATCTTTGATTGAGGATTTCATCACCTCATAAGGGTATGTCGAATGGGGACATGTTGGGGATATCGTCTCTCCTAGCGCGATCTCGAGCAAGTTTTTCGAGCCACTATATAAATATACTGGTCAGGCGACTGAAGTGTTGAGTGAATTCGACATATGTGGAGGCCTTCTTTGCACCGATAAGCTCAACTAAAGCCTTAAGTGGCTTTCTTTGAGAATCCGTCATTGGATTGGGATCCCTCGAAATTATCACTAAAAAAATCCTTTGTTTTAGAATCCCAAAACCTTCTAGTTGTTGGTACAGGAGGTCGGACCTCTGATGACGTCTCACGTTCTTATGACTCTTAGTAGAGATACAAAGTTCACCATGGGGAGTTTTCATGGGAACTGATGCTTGGTTACCCCAGAGAAGTGAGTGTCATGGAGGGGAGCCAGTGGGGTCAAGCATCTAAGTATCCATTTTGAGTAAGCATAGTTGGGAAACCAAGTGAGATCCAACAATTATTGTCTCAACTTATCCTTAGGATTGTGCTTGAATGCATTCTTTTCATTTTGAAAATCAAGTAGCTATTTTGTATTCTCTGTTTGTCAAAAAGTGAATCATAAACAAAAGACATAATTAGTATCTCAAACATTGGCAATCAAAATTAGAGTTCAAGATAAATCACAATCAACCTTGATTTTTCAAAAGCAAACAATTGTCCAAACAAATTTCAAACAAAGTCAAACTTGGTCATAAACATTTCAAAGTATCCATCCAACATTCAAAAGATTTTACAAACATGGCTTGTCAAAACATTAGATATCCTTGTTTCAAAATTCATGTCACTTAGGGTTAGGTTTGCATAGTTTAAACTTAGGTCTTAGGACATATTGTCATTACCCTTCATTTTAGTCCATTTCATTGCAAGAATCCTTATTTCATTATCCTAAGTCTTCATTGCATTATCATCATTCCAAAATTAGGTCTTGGCTTAGGTTGCATTTTACATATTTCAAGTCATTGGTCCTCGCATATCCTTATCATTGCATTGTCATAAACTCTAGTCTTGTCTTGTCTTGATTTTGTCATATCATATCCCTAGATAATATTATATCCATATCATATCCTTAGGTCTTGTCATTATCATTTCCTTCTTGCATTTAGTCTCAAAATTGGTTTTCTCGAACTTGAAAAATCTAAACTTTAGATCATATCCCAAGTTGTTGTTAGGGAGTCTTGACCTTGTCCAACATTTATCCTTTTGTCATCAACATCATTTTGTCAAACCTATCTTAGTATCCAAGTGTATAGGTGAGACATTGCCATTTGTCCTATCATCATTTTGTCCTTTTTCCTTTTAGTGACATATCTATTGAAACAAGATTCCAAGCTCCTATGATGCAACAAAGTTTGACATATCAATTGATGATTGGTCCAATGAATAAAATAATGCACTCAAGTTTTAGTCCGAAGTAGTCACAATTCTATCCAACCCAACAAAAAAGCTATATAGATCAAACTTTTTATGACGAAACAAGTGTCCAAATATGACAATTGGAGGAAAAACTAGCTCAAGAAAAAGAGATCTTGGAACAAAAAGTGAAAAAACATGAAAATATTAGGTTCCAAATGTCCAAACTATTTCAAAAATTTCAAGGTCCAAATCCAAATATTGAGCGCATTGATGTAAAAGATCTCATTGAACGATTATATATACCAGCTCTCCTCGCACAAATAGAGATGATGAAACAATTATGAGCAACAAACACAAATTTTAATCAAGTCCCAAATCGGACTTCATTCGATCAAATTTAATTCAATCAAATCTTGAATCAACAACCAATCATCCAACAACAACCAATGATCCATCAACAACCAATGAATCAACATAAACAACCAATTGTCCAACATATCCAACCAACACAATCAATGGTGCAATTTCAACAATATGCTCAACCAAACACACAATGTCAACAATTTGTCCAACTAACTGTCAAGTATCGACAACAACATCAATCAACAAGTAAATATCAATGTCTACAACCAGAAGTTCATAAATAGAAGTTACAACATGCACCAAGTCAAATTTCAAAAATTTTAGACCAATTCAACCAAAACCCAATTCAAAATCAAAATATAGCATCAACCAAAACCAAATCACCTTCAAACAAGTCCAAAATCCAAACCTAACCATGTTAAAACCTCGCAAGGATTCAAATGCTTCTCCAAAGAAAGGTAGCTCTTTTCCAAAGCTCTTAAAGAGAGTCCTAAGTGATCTTTCTGAGACAGATCAAAATTGCATACCTATGTCTAGCAGTGGCTCACCATCCCCTCATAAACAAATTGACTTTCCAGTGGCCTCTATTCCTACACCTTTTGAATCTTCACAAGAACCTCCCATACCATCTCTTAAAGCTTCACAAGAGAAATTTCCACCATCACCTCCAAATGATACATCGAATAATGCATCCTCCCAAGGATTGTCTGCCACAGATGCTAATCAATATCTTTATACAAATCCCTTGTACTATTTGGAAATGCAAGATTTAATGCCATCAGATGCTTCTATTTTAGAGAGTCCCATTGAAAGTCCATCTCCCTCATGTCAAAGCATTGATCCCTTGCTGATATCCTCCATGCATATTCAAAGTCGAACCCCATGTCAAGATGATAATTTAGAGAACAAAGAAATGAGTCCTAAAGAAAATCAAGATCAAGATCCTAAAACCTTATCATCCCATCTCCCCAAACACTCCCGATGATTCCCTTATTCTTGTCCACTCTATCCAAGAACACAACACCCTTTCAAATCCTATTGACATTCCACATCCTGAGCGAGGTCAAGATATCCCCTCCATCATTTTTGTTGATCCCATTGAAACCCAAGAGTTGAGCACCTTTAGAGAGGAATCTAATGATCTTCCTCCTTGTCAAGATCAAAGTATCCTTCCAAATTCATGTCCACCATAAGAAGCTATCATCCCTTTAAATCCCCCACAAGATCCACTTGTTCCTCCATCTCCATGTCCTAATCCTCCATATACACTCCAAGATCTCATTTCTTTTGATGATCCCATTATTTCTCCCATTCCATCTCTTGAAGAGCCTGTCATTGATCCTGATCCCCCTTATGATTCTAACATGTTGCTGCAAGATGTTCATGAACCCCCTACATGCACAATGGGTTCCTCCACTTTGGTCCAATCTGATCCACTTCATGATCCCATAATTCCTATCATATCATATCCACCTCATAATGGACTCACATCTTCTTCCCAAAGAAAAGAGTATCCTATGGGTCAAGATATTTATAAAGGCAAAGGGGTATACCTTCATGGGAAAGAACCCCTCCATGCCAAAGGAAATCCTAATGGTTGTGGCTTTAGTGACATTTCTCGAGACGTTGGTATCCCTATCAAACCTAAATCCAAGCATGCACCGTCCTTTATCCCTTCCATCCATTTTAGGTCCTTATATCCCTCCATCCCCTATTCAAGGTCAAAAAAGGCACACATAATTGAGAACCTTCCATCCATCCAACAAATCTTCAAATCATTTGTATCCATCCAAACATTCTTTCCCCCTCCAAGAAATTTGGATGCCAAGAATAAATTTTATAAGTATAGCAATGCACATGTATTCAAGGATCAACATGTCCATTCTAATCGACATGTCAAAACAAAGAAAAATATGATCCAAAAAAAAATGTCCAAAAGGCCACAAAGGCCCACCCTTGTGCAAGCAATGCGTTCCAAAGAACCACAAAAGAATGAAAAGTAAAAAACAATGTGGATTCCCAAGCGGCTTCTTGAAGCACGAGAATCTAAAGAAGTATTTAAAAATCTATTCCTCCATCACCTCCATCATCCATTTTGGGTCCTTGTATCCCAAAATCATCATGCTTTCCTCCTTCCAAATAATCCAAAATCCACTTTTCTTCCATCAATCCACCACCCCTCAAGGTGTGTCCCAATGTTGATTTTGCCAACATTTCCATTAGATCAAGCCCAAATTTTCCAATAACCTATCCATTATCCAATGCATATTTTCCATCCTTGTGTCCTTCCAATCCAATCTTTTGCATAAATCCTTACCTTAGTTCCATCTCATTTCCATGTCATTATCCTACCAATGTCTTTGAGCATACTTTTAAATGTCATGGCCCATTTTCAAAGATACCATCTAGACAATGGGATGCTTGAGTTCTTCCATCCTCAATTAAGTGTCCATTTTCTTCCAAAAAGTCAAAAATGCAAAAAAATTGAAAAAGTCAAAATACAAAAAAAAAAAACAGAAAAAAAGAAAAAAAAAGAGCAAAGAAAAATAATTCATCCTTTGTTGAAAACCAGACAAACAGGCGCCTTGGGAAAGTACCATGATGAAAACTTGACAAACAAGCATCATGCGTAATCCATCAACTTTTTGCATACCATACTTGGGGGCAGGTTTCATTTTTCTATCTTATCATATCTTATCACCCTCCATTAAATCCCATTAGCTCTCATGTCCATACTCCCTTTTCACCTTAGATCTTGACAAGGCTGATGATCTTTATGAATGTCATATATCCTATTCACAACTTTTAGTCTATCATAGATTTTGGTCTTTATCCATTTTCTTATTATAACCTTTTGTCCATATTCCTTGGCTTATTGCAACCTTCTACCACTATCCCTTAGCCTATCACAACCTTCTATTCATATCCCTTATCCATTTTTGATCTTGCTTGTCCTATCCATATCATATCATTGTCCATACACCCGTCCTTTGATCTTGATCTGACATAAGGACATAAAATGCAAAACATGGATTCAAAAACCTCTTGACATGTCCCTCATGCCATGTCATTTGTTTTACATTATCATATCCAATCCATTATCCCATCATGCGATATCCCTTGGGAATTGAATCTGACTGGTCTCCATAACAAATGGCCTCTATCAAGTCCCCTATCCACCAACATTTCATCAAAGCTTCTTTGTCCATCTGTCTGGATCTATCCATATTCCTTGCCTTGCTAGACATTGAGGGCAAAATCATAAAAAAAATTCAAAACAATCAAATAAAGTCCTGAAAAAATCCATAAAAATCAAATAATGTCTTGAAAAAAATCACTAAAAATCAAATAAAGTCCTGAAAAAATCAATAAAAATCAAATAAAGTCTTGAAAAAAATCTGTTAAAAATTGTAAAACGTCCTGAAAAAAGTCCAAAATATAAAATGTCCTGAAATAATCCAAAAACATTCATAAAATGTCTTGAAAAATAAAAGCACAAAAAAAAAAAAGGTTCAAAACCCTAAAAATTGGAAAACATCAAAATCCAAAACAAACGCCTTCATTTCATTTCGCCAATAAATTGTCCCCTTTGTACATAGATAGACATCTATGTAGACATTAGATAGAAAACACATAAAACATTGCGCTTCGCAAATCATGCATCCATAGATGAACTATTCAACCAACCAAGCATTCGAACTGATCAAACTTGTCCTATCAATCAATAATATCAACATTATCAGTCCTTTGTCAACATTATCATGGGTCTTATGCAGGGTGTGATATACTCGAAACCAAACTATGTCTTGTCTTAGATGGGGTACTACATTCCCTGAAACTAGTCAGCATGATCGTCTTATTATCAACTAAACATTATCACTTTTGACAACAAGATCATAATGGTGCTTAACTTGTTTGGATTTGTGAATCTTATTTTTCATTTATTTATCTTTGCTCATGTTCTTATGCTGCTCAATGACATCATTGAGTGATTTAGAGTGGTTGGGATGGCTCATGGTCTTTTGCTTTTGTCTTCTATTTGTGGGGTGTTTCATAACATTCTGTGGCAAGTATGCCTTAGGATGGTTGAACCATTCCTTGTATGCAACACGTGTCTTACACAAAGGGATTGTATTATCAACCTAGCTTTCAGTGCCATGGTGTGCTGGATCGACTTTTCCATATCAAATAAAGGTTCTCACCTACTATTAGCATTTGTGAAAGCAAGATTTTATCACACTAATCATTCTTCACTTCTTACTTGCATTTCTTCCAGCCAACATTTTTTCTATCCCATCAATCATTCTATCTATTCATCAAATCAATCATTATCCTGATATCTATTCTCTTTGATCAATCGATAATTTCTTCATTTGATATCAATCAACCCTTTTTTACAATCAATTAACATTCTTCTCTTCTTACTAGCATTTTTCTCTTTCATCATATTGTCCCTTTAATCGAGCATTCTTCTCTTCTTTCGAGAGATCTTTCATTTCTTTCATACATAAACCATCTTTCGAGGGGGCATCTTACCTCCATCTTGTCGTTTACTGGGGCATAACTTTTTTCTCAATTTTCTTTGAAACAACTCTCATAATTGCATTGTCTCAAAGAGGGGCAAAATGTAGACACTAAAAAATGGTCAACACCTATGTCTCCTATTTATTCCGCTTTTCTTAATTTTTTATTCTTTTGTTTTATCCTCTTATGTGGAGATATTTAATAATTTTTAATTATTAAAATCTTCCTAATTTTCAAATTTGGAAACTAATATCTTTCCTTGATTTTCAAAATTCAATCGTTTTGGCAATATCTCATTAATCTTAATTTTCAAATTAAAAAACGAGGTATGCATCTTCAAAAATCTGCTTTTTATGAGAGGATAATTTATTTATTTTTAATTCTTCTATTTATCTTTTCGAATGAAGATATTTAATAATTTTTAATTATTAAATTCTTCCTGATATTTTCAACTTGCTAATTTTGTATTTATGAGAAGATAAAGATTTTATTATTTATTCTCATAATATCTTCCCATTTGCTTTCTTCTATCCTCATCCTTCCCTGAATGGCAACTCTATTGTGCACTCGATCAGGTCCGTCCATCTAACAAAAAAAATCTTTTCAATCTTAGCCATCCAATCAATCTCAATTTTTCTATAAATTGAGCCATTTTCTTATTCAATTTCAACCATGCTTCAAGTATCCTTATGCTGTCTAATTTTCTATCATTTTTCCATCAACTTGCTTTCATTTGCACTTGCATTTGTAGGTGATGTCCACATAATTTGAAGGAGAAAGAAGAACAATGGAAGGGAATGGGAGAAACATTTGTGTTGGTTTGCATTTATTTTAAATGTTTTGTTTCCATACTTTTATTGAATGTGTTAGGAATATTCTCATAGCATTTAACTTTGTGGTTGGCTAATTTGTGTTATGATTTCCTTTGCTTAATTTCCTACATCACAAAAATTAATGGTAGAAGTAATGGGGATTGTAAAGTGAATGCTATTAATGATTTTGAATTGAGTGGATATTAATTTGATGTGAGAGTTGCATTTAGATATTTGAAATTATTGGCATGATTGAATTTAATTTAAAATTATGTTTATTTTCTTTTGTTTTATTAATTATGCTTATTTTATTTAATTATACTGAATATGTTAAATTTTTTATTTTATTAATTATTTTTCTATTTAATTTAATAATGCTTAATATGTTATATTGATAAACATGGTGAGCTTGAGTGTTGTTTTACAATTTATACAAGTCAAATTTCCATAAAGATGGGTGTAGTTGGACATGGTGGAACTAGAAGTTGGTGAACCAGGGATGAGAAGTTGAACAATATTGTTTGTAATATGGTGAAATGTGTTTGGAAGTTGGTCATCCATCACATCTATAATGGGTCAAATGTGAACTAGTTGTATACATGTTTAATCACTATTTTGTACAAGTGGTTATTTATGAAAATAAAAATGTCTATTTAAATTCACCTATATTTGGGAAAGTGGAATGTAATGACCATATCATTGATCAAGTATTCACCTATTTTTGTTTACATATTATAAATCAAGTATTCAACCACAAGAAAGATAGAATAGGGTGACTTGATAGGGTGCCTTAAAGATCCTCTACCCTAGGCCCAAAAGCAAATATATCGTCCCTCTTGGCCACATGTGGCCCGTGCCATCCATATGAAGTGGTGTACCTAGTGAAGTGTCCTATAACCGTTCACCCTCATCTTGTCATCATCCTAGTTTCTTTATGATTGATCCTCTTGCATTGGTGAGCCAAGATGAAAAATAGGGGAGAGATTGCAGAGAGTGCCCTAGAAACCATCTCTTCCTAGACCCAAAGACCATACCCTTTGTAGTCCTTTGGCCTCTATGGGCTCATCTTGTCCCAGTTTGAGGTGTTGTATCTAAAAGAGTGTCCATACATCGTACCCCTTCACCATGTTTAGAAATGTTGTAATAAATATTTATGTTCACTATAATATTAATGAATTACTATTAACTGCATTAGGTAATGTTTTAACATCATTATATTCTTTAGCAACATTATTTTATATTATCATTTATGTAGTGAATGTTATCAGTATTGACAGTATTTAATGTTATCAACTTTGTCTTGCATTAACACCTAAATAACGAGACCGCTGCTCTAATAATAAGAGGACTCCTTCTTTTGCCATTGGTCTGGGTCTGATCGGTTTTACGAAAAATTGTGAAGTATTAAGAATAAGACAATTTTCTCTGCGTTAGATTCCTTAATGCATTTAGAGATGGTGCAAATATGGGTGTTGTGGAGGGGACATGACAGGATTTCGTGTGCAGACGTTCAGAATGAAATCTTCAAGAAGAGGAATAGAGATCTCTTTATATATATATATATTTCTAATCTTTAACCTTTTGCAATCATCCTTGTGAGCTGGAGTCTACAATGAAACTTTGCAAAGATCAACATGCGGAGAATTTATTTTGGGTGATGCTGATTGCCCACTTTTTCAGGTGCTCTGTATCCTTAGAGAACACATCAGAAGCTAGAAATAACATCGAAAAGTTTTACGAGTCTTCTAAATCATTCACTAGTAATATCCAATAACCCTCTAGTAAGGCTAACACACACCCAAAAGTTCAGTGGCAACTGCAATGCAAGAGAACCCAAAAATGGGGTCATTACATTTACCTAGTCTGTAATACGAGAAAAAAGAAATAGATAAAAAATTGTAACATCAAAAACTTTTCCAAAATGTTTCCCTTTGGTGATGCTTGGCTATATGAAATCCTTTAAAATAACATTTCAACTTTGTTTTGAAAAGATGGAACCTTTGTTATCAAGTTCCTCTAAAATACCTCTCATACCTGTATCTACCAAGGTTCTTCTTGGGCACCTGGGGTTGCCTATGAGTCCTTTTGCCGAAGAGGGACCCTAGGTGACCCTAGGCTGAACCCAAGAGCTGCTAAAAAAAAATAGAAAAAAATTATGCCTTAATTTAGGCTTGGTGGAAATTTTTTCACAACTAGCTATTTCATGTGTAGAAGGATGTGAGCCAAAGTCTCTATAAATGAGAGTGGCACTCCAGTTAATTGTGGTTCAAATGAAATTGAACCAAATGTTGACCTTGATGCTTTTGATGAAGAAGAATATGAAGAATATTAAATATTGATCATAATTGTGGATTTTCATCATGTAATGGCATTATGAGACTTGAGTATTTTTGGTTTTTTGTAAATTATGAACGTGAGGTATTTAAATATTTTATTTATTGACAATTATGAGTATCAATATTCTTATAATTTATAATTTAAACATGTATATTCCCATATCTGTAACCAAGGAAAAAAAAATGTCATCCATCATACTAGGTTTTGTTACTTGTACCAGAACTAATAACTTAAATTAGAACCTTTTCCCTGAGTGGCAACAATGATTATCATAGTATAATATTCAACTTTCCTTCCAAAAAAAATGACACAATTGCATGATCATGAACTAAATAAAGTGTTAAATATAATGAATGCTATAGAATATTTCTACAACTTGGAAAGACATGACCACCCAAAATAAAATTACTATTTATTTTCAGGCAAATAAATATGACATCAATCAATAATTTCTAGATATTTGCTGGAAATTTTTTTTTCTATACAATATATTGAAAATATTACTATAGTTCCCAAAATCAAACTTTATCTTCAAATATAGAAAAGGTCACAAATCAAATTGGAAGTTATAAATCTTTTCAAGTTTGCAATACTACAAGAGAAATTTAGATAATTGAAAATAAATGCTAAAAACCTCACACTCAAAATTGAAACATTGAAATCAAAATCTATTGAAACACATTTTCAATCGGTGTATAGAACTACACTCTAAAAACAAGAGGGATTTTATTCCATCAAGAAGAGCATTAAAATGCACATTCAATCTTGAAAAATAAATTGTTTCAAAAAACATGAAGGCCCTTTTCTAAAACTTCCTACTTATAAGCCTTATTCAAGAAAATAAAATAATATTATTTCTTTTTAAAAATAAAATAATATTATTTCTTTTTAATAATTATCTCCTCAAAATTTTAAAAATATAAATAAATGCCTTTTTTATAACTTTTTGCAGCATGGATCTAACAATAATTATTTTAATCACTTAAAATATCTTTCTAAATAATTAGTATAAATTAATTTTCAATATAAGATTTTTTTTTTTACAACTTAAATTAATTATTTAATTACTTCTAAATTTTGATATGGGGACATGGAAGTGGACAAGAGAACCCGATTTTCATGAAATTGAGGACTATAATAGCACCTAAAATTGTTAAAGCATTTTCTCATGTTTTAATATGTTTGGGTTGCCTATTTCCACACTTTTAAATCATGAATTTGTGTTTATTTTATACTTTTTGAAATTTAGGTTTTGGTTTTATTTTTCTATAGTTTTCCATCCATCAAAGGATAATGAAATCAAAGTGATAGATATCATCTTTTTATATATATGTTCACAATCATGATTATTCATGCACTTCAGATGAAATTTTGGCCTTTAGCAAACGTGTTTTGTATTTCCTCATTAGATATGACCTAGTTTATAGATCTACTTTCATCCCATTTCAAGTAGTGTATCACAAAATGGGATAATATTTGGAAATCCACCAATATTCTTAGCATCTTTACAAGTAAATATTTCATTAGTGAATTCAAAGGTAGAAAAGGAAGATAAGTTATTGTTGTATATTAATTTCTCAAGAATTTCAATGGCGATAGGTTATTCCTCTCATAAATAATATTTTTTTTAATTTATTTATGATAACTGGCTAAAGTATGATTTATGGATTGATTTGAAATATGATCCTCCTCTTTTATTTTGTCAAATATTTATATTCAGAAAAATACTTATTTTCAAAACCATAGTGTGAAGCTGAATGTGGAAAGGCAAATCTATTATGATATTATAGACATTAAAAAAAAAAATCTTCAAAATTTGAATGATAGAATTCCTTCACAGTAAAAAAACAACTTGATGCTACTCAAAATTTCAAACGAATTGTGACATTCTGGTGTGCTATGCAAATAAAACTACACACCAAAATTAAAAAAAAACAAAAACAAATATCAACATGAGAATAATCCTGCATGCATAGATATTATGAATCCCATGTTTTTCATTGTTATATTTCAGAAGTAGGAGTTTCAAGGCACAATACATTTAACTTACAGTTTTTCCAACTGATCCAGATTACCAAGTTCTGGCGGCAATGTTCCATTAAGATTGTTTGTCGAAAAGCTCCTGAATTGGGAATAAAACAATCATAAGTAATATTTGGAGGCTTCACCATTTGAATACTACTTTGAGCAATTGTAAAGCCAACTGCTTATAAATGACATGAAAAGGACAACCATACAAAGATTTAAACACAAATTATTCAACTTGAATAGGGTGCACTTAAAAGATTAAGACATTTCTTCCAAAAGAACATGGATATAATATACGCAATTGATCCAGGTGGATTTTCACTGAAAATAGTAAATGCTTCCCCATCTTTCTCTCGACCAGTCTGGCTCCAAGGATCTCGTGATACAAAATGGCAAGTTTAATATTTGTTAAGTGTGAGCCATGGAAATAGGGGCTTAGGTTTATCCGAGTCCACACACACCCACCAATTTACATTGTTTTAAAATCAAACAAACAAAACCTGATCAGATCATATTTATAGCCCCAACTAATAATGTAAGGCATGGGTATTATGGGGATATAAAGATTATATTGTGAGCCCGGATTTATAAGGGTCATTATTTTTAAAGGGGTAGGTTTATTTTAGAAGATTTATATGTTGTAAATAGAGGATATGGTTGATTTTCCAAATCATATGGTTTTAAGTCATATTGGGTAAAATTTGTGTATTAAAGGAGGGGTAAGTTGTGAGGTAGAGGTAGAAGTGAATTGCAGGAAATTGGGAGAGAGTTGAAGATTGGAGATTCGGTGAGAAAATTTCTTTTGGATGTTTGATAGTGAATGGTTCATATTTGTGCATTGGGAGCTTGAATTCAAGCTTGTTGCACGTGGGAGAAGGACTTTGCAATTCATTATCATTTGAAGAGAATTTTTTTTGGTGAAGCGAGAGGGCGCTATTGTGGAGTTTGGTGCTTCACTCCTGCACTTCGAAAAGTGGCGTTGTGCGGATAGGAGTGGCTTTGATACTCTTTGTAAACTCTTTTTTTGAGCACAATTGGATCAGTCTCACCCAGTTGGGCAAATCCAGAGACGTAGTCACCTTGTGGTGAACTCTGTAATCAAATCATGTTGTTTGTGTCTCCTTTCTCTTCCTCTCTAGTTTTTCTATTTCATCACTTCAATTTATTTGTAATTAAACAATTATGTACATGCTAATTTCAATTTGTTAAGTATTGTAATGTTAGCATTTTTATGCAATCAGTCATAGATCCTTAATCAGACCAGCAATTCACACACAGAAAAAATAGTTGGAATAAATGATATAAATTGGATCCAGTTGTGATGTAACTTACTTCACCATCATTGTAGAAACTCTAAGAAGCTTCTAAGATCCCTAGAGAATTTTCCTTATATAATTTGATCACTTCTAACTTATATATATGAGTGAAGAAGAATTGTAAAACTATCTATAAAGTGTTGAAAAAGGTACAGAGAATCTAGGAAGTAGGAGAAAAAACCAAAGTTTTCTGCGAATTATGTTTTGAGAGATGGTTCTGTGCTGGACTAAACTTGTCCTAATTAACAAATGATGGATTCAATTTTGATTGAACCTTTGCCAGAAAACTAGCAATTGGTTACATACAAATGCCTTGAATAGAATTATCATTGAAACACAAACCAGTAATATATTCAAACATGTTCAGATCTGAAACACCAAATTGCAACACAAACATCTAATTTTGCACAGCTGTATGCCAACTGTTTGACAAAATGCACATGGAGGGCAAGGTGCAATATGTCTCCTCTTTCTATTATTCTATTCTATCTATCAAACAATCTCAATAACACATTTAAAAAAAAATACAAGCGCTGTATATTAAATGGTACTAAAACAATGTATCCTACCATCCTGGAGGGTACAATATGACAAAACAATGATATGTCAGGTTGGGAACAATCACCATATCCATTGTATTATTGCAATAACAGGTCTGCTCCAAATTTAATTACAGGGGAATAGAGAGTTTCAGAGAGACACAATACAGAAAATATGGGTGACAGGAATGCGAGAGATCTAAGAGAAGAAAGATTTATGAATTTGTTGGACATCTTGGTTAGAGGGCAACAAGTTGCAGAACAAAGGGCACGATAACAAAATCAGCATTTGGATTTATTAACAAAAATGATGGCTCGACAAATGCAGGGATAAATATTGGTGCAAACAATACCAATAATGGAGGTAACCGTTATCTATCAGATATGCACCCTTACTAAGTCATTTACTTAGCTATTTGTTGATACATAAAACAATCCTAGGTCTATGGGCTGCCTGAAAGATGGAGTGAATCTTTAGAGTAAGCTTCATATGTGTGTGCCTTCCTAATGTATGCCTTATGTCTTCAAATGCTTCGCATCAAACATGATGTCTTCAAAATGCTTCGCATCAAACATGATGTGTTTTTAACAAGTTTATTTCATGTGCGTTTAAGTGTAAGAACTCGACGAGCATAGCAAGTTTGCCTATAAATTGTCATAGAATGTGAAAGGAAGTATGTGGAGAATGTTATGAAACAAAGATAACAAGTGTCACATAGTGGCCAGTACTTGCCTTGTAGTTGAAATAGTAGTTTATTAATTGTAATTGAAATATTACATTATGATTACCATGTAAATAAGAATATTAATATTATGTAATATTTAATGAATATGTATTATTAATGTAAATGTGTGTAATAATTCATTTACTATGTTTATGAAACTGATTACATAATACTATAGAGTTTCAGTCATAAACTCATATAATTAATTGTAATTAATATATTATTTAATTTAATTTAATTTAATTTATATTATTTATCTTTCTTGTTAATTTGTAGTTGAAATAGTAATTTATTAATTGTAACTAATATATTGTTTAATTTAATTTATTTTGTTTTATATATCTTTCTACAATTGTGTTGTATTAAATGTATAATTATTAAATATTTTGTGAATAACACATTAATAACTATATTTTAATTATGGTATGTGAAGGTTTTGCTGATCAAGAAAATATGTAATTACATCTTAGCCGCATTAACTCTAATCATAATATTAACCATAACCTTAATACTAATTAAACCCTAACCCTATAATTCCATTTTAAATCTTAGAAACACCAACTCCAATCTTAATTGAACCCTATTATTAACTCTAACCCTAATATTTTTAATTAAACATTTTTAATTATTATAATAAGAAAAACAAGAACATGAATTTACAATAAAAATAATATAAGAAAAAGATAATATAATAAACAATTTTCTATTGTAATAATTAAAATTGCATTGTTATTAATATACTATTTTATATTATTATTAAATTATTATTAGTATATTATCATTTTTATATTATTAAATTATAGTTAGTATTGTTACTTTAATTTGTATTATTATATTATTATGAAAATAGAAATATTAAAGTATTTTTTTTTTCATAATTTTCTCTTAAATATTCATGTTGAAGATAAATTCAAAAATATGTCAAAATATATTATAGTGTAAAAATTTAATGTTATTTATAATGTCAAATATAAATTAAAAATAAGACTTTTAATGACGAATAATAATAATAGCAATCTAAAAAAAATCACCCAATCAAACAATTAATAGTTTTATTAATATATAAATAATAAACAATTAATAATTTTGACTAAAGAAAATCTTATTAAATACTAAAATCAATCTATATTATTTCCAGCTATATAGTTGCCACTAAATCCATTTATTTTGGATTTCCTAAAAATCCGCTCTATAATAGCTAAATTGTATTTAGCCAATAAGTGTACACAAAAATAAATTTCATAATTTCTAATGTTAAAAATTGTACAACTAGGCTTTGGTAAATAAAAAGATTTAAAAAATTAAAACTTGTTTGTGATTGGTTCACATTAACTTTTTTAATAACTAGTTAGCTGGAAAAACAAAAAACTCTTTACAATAGTATTGCCTAACGACAAGTACTAATAATAGCCATTCACGATAAAACAATAATTATTAATATAATTTTTTAGTGGTTTATCCACTTTTATCAAAAATAAAATAAAAGATAGTCATTCACGATATATTCCTGACAAACAATAGCAAGAGGACAATAGTCATAAAATCATGTAAGGAGTAGTCTATAATGACTGTACACATTCACAAACCCAAAAAATACTAGACAATAAATTGTACTCCCACTTTGGATGATGGTGTCAACCTTATGATATTAAGACTATATTGACCATGTGGCAAATAATTTAACAACTCTTCAAAGAAGTCATGGTAGTACAGAGTTGAATATACCCAGGATATTGAAAGAAACATCATTAATGCATAATCTTCAATTCATAAGGTATATCAAAGTAACGTAGCAGAAGCGAATCACAAGGAGGAACTAAAGATTACAAATCTCCAAAGGTTAATTTAAGATCCTTCATATTGGCAATAATTCTGTTGATAAGATTAAAACCAACATTTCTTCAGGACAAGTAATCTTGGGTGGGATGGACTATAATGTCACCTTTTTGAAATAAGATTTAATAATAAATAATAATAATAAAATTAAAATATAAAAATAATAATAATATAATATAATATAACATAATTGCAAGTTAATTAAGTTTAATGAAAGGTCAAGAGACATGCCATGAAGAGTTGTGTCTCCTTTAAACATAGATATAGAAGGGAGAAGAGTTCATTCCAAAGAGGATATGGAGGAAGGAAAAAAAGAATGGAGCATAGGAATAAGGAAGGATAAATGGAAGAAGAATGAATTAGAAGGAAATGAGAAAGTGGGTCTTTCAAAAGGTAATAATTATGAAAGGTTGCACCTCTCTCAAAGGGTAGAAATAATGAAAGGTTGTGACTCTTTTGAAGGAGGGTAATTGTGAAGGGTTGTGACTCTCTCAAAGGGCAAAAATGATGAAGGGTGGCAACTCTTTCAAAGGGGTGATAATTATGAAAGGTTGTCTCTCTCTCAAGTGCAAAAATGTAGGGTTGTGACTCTTTTGAAGGGGGATAATTGCGAAAGGTTGTGACCATTGCAAAAGGGAAGGCATGATGAAGAGGTGTGGCTCTCTCTCATATAGGAAGATATGAAGGGAAGAAGGTTGCATTTGAGGAGGACATCTAAGGGAGATCAACTTGGGAAATAATTTATTATTTTAAAGGTAGTAATGAAGGATGGTGACTCAATTATAATGAAGGGTGGTGACTCAAACCTTATAAAATGTGGTGAGCCTTTCACCAATGAAGTATGGAAGACATCTTTCGAGTCATTCAAGGATCACTTATCAATCATCATTCCAATCATTCAAACCAAGCACACAATCAATCAATAAATCAACATTCATTCAATCATCATTCACCATTGTATCAAACCAGCCTTCATTACATTATCACTCACCAATACCTCAAATCATACAATCAATCGATCAAGTAGAGGGTCAGTGCAAGATGAGTCCACTTTTTGGCCAAAAAGTGGAAATGTTTTCCCTGATTTTCAGATTTTGTCTCATTTGAGCTTAAATTTTGAAACACTTAGAGATTGAATCTTGGAAAAAGTCAGTAATATAAAACATAGCCCTCTGAGTGTAGTTTCCAAATATATAATTTATTTTAATACCCACATAATAAAAAATAACTTTTTAAATGGAGTTCTGAAAACTATGTTTTAAAAATGCCTGTTTCAGGACCATACCATGCATGTGTACGACACACACTTTTTGACACAATTAAAATTATTTTCTCAAACCGTTTTGGGAAATGGTTTGTAACACACTGAAGATTGATGAGCATATTTTTTTGTATTTTTTTTTCTAATATTTTTTTTAATTAATTTTTTAATGGCCGTAATTATCTTTTTAAAAATTTGACGTGTACGACCCACATAATTTGATGTAAACTTAACATTTTTTGATTTTTTTTTTTTTAAATACAAAAGAATTTTGTGTAGATTGATGACATATAATTTTTTTTCCAAAATTCTTTAAAATAAAAAAGTTATTAAATTAACAAAATTAGTTAATATTTCAAATTTATGGACCCGATTTAGTATAAATTAAATGAAAAATAGTTAAAATAATCAATTTTTAAATAAATTTATATATTTAAAATCTAGACAGTATAATCTGAAATGGGTTTTAATTTCGTATAAAAATTCTCTAATTAGAGGTGCGTAAACTATTTCTGAAGTTCATATTTGTGCTTTCATTCATGGAGATTTGAATTTGCAGGTCCATGTCTCAGGTGTGGCCATCCTAGGCCTAATCCCGAGCCAAGTGGCGGGTTGTGGAATCAAATTCCACAAAACAGGCCCCCGTTTTCAAACAAGGGCGGATTGTGGAAAAAAAAGAAAAATGCCATTTAGAAACGGGGGCCCGCTTTTAAACAAAACGGGGGCCCGTTTTTAGAAACGGGCCCCGTTTTTTAAAACGGGCCCCCGTTTTGTTTAAAAGCGGGCCCCCGTTTTAGAACAAAACGGGGGCCCATTTTTAAACAAAACGGGCCCCCGTTACCTTTCGGCTTGGGGGCCCGAAGCACAAACGGGCCCCCGTTTATAAGAGCGCATTTTCCAATGCGCGGACTTCCGTGAATTTGTGACTCATTACCTTGCACTTGCCCTAGAGATTTGACATAAGGGAATAACATTTAGGCACAATGTATTATACAAGTAAATGGTATGAAATCAAAATGTTTTATGTATCAATCTTCTATATACATTTATAAACATTGATTCTAAAATTATTATATATAGCATAATATTAGAATCAATGCCTATGAATGCATATAGAAGGTTGATGCTAAAGCACTTTTAGAATCAAATGTCTATGAGAGTATATAGAAGATTGATGCATAAAACACTTTGATTTCAATATATATATATAAGCATAATTTTAGAATTAATGTCACTAAATGTATATAGAAGATTGATGCATAAAACACTTTGATTTCATACATTCATAGACATTGATTTTAAAATTATGCTCTTATATATATATATATATATATATATATATATATATATATATATATATATATATATATATATATATATATATATATATATATATATATATATATATATATATATATATATAATCACTTAGATATAAAGTTGGTGGAAATAAGCTAAGGAGATGTAGTTTACTAGTTCCCTCAAACTAAGTAGAACACCCCAAGGGATGGAACTTGTCATAGTGGGATGTTCCTACCACTTATGGGCTGAGGGGCAAGTTGTCAGAGTTGGATGCTATACACTCTTGGGCTTACTTGGGCTGAGTAGTTAATTGGTGCTCTTTCGAGTTTTCCTATTAAGCTAAACTATGATTGATTATGTTGTAGTTAGCTAGTAATATTGTTTATCATTTGATATAATGTATTTGTTCACTAATCCATGTATTTATTCATTGATTCTTAAGTTTATTAATGATTAGATGAAGTTACTTTTGTATGTTATAGTTAAAGGATAAATTATATTGTTGGAATTGTTAATTTTGACACAAACAGCTTAATCCTGATTTGGGGACATTACATTGGAGAATATTGCTTCTTCATTTTTGGTTTGTGAGGAGGAAAACCCTTGCAAACAACATTCTCCACATTGTTAAGAGATACAGTTTGGAGAATAATCTGGTGATTTCATTTAGAAGTCACATTTGGACATATTTGAGTTTTCATTTTTTGATTTGCAAAGCTTATTGAATATCAGATTTGAAGAGAACAATTTTGAAGAAGATTGATGAGGGTTGAATTTCTATTTTGCTGCTTGTATCTTCTCCCTTGCCGGCTGTACTATTTTTTAGCCAGCTATACCACTTTTGAAGGGTCAATGTGAGGGTTCTAGTTCAGCCGTTGGGGTTTAAGGAACTGATATCTGCATTCACTGAAGATCTTACTTGATGTTTGTCACTTCTAAACCCAACCATATCATTTTGGAGTATTTCAGTGAAGAACCTATGGTCTGCAACTTGTGTTTGCTGGTTATTATTGCTGCAGTTATTTATTTTCATTACCAGTAAATGGGTATGTTGTATTTAAGTTTATAATTAGATTTATCCATCGAAATATCTTCAATTTTATCTTTGTATTATACTTTCAGTTTATTACTAATTTTAAGAAGTGAAGATTACATGTATTTCCTTAAATTTACTTTTATAGTATTGTATTTGTTGCCATATAAATTCGCTCTTTCTAATATTCTATTATCTCTATCGAACATTCCTGATACTTAAAAAGCAAAACAAAAAGACAAAGAGATAAAAGGGTTCTTATTTTTTTTTTGGTCGGTAAAGGCAGAGCCATAATTATATTGATTATGCAAAATTTACAGAGCTAAGATAGCTAATAGATTTTTAATAGAATTCAAAATGGAAGCATTTGTATGCCTTCTTATAAGTGAAGAAGGAATGCAACTAGGTAGTCCATGGAAGGCATAAGGTGTCCTTCTGAATTTAGCATATAAGTCTAAATATTTCTTTAAAAAGAACTTAAAGTCTAAATGGCAGAAGCTTGTTGCCCTATTAACATAAATTATGCTGATTAGAACAAAATACTCACTCGAGAGTCAAAACAGTAAGCTTTAAACAGAACTAAAAGGGGACCTAGCTTGCAATTTCCTTGTGGGCTTCAGATTGCAGGTGCTCATTCCTCGCTCTCCCATGACCTCTGCTCAAAGGGCGACCCCTACCACGACCTAGTCTGGACCTGCGATGACCCCTGCTAGTGCCACCCCTGCATGCCTGTTCCATTTGAGGGTTCTCATATTTTTCTTTCAGAGGCAGAATCCCGTTGAGTCTTGCAAATTGAATTAGGTCGTCCTCTTTGCCCGAGTCTTTTGAATTATCTCCCAAGAACCGCCATTTAAGGTAGCCAAGTCCAACTCCAGCGAAAACCCGATGCCTATCCAAATCCTTTCCTTTCAAGTCAAGCAGGAAAGGACAATAGTTAATTAGTTCTCCATGGGCATTGAATAGGATCCTATCGCCTGGCCGAGGGGTCCCAGAGTCATGAATTGCCTTATTTAGGATTTCTTGGAGCTCTTGGGTGACCTCCTCTGGAAAAATCTTCTTCGTGAGGGTTGTTGTGACCATTTCACACATCGCCCCATGCAAATGGGGACCCCCCTCTTTTTGCTCGTTTTTCGCTCGCCTTTCGCTTTATTTTTTAGGGTTTTGTTAGTTTGTCAGTTGTTTGGATTTAGGGTCAAGCCTTAGGGCTTCCGTTACCGTCTTTTCAGGCCAGAATCCAGTCAGTTTTGAGAGCTTTTTGAGCTTCCTTTTGTAGGATGCAATTTTGAATTAAATGAATTCGCCAGAATGGTCTATTTTCAATTGGAATGTTGAATGCAGAGTCTAAATTTGTCTAAGTGTTGATGATGAAATGTGAATTTTTTTGTCTAATTGAGTAATTTTGGCTAAATTTTGAGTTTTTTGATTTTTGATCCTGGGCATTGGGAATGATTTGTTTTTTGCCTCGTGAAGTGATTAAATTTGTGAAATCTTGATATTTTGGCCTGTAGGAGCAAAATCGCTCCTGTCCCTCAGTCAAGGACCGGAGCTCGTTTTCAAAAACCTCACTGTCTCTGCAGGATCAAGATGATTTTTCGATTGGAGGTAATAAAGAAAGGCGTGATCTTTCCGTTGAATATAAATTGAAGAATTTCGCGAACATGGAAATGCCCCAGGGAGCAAAATCGCTCCTGTCCCTCAGTGAAGGACCGGAGCTCAAAATCAAATATTGCTTTGTCCTTGCAGGATTTTAACGACTTGATGATTTGAAGAGGTCCAAGGAGATGTGTTTTATCAAATGAATATAACTTGAAGTGCCGTCGTGAAGGAGAATGACCCAAGATGCAAAAATCACTCCTATCCCTCAGTCAGGGACCAGGGCGAAGTCTATTGTAGCTCCCGTCCCTCTCCCAGCGACCAGAGCAAAATCCTTCATAGGGCATGTTCTGGACGATGATCGAGCAAGTTTTAGGTTTCAAGGCAAGAAAGGAGGTCAATCAAACCCGTTGAAGATAAATTGAAGATTATAAAACATCAACAAGGGACCCAAATGCCCAAGTTCGCTCCTGTTCCTCAGTCAGGGACTAGAGCTATTTTTGTCTTAGACAAATTTCTTGCCAAGTTACAATGAATTCCAAGGCATGGATGAGTGAAAAGGTACATTACGAAATCGTTGAAGATAATTTTTGAAGGTGATAAAGTGAAATGAAGCCTACAGGACCAAGTTCGCTCCTGTCCCTCAGTCAGGGACCACAGCGATATTTTGATTATGATGCCTTTCCTCCAAGTTTAAACCACTCCAAGTCAAGGTGAAGGGTGGCGAGGATGTTTTAAAGCGTCTCAATCAAGCACAAAGCATCAAAGGTCGCTAACATTGAAAGATTTGTACCAAATACCCTAGTTCGCTCCTGTCCCTCAGGAAGGGACCAGAGCGAAATCCTCATAAGGCTCTAAATTTTGAAAGTTTATCAAGCATCAAGCGACCAAGGAGGATCAAGGGACTTTATTTTGCACGATCATAGCAATTGCAAGTTGAAGAAGGCAGAGACAAGCTCAAAACGTTGAAGTTCGCTCTTGTCCCTCAGGAAGGGACCAGAGCGATATTGATTATATTGGCCAAATCCTTCCAAAACCACGTTAAGTCAGGGTTATGTGAGATGATAAAAGGTCTAAGGTGTCTTTTGAAGATGATATACAAGGGTTTTGAACGTCAAAAGGCTATCAATTGAGCTAAAGAACTTATATCGCTCCTGTCCTTTGGACAAGGACCAAAGCGATTTTCATTAAAACCTTCATTTTCCTTCAAATGCATGTCAAGGCAGGGTCGCACAAGGTCAAGGTCGCCATTTGGAAGACTATGAACAAGAGACAAAGATCAAAAGTTTGCAAATTTGAGCCAGGACACAAGGATCGCTCCTGTCCCTCTCCAGGGGACCAGGGCGATATTTGCCAAAACACTTGTTATCCTTTGAAGATCACGTTAAAGCAAAGTTGTACAAGGTTTAAAACATCATTTGGAAGGTGATACAAAGGAGGTGAACGTTAAGATGTTACCAATTTGAGCTTGAAATGAAAAAACATCAAGATCGCTCCTGTCCCTCTCCAAGGGACCAGGGCGATATCACATCAAAGAGCACTCGTTCACACAAGCAAGACACTCAAGTTCGAAATCCCTAGCGAAAATGGCAAATTCAACGTGGAGATGAAGACTTTGAACGTCAAAAATGCAAGGATCAAGACAAAGTTAATGGATCGCTCCTGTCCCTCAGTCAGGGACCAGGGCGATGAGGTTTGAATCTTCCCACTTTTCTATTTTTGGCGCTAAACAAACATTTTTAAATTTATTTTAAATGCTAAAATCGATAACTTTGAAAATTCAATTAAATGGCTTTTAAAATATAGCGCAAAATATTAATTAATTATTTTTTGCCTTGTAAGAAAAATCGAATTTATTAATTGATAAACGATGGCATTTAATAATTAATTATTAATCAATTAAAAAATTAAATGGAGCGCTTGGTTTATGAAGGTCGGCTTTTATTATTTATTTAAAAATCATTTTTAATTGCCTATTTTTACCAAGTCGGCCTTAGGGTGAATATGAGGTGAGCGCTATAAAGGGAGGGTGAAAATCTTCATTTTCACATTATCATTTTATCATCTCATATGCGATCAAAGGGAGAAGTGCGAATTGTGTTTGAAAGTGCGAATTTATATCCAAAGGTGGCGCTAATATCAATCCAAGGAGGTGCGAACTTAGTTTTTATTTGGGCGAAGCTTGCTAAAAGACGTCAAAGATATTGGAGACTACGTCAAGGACTTAAAAGGTGGCGAAGTTGCTATTTTGAAGAGGAGATCACGTTGAGACCATATAATGTTAATTTTACCTAGGCGAATTCTTCTATTTTGCATTCTAGAGTTAGCTCTCATATGAGGTATGGCGATATTGGTTTTATTGTTTTAAATTTTAAACGTTGATCGTCATAGCTTAAATTTTGAATTTTGAAATTTTGATTTCCCTAGCTCAATCATTTTTTAGGAAATGATAACTCAAGGACTTATCATGAAGTTTCCTAAAAATTATTCTCTAATCTATATTATTTATTGCAAGATCTAGTTTCTCATTATAAAATGTTGTGTAGGTATGGCAATCCCGAAGGCGGGAGCATCCACCAGTCGTCCAGCTCTCATGAAGGAAGATCAAAAGACCGAAGAAGTGGAGACGAAGATCGTGTCAAAGTGGAGCAACATTGGAGATACTAACTTGGGTAACTTTAGCACGAAGAAGTTTCGAGAGGTCCCTTACATTGGCAAGCCATCACCTGTCGCCCGGAGAATAATCGAGAGTGGCATCATTAAGGCGGCCGGCTTTCCTCCAGCTGTTCAGTGCCATGAGTTGATGATCGAGTGTGCTCATCATTATGACCCTCAGTCCAGAACGATCGTGTCCAATGAAGGAAACACTTTGGCGTAACTTTCAGAGGAAGCTATAAGTGAAGCTTTTCATCTGCCAGAGCACAGAGACATGATATACAAGAGCATAGAAGGAGCCAGGTCAATGTACGAAGATGATCCAGATGCTTGCCTAAGCATAATTAACAAGAACTGGCTACTCAAGAGTCATCCCCGTCTAAGCAAGATCCCGAACACACCGCACAGAATTGATTTCCAAGAGGAGTACAGAGATTTGATTACCATGCTCAACCGAGTTACAGGAGCCCCTCACGCCTTCTATTTTGAGAGGTGGATGTTCTACTTCATCCAGGTGATCGTTCAAGGGAAAGGTACAATACATTGGGCTAGAATGATTAACCATTGCTTGGACGTATAGTTGAGGAGACTCAAGGCTACCAAGTCCTTCCACATGAGTTCATACGTCATCTATGCCTTGATTAGGAGTTTTGAGTACGCAGGACTACCTCACAGAGG